>NC_063169.1:22897038-23207038 GCF_023159225.1 Perognathus longimembris pacificus | reverse complement strand
TTTGAAGGATGATTTACAAAGCATTTCTTTGACTCTTTTTTCCAGTTTCTCCCCTCTAGACAGGCTGCCTTCAGAGAAGCTTTGACTTAAAAATGGATCTTCTGATAATGGGAATAATATATTTGCAATATGAGAAGGTAGAGGGAGGGAGGGAGTGGTCAGAGGGACTGTGTTTTTCATTTTCTTCTGTGTTGAATTCTGCTTTCTCAAATGACTGTGTCTCTTTTGAACACTTTATCAGTGAACTCTGAAGCTAATTTTTCCCCCCGGTTTCTGGAATCAAGCCAAGATTTTTCCAGACTTTGAAAAAATAATATAAACTTCCTGAAACAGTTTTAATTCCACACAAATAATACTGTTTGGTTTTTATCAAAACTTACTTTTTAGTAATGTTCATGTTATATGTTATTAGTAATAGACTTTTATAAATCTTGTTGGAAAATGATACACTCCAATAATTGCTTGAGGGCTTTTTTCCCCCTAGGATAAGTATAGGTTTCAATGACAGAACTATTTTTTTCCAGTATCCTCTGTAACCATCATTGATAATATGGGAGGATAAATTATATGACTGAAACATACCTAGATCTCTCATAATTTCATAGCTCTATTCATTTGAATTCCTAAAGTTAGCATGTCCAGATTTCTGGCTAATAAAATCAATTTACCAGTTGTTAAAATCTTATACTTCCAGATCAAAATCTGGGACTCAAAAACCCCATGAAGAGATTTTAAGATAATTTTGCAGTTTTTCAAGTTAATGTGAATATTGTTTAATAAATAAAAATGAAATCAAAATAAAGCTGGGCACTGGTAGCTGGTGTATGCCTATAAATCTAGTACTCAGGAGGTTGAGCCTCGAGCACTGGCATTCTAAGACAGCAGGAAAAGTCCATGAGACTCTTATCTCCAATTAACCACCAAAAAGCCAGATGTGTAGCTGTGGCTCAAGTAGTAGAGTACTAGGTAGACATGAGCAAAAAAGTTTAGTGACAGCATGACACCCAGGACTGGCACACAACAAAAAAGAAATCAAACCAAATCAAATCAGTTTTCACAGGGAAAATATATTTATTGTGTACCTGAGGAAAAATGGCCCACTCCATTCTCTGTGGCTTATTGTATCTCATCTCTTACTGCTTCCTACCAAGATCAAACTCAGTACAGGCCATCTCACAATTATGTATCTGATGCCTAGCTAGATTAAGAAATATATTATTTTCTTTTTAAAAAATGTGAGATATACATTATGTCATTCAAATGATCTATTATTGCTTTTGGTTGAGAATCATATCTGAACTATAGTTAGGCTATGTTGCAGTATAGTACCTGTTTATGGTTTATCATTCACAAGACTAAACAAAACTTACTTCATCAGAAGCAGATATTTTCTAGAAAACTAAGCACTTCTCCAATGCCACACTCAAGTTTACCAATGTAAGATTATCAATGAATTAAAAAGTAAAGAAAAGGCTATAATCTGGCATGCTTTACATACAAAGAAAGACTAAGCAAAATACTTCATAACAATTTTACTTCAAATATTATACAAATATCAAATATTCAAATGTAAGTTTAGCAATGTCTGTTTTCTATAAGATTTATTTAATAAACAAAGACTACGAGAAATATATCATTTTTCTTTCCACTTTTTTTTTTTTTTGCCGGTCCTGGGACTTGAACTCAGGGCCTGAACACAGTCCCTGGTTTCCTTCTGCTCAAGGCTAGCACTCTACCACTTGAGCCACAGCACCACTTCTGGTTTTTTCTATATATGTGGTACTGAGTAATCGAATTCAGGGCTTCATGTATGAGAGGCAAGCACTCTACCACTAGGCCAAATTCCCAGTCCCCAGCTTTAACGTTTTAAAGCATGTTTAGAAGAACTACACTTTCTACACTTTAGGTAAAATGAGCTTTGTCAGCTATTCTGATTTTTTATTATTTGGCATTCCAAATAAAGATTAGTGCAACCCAGATGCAATAAATATTGACTTTAAATTTATATCAAAATCAAATATGATACAAGTTCTACACAGATAAGTATTTGATTTCTCTGAAATCCATTCATGTACCACTTAATCCAATATTTGTTTTGTTATTAAAATTCATCCAATATTTTTAAAATTAGAAATCAAACTAATACAAAAATACTCCTTAGAAATTAAGGTCCTGAAAAATAAAAGCATAAGTGTGATCAGTAATTTAAATGCTCTGATACAACCTTGAAAAGAAGAGTACATGTAAATCAAGTCTCATTTCTATAACCCTTCAACCGCCGAAATAAAATGGGGGAAAGAGCTGAGATAAAAGTAAATGTAAGAACCAAGTACTGGTGGCTCATACCTATTATACTTGCTACTCAGGAGACTCGATCTGAAGACCATGGTTCAAAGCTATTCCAGACAAGAACATCTGTGAGACTTTTATCTCCAATTAACCACCAGAAAACTGGAAGTGACTCTTTGGCTCAAAGTGGTGGAATACCAACTAGCCTTGAGCAAAAAAAGGAAAAAGAGGGGCTGGGAATATGGCCTAGTGGCAAGAGTGCTTCCCTTATATACATGAAGCCCTAGGTTCAATTCCTCAGCACCACATATATAGAAAAGGCCAGGAGTGGAGCTGTGGCGCAAGTAACACAGTGCTAGCCTTGAGCAAAAAGAAGCCAGGGACAGTGCTCAGGCCCTGATTCCAAACACCAGGACTGGCAATAAAAAAGGAAAAAGAAAGAAAGACAGAAAGAAAAAGCAAAAAGAAAAAGCTTAGGGATAGTACCCAAGCCCGAGTTCAAACCCCATCACCACCAGCACCAAAAACAATTTGTATAAGTCCATTCTGAAGTGTAAGTGTAGCAAACCTTTCTGGGTCTTTGTTAAGGAAGTTCAGTCCTGTGCCAAGGAGCCCAAGTGTTTCTCCTACTCCTTCCTTCAGTATTTTCAGGGTGTCTGTTTTTATTTCAAGGTCTTTAATCCATTTGGAATTGATTTTGTTGCAGGGTGATATATAAGGATCTAGTTTTAGTTTGTTGCATGTGTTGAGCCAGTTTTGCCAGCACCACTTGTTAAAGAGGCTATCTTTCTTCCATACTATTGCTTTAGCTCCTTTATCAAAGATTAAGTAGGCGTAGTTCTGTGGGTTCATTTCTGGGTCTTCAATTCTGTTCCATTGGTCTTCAGGCCTGTTCCGGTGGCAATACCAAGCTGTTTTTATTACTATAGCTTTATAATACAGCCTGAAGGTGGGTATTGTAATTCCTCCAGCACTGTTCTTTCTGCTTAGGATTGTTTTTGCTATTCTAGGTCTTTTATTGTTCCATATGAATTTCTGGATTGCTTCCTCTATTTCATTAAAAAATGGTGTTGGGATATTAATGGGTATTGCATTGAATTTATAGATAGCCTTAGGCAATATTGCCATTTTGATTATATTAATCCTCCCAATCCAGGAGCATGGGAGGTTTTTCCATTTCCTTAGTTCTGTCTTAATTTCATTTTTCAAGCTTTTAAAGTTCTCATCAAAGAGGTCTTTCACTTCTTTGGTTAAGGTTATTCCTAGGTATTTTATGCTTTGGGGGGCAATTGCAAAAGGAGTTGCTTTCCTGATTTCAGCCTCGTTCTTCGGGTCGTTAGCATAAAGGCCGTTGATTTTTGAAGGTTTATTTTATATCCTGCAACTTTGCCAAAGTTTTGGATCAGCTCTTGTAGCTTGGGGGTAGAGTCTATGGGATTCTTTAGGTATAGGATCATGTCATCTGCGAAGAGAGAACGTTTAACTTCATCTTTTCCTGTTTAGATCCCCTTTATATTTTCTTCTTGCCTAATTGCTTTGGCTAGGAATTCTAGTACTATGTTGAAGAGCAGGGGAGAGAGTGGACATCCCTGCCTTGTTCCTGATTTTAAAGGGAATGGCTTTAGTTTTTTCCCATTTAGAGTTATGTTTGCTGTTGGTTTGTCATAAACTGCCTTGAGTATATTCGACCCAGAAAGGGTCAAATCAAAGAAAGGTTGGACAAATGGGACTGCATCAAACTGCAGAGTTTCTGCACTGCAAAGGACATAGCTCGCAAGATAAACAGAAAGCCCACAGACTGGGAGAAGATCTTTATCGGCCATTCAATGGACAAAGGCTTCATATCTAAAATATATGCAGAACTAAAAAAATTACCCTCTTCCAAAACAAAACCGCAAAGAACCAATAGCCCCCTCATCAAGTGGGCTAAAGACTTACAAAGAGACTTCTCTGATGAGGAAATGAGAATGGCCAATAGACATATGAAAATATGCTCTACATCACTGGCCATAAAAGAAATGCAAATCAAAACAACATTGAGATTGCATCTCACCCCAGTAAGAATGTCATATATCAAGAAAACTAACAATAACTATTATTGGAGGGGATGTGGCCAAAAGGGAACCCTACTTCATTGTTGGTGGGAATGTAAACTGGTTCAGCCACTCTGGCAAGCAGTATGGAGATTCCTCAGAAGGCTAAATATAGAACTCCCCTATGACCCAGCAGCCCCACTTTTGGGTATCTATCCAAAAGACCACAAACAAAATCACAGTAATGCCACCAGCACAGCAATGTTCATCACAGCACAATTTGTCATAGCTAGAATCTGGAACCAACCCAGATGCCCCTCAGTAGACGAATGGATCAGGAAAATGTGGTACATATACACAATGGAATTTTATGCCTCTATCAGAAAGAATGACATTGTCCCATTTGTAAGGAAATGGAAAGACTTGGAAAAAATTATACTAAGTGAAGTGAGCCAGACCCAAAGAAACATGGACTCTATGGTCTCCCTTATTGGGAATAATTAGTACAGGTTTAGGCAAGTCATAGCAGAGCATCACAAGGCCCAATAGCTATACCCTTATGAACACATACGATGATGCTAAGTGAAATGAACTCCATGTTATGGAGACAATTGTTATATCACAGTTGTAACTACTTTCAACATCCCATATGTATCTGTAGCTTCTATTATTGATGATGTTCTTTTATCACCTTCCTGTGGTTGTACCTAAACTATCTCTGTAATCTTATCTGCGTATATTGGAAACCGTGTATAGTGGTATTGGAAGTAGGAAATTGAAAGGGAATACCAAAATTGAGAGACACAGGGTAAAAAAAGACAAACAACTACAAAAGCAATACTTACAAAACTGTTTGGTGTAAGTGAACTGAACACCTCAGGGGAGGAAAGGGTAAGGGGGAGGGGGGAGGGGGGTATGAAGGACAAGGTAACAAACAGTACAAGAAATGTATTCAATGCCTAACCTATGAAACTGTAATCTCTCTGTACATCAGTTTGATAATAAAAAATTTTTTAAAAAAGTGTAGCAAACCATCAATGGATATCTTCATTTTATGAGACTATCACTCATTACCTGTAATAATCAAAGTTTGGTTACAAATTTAATTTCAAAACCAGGTACCATATGCATTTTTAATGATATGATCCATTTTATAAAAAATACTGTTCTATTAGGTGTGGTATCATGGATTTCAAATAAGTACTAGAAATTTGCCTCCGTGACTCACAATCTCTGGAACAAAATTTATCACCGTGAATTAACTGTACAAAGAAGTTTTCTTGTGAGATTTGTATATATATATATGCAATGTATTTTGATAATATGTTTTAATAGTAATTTGTTTTGGTAAAATGGAAAGATATAAACATGATTGTTACACTGGATAATAGGGGAGCTCTTTATTAAATTTTCCTTCAGTATTATTCCTGGGACCTCATACTAACACACTTATAATTGCAATGAGCTTTCAGTAGATATTACTGGCAAAGAGATTTCAGATGGACTTTCTATTTTTTTTTTTTTTTTTTTTTTTTTTTGGTCAAAAGCACTACGTTGGCAGGCTACCACACAACAGGGTTGCTTACCTCTTCTCTCCACCCTTAGAAACAGAGATTCATCTGTCGATCTGGCACCTTTCACAAGTGCAGTAACTCACATGAAATCCAGAGATTAAGAAAGGTCTTCACTGGAAAGTGATTGTGTGTAGCAGTAACCTGGGTGGATGATATTTCTAGAGAAGACACGATTTAGTACTGTATAGGAATTAGAAGCAATGGGGTTGTTTAAAGTATGCACTGCTAGTGCTGAACTGACTTCTGATATACTGTAAAGAAACATAAGACTAAGGTATGTGAACCAGGTGAGGAAAAATAGGATAAGGTCCATACTCTTAATGCTATGCAGTCAATCTGGGGCTATTTTCACAGCAGATACATCTTAACAAAATAATGGCTACATTAACTCTGTATGATATCAGAATATCTTGACGTATGCACAGAGAATAATTCATTGCTAATGCTCTGTTAAGCATACAGGCAAAGGGATATTAACCCTAACATTTTTAATATTGACTTAGCTGTCAGAGGGCTCTGAATTATAAAATGCACTGTGCAATTACCATTAGTTTCACTTTCCCCCTCAACCCATATAATGTAAATGTTCCTTAAAATTACAACTATAAGATATAATGATTGAACAATCATCATTAGATATTCGCAGGCAAGACAAATTCGTTCAGATAATTTTATGCAATAAATAACCTAGTTTTAAAAACTGCACCTTTGAGTGGGAAACAAACTTTTGCAGTGTATATAGGAGTCAATAAAGAGTAGAATTTCGGATTTCAGAATTTGGAATGAATCTGCACAAATTTCAACAACAAATTTCCTGCATCAAAATTTCCTTATCTGTGGAACAAAGCTGAAAATAAGTTTAGCAATGGGAATAGATATTTTTGAAACTGTAAAACATAGTACATTTTATATCTTGGGACAGGCACGGGACATAATAAATACTTCCTACCCCTTCCCCTGGAGGAGGAGGACAGGGCAAGGTGGCATATGCTTTTCATCCCAACTACTCAAGAGCAGTGGCCTTGTGCGAAATGCAAGATTATTTGAAAAATAACAAAAGCAAAATGGACTAGAAAAGTGGTCAAATGGTAAAAGCACATATCTATCAAGCTCAGCACATATACACACGCGCATAAACACACACACACACACATTTCCAAAAAGAAGTCCAATTCAGAAAAGTGAGTTAAAATAGAAGAGATAGAGAATTCAAGAGCTCTTTGTAAAAGGCAAGGAAACCAACAGATATTGTGATCATCTTCAAGATTAGAATGTCGGAATTTCAAACAGCAAGAACCAGAGGAAAGTATGACAAGAAAATGAAGAAAATTTCATTTCAAATATCGGGTGAATATTTCGATTGCTCAAAGCCGAAAGGTGAGGAAGCTGAGAACAAAATTCAGATGCTGCTGTACTCCTTAAAGGATGAGATCCTCCTGGAGAGAAGTAGAGTAGAATGGAATTCTCACTGTCCATCTACCAGAGGAAGCCAGATCCTTTGGAGAAAAATAACACCAATCTGAGCTCTGATACTCTTGCACACATAATGTTAACTATTTAACTAAAAATTGCAAAGAACATCATGTCACAGAACCCTTCAATGCAAAGAGGGAGTATAGCTTAATGGTCATTAGTACTCTAGATCATCTGGTTAGTGGAGTTATCAGAAATGGGCTCAGAGGAACATGTTTAGGAAAATAAAAGTCACAAACTAAAAATCATATAAAAACCTAAGAACTAAAAATACAATTACAGAAATGAAAAACTCCATAGATGGATTTAATAGCAGGGGTTAGGATTTGTAAACTCTAAAATAGGTCAGAGGAAAATATTGATCACTCAGACAGAAAACTTAATGGAAAATGTACAGGGAAGGGTAAGAGACATATGGCTCTTAGGAAGATATTTCCGTAAGAAGTATCACTGGAGTCCAGAAGGGGTGGAGAAAGACAATAGGCAGTAATCATATTTGAGCAGACACTGGCTGAGAATTTTCCAAAACTGTCAAAAGGTATCAGATTTCAGAGTCAAGATGTCCTACAGACAAAACTAGGATAAATATGAAGGAAATCATATTAGGTACATACAAAAGAAATTTATAAAACAAGGGTCAAAGGGTAATCTTAAAAGCATGGGGTTCAGAACTGAGGGGTTAAAAACTGACAGACTACCCACTTGCTAGAGGAAGAAAGACAACAACTTGGCAAAATGTTAGGCTGGATGAAATTAATCTTCAAAAGAAAAGAGCTCTCCAGATCTTACAATTCAACATCCTTGAAAGGCTGTTGCCCATTAACCTACACCTCATGCAGTCTGCAATCCAGTCCACATTGGGAAGTGGTCCGTTCAATGTTACAAATTATGGTAAATTGCATAAGTGCACAAAGTTGTTAACTGTGAGGGCAATATCTACCTGAAGAAAAGACGAATAATAAATGGAAATTAAGAAACATATTCCAATTTTAAATCAATTTCGTTATTCTTTAATTTATCCACAATGTTGGCATATACTGTAATGAAGTGTTGGAAAATTCTTTTGCACATTATTAGAGTAGAACAGCTATTAAAAAATGTGACCTTATTCCCTGTTTCAATGAGGGCAATGAAATATGTAGACAAGCCTTACAAATAATACCTACATTATAGGTATACCCTATAAAAGCTGCTTTGTATTTATTCTATTCTTATTTTTGCACATTCCTTTCTTTTATCATCATCAACAGTCAAGGAAGGAAGATGAACTATTTTAGTGGTAAATAAATAAAGACAAACAAAAATAAGCAAATGAAGGAAGTTGTCTCTACCAAATACCACAGAGAAGTTGCTAGTAATAGGGAAAAATAGACAGGTGTGTGCAGTCATATATGAACATGTCAATCATTGTAAACTTCAAGTGTGTATACATCTCCATCATGACACACTGCAAGCATGTAGATTCCCTCACTTCCTAATACACCGGAAGCCTGAAACCCGTAGCCCACTGCCAAATGAGACCATTGCTCTAGTGGACTGACTTCTCATTGAACAATCTTCAATACTTCCTCCACTGATATCTTTTCATGCATTCACTCACTTAACCTGCAAGTATTTGTTGGATACCTACTTGTGACAAGCATCATTCCAGTATGGTAAACAAATGGGAAAAAGAAGATAATGATGATACTGATTAGGGTCAAGTACAGAAATTACACAATGGAGAGGTCTGGAATAAATGAGATTCAACTGTAGATAGGGTAGACAAGGAAGAATAAGCTAAGAAAATTAAATGAAAGACGGAATGGGATGAAGTAGAGAAAATGGAGGTGAGCATTTACCACAGAATCCAGCAAGTACAAAGTCCTTGAAAAGCAACAGAACTACTATCTGAGAATAAGAATATTCATTTACTTGGAGCAGAGGATGTAAGTAGAATGTAACAAAATATATTTTCAGAAATAAGACTGGAGCAAGTTTGCTAATGGTCATGTTTGACCAAAGCAATTTTACTTTAAATGAGATGGAATGTACTGGATTTTTTTTTTGTTTTTTTTTGTTTTTTTTTTGGTACTGGGGTTTGAAATAAGTCCTTTCTCCTACATTACTACTTGAGCCATGCAAATGTATCATTTGGTTTAAGTTGTTCATCAAATAAAATCTACAATTTTGCCTGTATTGGACTGGACCATGATCCCTGTTGGGTATTCTACTACACACAGTTTATTTGTGGAAGTGGAATTTAGCTAACTTTTCCTCTTGGCTTGCTTTGAACCCTGATCCTACTGACATCTACATTCCCGATAGTAGGAGTGATAAGAATTAATCAGCCACTGCATCTGCTCCTATAATCTTGAGCAGAGTTGCAAGAAAGGAGTTGGATTTTAAAGGGACAATCATGGCAGAGAAAGAAATAGATGAAAAGCAACTATAGTGATCTAGCTAAAGATGATGCTATGCGGTTTTAGATGCATTAGATATTAAGATGCACGATGAGATTAGCAGATTCTTGAACTATATTACTTATTACTGTGACTCAAGTACTTCTGTGTCCCCCTAACTACAAATCCATCCATTGAAATCTTAGCCCTCCATATATTGACCTGAAGATGTGTCATCTTTTGGGAAGTGATTAGGTGATAATGATTTTAAAGTCTCCACAAATGGTTAGATTTCATCTAAAAAGTTCAGAGATGGCTGAGTACAGATGGCTCACATCTGAAATTCTAGCTATCTTGGAGGCTGAGATCTGAGGACTGAAGTTCAAATCCAGCCCATATAGTAATGTCTGTGAGACTCTTATCCCATAAACTACTAAAAAGCCATAAATGGAGCTGTGGTTCAAAGTAGTAGAGTGCTAGCTTTGAGCACAAAATCCCAGGTACAATACCAAGGCCCTGAGTTCAGTACCTAAGGCCAGTACAAAGAAAATAAAATTAATTAACTTTTAAATGCCCAGGGAACCCAATGCTCTGTGATAGAGCATTTCCTTAGCATGCATGTAGTGGCTTGGGTCTCCTATACACTAAGTGAAAACTAAAAAGGCCCTTTCCTGTGTTGCCTATGCAGTGGAGTATGGGTTTCCACCATGCAGCAAATCTACAATGCCTTGATTGTGGATTTCTCAGTCACCGGAACTATGAGAAATGCATCTATATGTTCTTTTGAACCTACCTAGTTAATGGTATCTTGTTATAGGAAAACAATTGGACCAAGGCACTCCTGGAACCAATAACTTATGCTAATGTATAGGGACAGAGGAGTTAAAAATTACCAAAATTATTTTTTTGTCTAAATAGCAGGAGGAAATGTCATAATTATTTCTTATAATGCAGATTAAAGGAAGAGAAAAAGGTGGGGAATCTCAGTATTGAATACAATAAGGTTGAGATGCTCAGAGCATACCTTCACAGTGAATCTTATTCTGCTTGGTCTATGTCAAAGAAGAGCTCAAAATGGGAAGTAATTTGTTATTAAGCAATCTGTAACTTTTCAAAATTACTGCGATTATCCCAATAATTCACATTTTAAATCTGTGTAGCAACTTGCATACCACTTTCTTATACTTTTTAAAGTAGTTCTTTATATTAGAAAAGAGGTCCATATGACTCAACTTGATTAGCTCTAGAAACTTAAGGTGTTGGACAATGTGATATAATAAAGTTGTTTTATAATATTAATGGTTTGGTGGTGAGTTGAAATAGATAAATGACATTTCCTTTGAAGACACATGTTTGGGATTTGGTACATCTGCTGGGTGGCAGTCACCATTCTTTCTGTATGTCAGGGAAGGGAGGACACTACCCAATCAGAAGGACTGTGGAGAGATAGAAGGGAGGGTCTCAAGGCTATGGCAAGACAACCACTGTATGTCAAGCCTCAGCAAAAGACTTAGAATATCAGAACCAATCAATTCCTTTTTCTTATTTATTCTAAATTAAATAGCTTTGTATTTTTTAATCCCATCTGTTTTTCTGCTTCTTTTCAGAATGACTTTGTAAAACAAACAACTAAGGTACTATTAAAATAGGCACTATTTCAATATGGTCCAGGCTGTGTGGCATATGATTATAATTTCAACATTCAGGAACTGGGGATTATGAGATTAATGTCCACCTAAGCTATAAAGACTCTGTCTCAGAAATAAATTAAATAACAAATGAATAAATAACTGTTTTAAATTTTCTTACAAAAGCTTTTGATCATGCACATAAAGGGAAAACAGGCTGGGTGCCTCTGGCTCATGTCTATAATTTTTAGCTACTCAGGAAGTTGAGAGCTGTTGGTCATTGTTTGAGCTAATGACAGCCTAGCCAGAAGAGTCCAGGAGTCCCTTATCTCCAAATAGCCACCAAAATGCTGAAAATGGAGGTGTGGTTCAAAATTATAGAGTGCTAGCACTACAAAAGTTCAGAGACAGTGCTTAGACTCTGAGCTTAAGCCCCAGGACTGGCACCAAAAAAAGAAAGAAAGAATATGGAAGGAAGGAAGGAAGGAAGGAAGGAAGGAAGGAAGGAAGGAAGGAAGGAAGGAAGGAAGGAAGGAAGGAAGGAAGGAAGGAAGGAAGGAGGAGGGAGGAAGGGAGGAAGGGAGGAAGGGAGGGAGGGAGGGAGGGAGGGAGGGAGGGAGGGAGGCAGGGAGGGAGGGAGGGAGGGAGAGAGGGAGGGAGGATGAGAGAGAGAAAGAGAGAAAGGAAGGAAGGAAGGAAAGAAGGAAGGGAAGGAGGGAGGAAGGGAGAGAGGAGAAGGGAAGGAAAGGAAGGAAGGAAGGAGAGAAGGGAAATAGAAAGAGAGAAAGAAAGAAAGAAAGAAAGAAAGAAAGAAAGAAAGAAAGAAAGAAAGAAAGAAAGAAAGAAAGAAAGAAAGAAAGAAAGAAAGAAAGAAAGAAAGGCAGGCAGGAAGGAAGGAAGGAAGGAAAGAAAAGAGAAAAGAAATGATGAGATGATATTCTTAGAACATTCTTAATTTGCTATGAAATTAGCTACTTTCACCATCACTCTTAAGTAAATTTTATAGAACTCCCACAGTATGTGTAGATTTATTTTCATAATGTCAAATTTCTAAACTCCCTCTTCTATTGTAGGAAAATACAAATCTAAAATTGAAGTGATTATAGAAAAAAATAATAAAATTCACCTCATAGATTTTGTCATTTGTCTTGATCATACAGGAATTTATCTTATTATTAGACAATAACCAAAAGATTCCAAGAGGTGTTGAGCTACAGAAAAATCATTGAGTGTGGATTTCTATTTTCAATCTTCAGTATTGCCAGGTGGGTGATTATATATTATTTACTGCCTTAGCCAATGAGTGACTATCTTCTAAACTCTACCATTGAGTATATACTTAAAATCACTTTTATCTATGTATGGGCTATTCTATAACTATGGCTTCTGCTTTTTCCTAAACCCTGCAAACCTCATTTCATGCTCTCCTAAACAACTAAAAGGCACACATTTATTTGTATTAATAAATTCACAAAAAAACAATTTTAAAGTCAAATATATAAGATCTCACAAAAGGTGTCATTTCTTCTTTTGCTGGCAAAAAAAGCGCTCATTTTTAGCTCTGATAGTAAAATTTCCTCTCTCTCTCAAACAGATCTGTCTCCAGATGAGAGTAAATTAAAATTTAAAAAGCTCAGAAATATCCTGACTGAGCAAACAGGACTGAAAAGCAGGGTGACTGCTTCTTATAACCTTTCCAATGCCCACACAGTCTGTTGAGGATGCTTAACATCACCTCATAGTAAACATCCAGAGGGGGAAAAAAAAAGATATCCTTATGTTAGCATTCCATGACTTCCAAACACGAACAGTTTCTCTTCATTTAGTTTATTTAATTCTTGGGTAACTCTAAGACTAAGGATTAAAATACCAGCAAGACTTGAGAGGAAGCCTTAAGACAGAGTGAGCTGTAATCTAAACACGAAGAGGGGGCCCTGGCATTATCTCATGTGAATGGAGATTCCTTGGAGATGCCTACAGATCTGGTAGAAAAAGAAAAAAGAAAAAAAAAAGAGGGGGTCTTTGTACCCATTGTTCAGCCTTTGTTAGAGCAGAAAAGAGTTCAGACTTGCTTTTCAGCTCCACTTTGTAAGGAATGAAGAAAGGAATTCCAGAGGATCATAACAGAGGATTTGATGTCTTCATTTTCCAGAACTGTAGAATCCCTGTGTGTGTATCTGTGTGTGTGTGTGTGTGTGCGTGTATGTGTGAGAGAGAGAGAGAGAAAGAGAGGGAGAGAGAGAAAAGAAGAAGAAGAAGAAGAAGAAGAAGAAGAAGAAGAAGAAGAAGAAGAAGAAGAAGAAGAAGAAGAAGAAGGAGAAGGAGACAGAGAAAGAGTGCAAGACAAAGACAGAGAGAGCTAGACAAAGGTGGATGGCATAGAAAAAAAATGGAATCCCAAACCAAGCCATTCTCCTAATGATGAGAGAAAAAAAAAAAAAACATTCCTATTATGATGATGTGTTTTTCTTTTCATGGTAGAGCTGATAGAGGTGTGATGACATCCCATGGTCTCTAATGGAAAAAATGGAAGGAGGGGAAGAAGAAAATTTCCCCAGAAACCATAAAACATGAAATTCCCCCAGAGGGCTCAGCTAATATTTTCATGTGTTAAATGGATAGATAGGGACCAAGAGTGTCATATCACATTAAGGCAACAATGAAGAAATTACTAAAACTTTTAAGCCCTCATTTTCCAACTTCTGTCCAACTGGCTTGTCTCCCAGAAGGCCAGGAAAAGATTAAAAGATGAAAACCAAGTATTACAAGTTTCCTGGGTTGCCTATCTATTGGAGATTAGCAGTCCCTTGCAAGTATGTTTTTGGCATACTTTACCTTTTATAGGATTCTTTCTGTGTACTCAAATATTTTTAGTTTTAGAAATATGATCATCTTGTAATTTAAAATATATCCCAAGGATGCAGTGCTCAGAGCTCCAAGATTGTGTCAAACAGTCATTTTACAGCTCTCTAGTTTTCCACTAATCAGCAAAAGTTACTGGCCTTAGAAAAAGCCAAGTTCATTGTCTTGTAAATTACTATGGGTATTTATATCACAGCGTGATAAATCTCCAAGAGAAAAGAAAGCAGTAAGAGATTTTTTTAGATCTATTACACCATTTAACTGAAAGAATGTTTATATGACCCCCTGCACAAAGTTTAAATACATGAGGCGATTTTGATTGTTAACTCCCTGAACTTGCTGGCAGAGCAAAGTGAGACAAGACATTTCTAAACAGTATGCTCTGGTATTGTTATCTGCTATCAGGCACTTTCTGTCTTGTCAGCTGATTCAGACATCTGCTCAGCTCCATAAAACCTGCACATAACCATGGGTCATCTTTGTTTGTTTAGAGATGAGGAACATTAAGTATTAGTTATTAGTTAGCTCTGTTACCCCAAGTTAGATAAGAGAAATGTTTGGCAATAAAGATTGTTCCCAAGACAAGTTTGCTTAATCTACTCATTTTCCTTAGCTGTATTTCCTTTTAGAAATACAGTAAAGCCATTATAGAAATTTATGCAGTAATGAAATCAAATGGTCCATCCTTAAATTTCCTTAAATATTAGCAGATTTTTTTGGCATGAGAATTCTGCAATGAATAGTAAGATATTACATTCTGTTATGTTGACCTAAATATGATATTTCCTGTGTTGCATTAGTCATTTATGAGGCTTCTTTTCAAATTAATACATGATGCAGACATAAGATGATTAATTTTCATTTTACTCTGCTGCTGATTGCTTAAATTATGCAGTAGACATTTGGGCACAGATATAAGCTTCATTTGGAAGTGTTTTCACCCTCGTCATATACATAATGCAAGAAAGTTTCTCTTCATTTTCTTTAAAAATGTAACTAATATATACATTAATCAGTTCAACAAATTATTCAAAAATCCATTCCTAGGCAGGCACCATTGGCTCCTGCTTGTAATTCTAGCTACTCAGGAAGCTGAGATCTATGGGTTGAGGTCTGATGTCAGGTGGGACAGGAAAGTCCATGAACTTCCAATCAGTTACCAAAAATGTGGAAATCGAACTGTGGTTAAAGTGGTAGAGTGTTAGCATGGAGCACAAAAGTTCAGAGTCAGTACACAGGCCCTTGGCTCAAGATAGTCCCAGGATCTGCACACACACACACACACACACACACACACACACACACACACACACACACAACTACTTATCTGATAAAATGAATCCAAGATATATGTTGTGTTCTAATGTTATACTTGTGATCCAGTTTATTGATGGAGCCTCCTCACCCCCACTTCCATCCCAAACACTCAGATTCACTCAGCACTGTTCTTTCCATCAGTAGGAATTGTGCCAGGCAGGGGAATTAAATCCGCTGGGGTGGGCAGGTGGGGGGTGGGGGCTTTAGTCTTATTATGACAACCAGAGGTTTTCTCCCAAACTCAGGAAGAGAAGTAATTAAGGCATACTTATAGGGAAAACTTGAAAGTGAAGATTCCAAGTTTAGACAGAATGCACAATTAATCTTTTTGAGGCTGTAAAGACAATCTAACATTTATCATTTGGCCTCCTCTGTCTTCCTCAATGTCCTCCTTTTTTTTCTCTTCTGTACTGGCCACTTTCCCTTTGTTGAGTCGCTGGATCAGCTGCTAATGTTCTTAGGGAAATGGAACGCTTGGCAGAGGTGAGTTCCCACTCTCAATCATGATGTGAACAGTGCCAGGCCTGGCTCAAACTCCCACTCCTTCAAGGCAAGTCTAAATTTAGCCTGTTGATGCTCTTGGTATTTGTTCAGAAGTGGGTAGCCATGATGAATCTTGGGAGCAGGGCCAGGAGACAGCCTGGTGATATTCTAGAGGCTGTCAGCAAAGGAACATCTCCATTTTATCAGAATCTCATCAGAAGAGCACAAGTGTCCCCAGATCTCACTGGAATACTTTTGGGTGACCAGATTTTAAACCAAGATCAAGAGCAAAGTCTTAGAAAAGTGTTGTTAACCACCTAGTATAGTTTTGACTTTCAAATTTTATTTATTAAGAGACAAATGTTCTAACATAAATTAACTAGTTACACGAGGATTATAATCTGAATAGCCCAAGATGTTGCCTCTTGTTTTGTTACATGAATACAATGTGTTAATACTAATGAATTTTAGGGACACATATCCTCAAAAAAGTGAAATGAAGAAATTAACAATGGGTTAGCATGCACATCTTAACAAATAGTCTCTACCCACCTGCATTCCTTGGCAAACTTTCTCCTTCAGTTATGGAACAAATTATCTGCCCTGCTTTTCAACCCAAGATTTCAGTGGAGTTATTGAACCTTGGGCTCTTTCATTCTTTTGTTTTTATTTTATTTTTTTACCCCCTTAGGTATGTAGTAGCCATCCTATAGCATTAGCAGTATTAGGAAATTGTGTTTATCAAGGCTACTTGTTTGTTTTTTGTTAAAAGAAAGTAGGGGGCTGGGTAATACAAAAAAAGAATGAAGGAATTTTAGCTCAAGATGCTGAAGGCTTTCAGCCCAAGATCAGGCAGCAACATTTGGCAAGGAGCTCACCATGCATGGACAAGTGGCAAGAGTACAGATGAGAGTGGAAGGCAGTGAGCAAGCACACAACAAAGACCAGGGGAAGTCTACGTTTATAACAACCCACTCCCTTGGTAGTTAGAGCAGAAACCCACCACCTGAACAACTGACTCAGTCCCATAAGAATGACATTCATGTTGCTTAGTGACTTCTTCTTACAGGCCCCACCACTCCTAACCAGACACATTTCAATATGGAATTTTACAGGACACAAACCAAACTCTGTTCAAACCACAGTACCACTCAAGACTTATCCAGAATGGCAAGTCTTATGCCACCTCCCAGTCCTTCCCTTACTCTAGTCACCCTATGTAGCTCAGTGTCCCAATCTTTCTACCATGACACAGTCCTTACCTACTTCTTGTAACAAATTTTTCAGGTCTACTACTATTGGGTAATATTATTGATTTCTTTTCATCTTGCAGGACTGTGACATTAGAACAGCTCAGGGATCATTCATTGTTCCTCTAGTCTCATTAGCCTCACTCCATTATTCAAGTCAGTCTAGGTGTGTAAAATAGGCCATATCCATTGAAACCCCCAATTTCACACCTCCAGCTCAATCCTGTTTTGTTTTTCATGCTTTACTTGAGGGAAAAATACACAATTCAAAAGTGAATTTATCCAAAGCCAGACTTCTAAGATTTACTCCAAAATCTTAGTCATTCCTCAAAGCTTTAATTATTTTGGTAAATCACATTTGGATCCTTTCAAAGATCCAAAGAAAACTTTTGACATATTGTGGAACTCATTTGCGTGTGTGTGTGTGTGTGTGTGTGTGTGTGTGTGTGTTTCTTTTTCCAGTCTCTGAATCCATGTCTTTTCTGCCAATCAATTTGTTGTTGTTGTTGTGTCATCAAATTCTAGAGGCATTCATTTCATCATTACTAACATTCCTCCAGGTTCCAGATACCAACATTCCACCTGGATTACTAAGTATATTCAGGAATAGCCCATATTAAGTAATTCAGAAAAGCATGATTATGCATGTCAGTCAGCTATTGTCACACCTCTATTCAAATCCCACACTCCTTCCCTATTCTCTATTCCCAAAGGTGATTTAAATTGCTGTACACATTTTCTTGTTCACCTCATGTTTTTGCAAGAGTCCAAAGTCTGCTTCTAGAACTCTTTTTACATCTTTCCCCAGCTAGAATATTCTTCTTTGAAAGAGCCAACAGGCCTCTTCCTTTACTTCCTTCATGACTTGGTTCAAATGTCATACAGTGCCCATTCCTGTCAACACATCTAACAGTGTATTTGCCTGTATTTTGTAATCTGCCATACTATACATTTTACTAGCCCACTACTAACACATACACACACACACTTAAAAATAGTTCCTATAAATAAAGTATTTTTCTCCCTTTTTGTTTTTTGTTTTGGTACCAATCTGGGCCTTGAACTCAGGGGTGCTGAACACTGTCCCCGAGCTTCTTTTGCTCAAGGCTAGTGCTCTACCACTTGAACCACAGCTCCTCCACTTCTGGATTTTTAGTAGTTGATTGGAAAAGAGTTTTATAGACTTTTTTCTTTGGCTGGTTTTGATCTCAGACTCCTGAGTAGTTAGTATTACAGGCATGAGCTACCTGCACCCAGCTCTTTCCATTTTTTGTTGTACTCTTCAGTATGGAATACTGCCAAGAACTTACTAGTCATGTTTAATTCATATATAAGTAAATGAATATATAAATGAAAGGTATTGAGGAGTCAGCATACTATCTCAAAAGCTAATGGTGAGAAATTATGGTGATTTGAACCAAACTAGTAACTATGAACACAGCAATAGACTCTCAATTTAATGGCAGTAAGGGAAGGTTTTGTTTGAAAGTGATAACAATCCACTTATTGCTTGATTTCTCATCAAACATGAAATCAATATTGTAACTACAAGTATCAGTATTGAGCCTCATTCCTCAATATTTGATTTCCTCTCAGTTTGTAAGACATTTTTAAACCTAGAAAGCTAAAGATCAGAATGTGGATTTTTAGGGGAAAAAGACATTTAGACAATTAGGTGAGTTTGGATTTTAGATGAGCAAGGAATTGTGTATCTAAAATTATGAGATAGTTACATCAACTTGAATTCCAGATAAACAAGGAATTATTTCAGATAACCAACAGATAAAATAAAAAGTGTATCCCAAGTAGTTCATGAGACAAAATTATAGTAAACTAATATATTGAACATATGAGTCTAGGTACATATTTGTTTATTTTCTGTAGAACTGGATATATGTTGTTTTCCTTAATTTACATTGTTATTTGGTTTTACCTAATGATGAAAACTCTTACCTCGTCCACTAAAATTCTCTGAAGTAGTGAATATTACTTTCAGTGGCTTTTGGGAAAAACATATTAATCTTCTGTTGGTAGGCATAAACCAAGTGATCTGTATATTTTTCCTTAAGTTACTATTTTGTTTTGTAGTAATAGGGATTAACAAGATTCAGAAACAAAGTTCAGTGATGCTACCCTTTTAAAGTATTTTATAGTCAATAACACTATAAACAAAAAAATAATTATCTCTCTATTAAAGACAATTAACATTACATTGAGCCCAGTAGAGTTTGGCTTATAAATCCCTTAGTGCTATCTGATTAAATACCATGCAATATCGCTAGTCAATAAAATATATATCTAAAAGGATCCTCCAATAATCTCTCATCCTAAATTGAACTTTTTAGCAAATGATCACTACACTTAAGCTCTGCTATTACCCTGAATCCTGGCAAGTTGCTCAATGTAATTGCCATGCTCTATCATGATTATGTCTCCTGCATGGAGACAGCAGTTCCTATGTCTTAATTGACTAGATCATAGCGATTCCATAATAGTATCTTCGAATGAGTAAATTTACTCTCATCTTTCCTATGGCCAGCATCTTCAACATTCTAAATGGTGGCCGGCTTTTTTATTTCTTCATTCAACCTCTTAGAGAAGATGATTTGAAGATGCACAAGATTCATTAAGGAGTTTGACTCCAATATCCATCTCATAAATCAAGTCTCCGTGCAGATTGTATCACATTTCCTACAAGATTATAAAATCAACGTGCTCTTTGTCAATAAGAAGCAATTTTTGGTTTTTATTGCTTTTGCCATCAGCACATTTGTGGATGAGTTCATTTATTGACTTCAGAGTTTGGGTTCCCATGCCACATATGGTGGCCCAATCTCAGTGTGTTGATGAAAGTTTCCTTGAGCTTAACAATTGTGCAATTGAATCTGGCCAAAGTGAAAAACTTTTCAGAACTTTGTACTCATCTGTACACTATGCATAATGCTTAGCTTCAACATAGATAAGATGGTTTTCAAAGCGTCTTTTGGACATACTTCTTTCTAGGGTTCTTGGACTGTAGCTGTGTTAAAACTTCAAATTGTCCAAAGGATTTGTACAAGAACTTTGTTTTTGCTTATGTTTTGTCTACTTCTAGACACACTCCCTGTTTCCAGAAATAAATCCTTTTCCTTTGTTTTTTTTAGAATTATTACAGAACATAGGAATGTTATTCAGGTAAAAACAATGTACAGAGAAAGAAGCAAAGAGAAACAATCTACGCATAACTGTAAATGAGAAGGGATTAATTCAAAGAAGAATGGCCCAAACAAAAATGACAACCCTTAAAATGTAACTTCTCTGTACATCAGTTTGATAATAAAAATTTGAAAAAAAATAAAAAAAATGACAACCCTTGCATTCACCTTTCTACCACACTTTATAAATTAAAGTGCCTTGTCTTTACGTGAACTCACTCATGCTTCTGTTTCCTTACAAATACAGACAGGAAGACTTGTGCTTAGAAATAGTGAGTAACCAGATGGCACTTGTAGAAATGGCCCATGCTTCTAATGAGCTTCCTTGTCTAGGGAACAGCATCCTGGAACTCTCCAGTAACCTGTGCTGGGTGAGGAGGAGAGGAACCCTGAGAATAGGAGAGGCTTAAAATAACTTCAGATAGCCAGAAACATCCGGGTATTTTATGATCATTTCTTAGGAACAGGAAAAAAAAAAAAGAAAGGAAAGGAAAGAAGAATGAGTGCTAAAAAATGATCAAAGACACATCTGTATTCACAACCTGTAACAATTTCTTACATAACTGCACTAAAGAATAACAGCCAGAATATATTTTTGTACCAGAAGACTTTATAATCTGCTCCTATCTTGTGTATTTAAGCAAATCTTTTCCTTCCAATCTAATCTAACTCACATTAGTTGTGAATCAACATTTTCTGTGCTAAAATAACACTTGCATTTTACCTTAAGATCCTTAATACCACTTTGTTTTTCAAATAGTTACTTAGGATAAAATTATTCACTGATGAATAAGAGAAAGCACAATGGCCTTATGAAAAACCTTCTTTCCAGACAAGTTATTTTCTCAGTGCTCTACCTTGATGTGTAGTCTTTATCAACTCATTTAAATTATATGTGTTAGCACTATCTCTTACTTACTCTCATTTTCATGTTCTTAAGATGTTATTGTATAGTTGATGTACAGAAGGGTTACAGTTATCTAAGTCAAGTAATAAGTATTTTTCTTTTTAGACAATGTCACCCCTTCGCTTGCTCTTTCCCAGTTTTCCCTCCCACTCCCACCCACAAGTTATATAGTAAATTTTCACCTTAGAGTTATGTGAGTACAACTGCTGCATTTGTTCATCCTTTCTCACATCATTTCTATGCTACCCCTTTATGTACTCTTATTTTCTTCTTGCTGACATCCTACTCGCCTAAGTCCTTCCCCAAACTCTTTTGTATTTATGAAATCTTCATTGATTTTTAATACCTCTTCTAAATGTTCAGGTTATCATTTGAATTTAACATTTAATCATGCACCACTTTCTTCTAAATTCTTCATCTGGAAAAATGATTCTCATGTCAGAAGATCTCATGTCGTCACTTTCACCTATCACAAATATCTATCATGATATCTACTGGTTTGTTTGTGATATAACTAGAAATACTGTGAGCAAAATTAGAAATGAACAAGGATTCCATGAGCTAATGACAATTGTAGGTCAATTTAAACCCTTGACTTTAAAAGAAAGAATAAGTAATAGTAATGTGCACAGGCTATAAGAATTTATGGATATATATGTCCATATATATCTATCTATATATGTATATGTATATATATATATATTCAGCTTCTGCTGGTGGTTAATCAAGCCTGTGTTTGTTGACACCACATACATCCATCTTAGAACTATCCAAACAATGAAATCATCACTTATATTTCACAGGCTCTTGTTTTGGTCATGTACACAAACTTTAAGAAAACAATCATTCCTGCTAAGGCTGGCATTAACTTTACATTGAAGGCTATTATTAGCAATAAGCTCATTGCTTAAATTACTGTTATATTTTGTCAAAACCTGGAAATTTATGAATATGTATAAAAGTATTTTTTAAAGATGTGAAAAAAATGAAAGAACATAAAATTGTCTTAGTTGTCCTTGGCAATATCAATCACAACTTAGCACTACTTAATGAACACTGGGTCACCATAATTATGATATTATACAATGGCAGATGCCAATTAAAATACTAGGATACACATGATTGAATGGGAAATGTAGCCATAATGACAGGCATTTCATTAAGTCTTTCGTATTTGCTGAACTTTGGATCCATTTGTTTTTATATTTATAAGAAAAGTGTGGTCAATGTTTTCCAGCTGCATTGTTCTCAGCCTTGTAGTGTGGCCCAGCTTTTCAGAATAAGAAAACCCAAGTGGAAATAATCTCCATCAAACCTTCCTCCTCACCATTCTAGAAGTGAATCATTTCAAGTTCATTTAGGATTCTGCCCACCTCCCACACCTAAATTATCCATATAAATGATGTACACATAAAAATTCTTCAGTTTCACACCAGACCTCACTTCACCTTCTCAACACCTAGTGTTCACTACCACAAGATGACATCCCTGCTACTAAGACAAAAGATAATTTTACTTACTGAATCCTGTGTGGATTTTAGCATTATCCTACCAGGCAATGTTTTGAAAAGACATATTTATTATTGTAGAAACACATAAAATATTATATTTTCATTCTTCATATTTCATTTTCCAAATAACATTCTCATTTTGGATGAGCTGGGTGCCAAAAGTTTGAAACTAATTTCTCAACATTGCCCTTGCTTTCTCAGTTGTAAACCACAGTAGTCTGAAATGAGATAACAATCATAACAGTTATAAATCACCGTGAAGTTGACAACTTATATTCACATTTAAAGCATTTGCATCAAAATAGATCAGAATCATTCAGTTGAGCTCGGAATTCAGAAATAATCATTTATCACAAGTGTACAATGACGATTGGAAGACAGTTTTTTAAAGAAAGAATAAAAGGGAAGATTGTGATAATTTCCTTTTTCTGGGCCACATTTTTTTATTTTGTTCTATGGATGTCATTCTGAGTTGGCTGTCCTATTAGAACTAATTGTGAAGTTTGTGAAAATGGAGAAACTTTTGAAAATAGAGAAACTTTCTACAGCAGGTTTCTAAAATAACATTCTCTTTAGTTAAGATCATCTGAGTAAGGACTAGTTGCCTACATTTTGACAGTGTTTAAAAAAACAAACAACACCACAAAAGTTCCATTACTTGATTTTTTTTTTTCTTTTTCTGGTCTTGGGGCTTGAACTCAGGGCTTGGGTGCTTTTCTCGAGTCTCTTTGTACTCAAGGATAGGGCTCTAACACTTGGGCCACAGTGCCATTTTCAGTTTTTTCTGAGTAGTTTGTTGGAAATAAGAGTCTCACAGGCTTTCCTGCCCAGGCTGGCATAGAATCCCACTCCTGAGAACTCAGCCTCCAGAGCTGCTAGGATTACAGGTGTGAGCCACTGGTGCCTGGCAGTGCTGATTGTTTTTTGCAAGTTTTTATTGTATGAAGAAAGCACATTTACATTAAAAATACTTAGTCCTGGCTCAAATTAGTTGACCTCCATCATTTAATAAAAACTGTTAAGTAACAGTGGTTTACACTGGCTGGCTTTCTTGTCATGGTGATATTATCCATGTAAAATTTTCTTGGTAGGAACCTGTTTCAGTCTAGATAGGAATAATTTCCTAAAAGTACAGAGACCTCAGTCAATGATTACTTTTAAAGTTTGCCTGTTTCGTGCCTGTCACACTTCATCACTTCTTTTTACTGTATTATTTGCACTGTTTGATTCCACTGAATGAAGAGAGAGAAAGAAGAGAGGGAGGGAGGAAAGAGGAAGGAAGGAAGGAAGGAAGGAAGGAAGGAAGGAAGGAAGGAAAGAAGGAAGGAAGGACAAGGCAAAGAGACAAGAAATACAGAGAAAGAGAAAGATGCAGATAGAGAGAGAGATGAAGATAGAATGATGAAATCTGATTTTCAGAAATTGATAGTAGTACCAAACTTAAAAAACAAATAGGTGTTATTTTGGGGAAAACTCATATTGCTGGTTACTTAATGAATAACATGCCAAGTCATTTTCCCTTTTTAAATACTATTAAACAGAATAGATGAATATCAACAAACTTGTCCATTTTAAGTTACAAAGATACTTATTCTCATTGTTTCAGTGTGTAGACGCTGCAATTATATATGATGATTCTTCTTGTTCTGCACAAGGAAATTGAAATACACAGAAGAACTGCCTTTTAAATCCTAATACTTTTGAATCACTTAATCTTTAGATCAGGAAGTGTAAGAAAATTAACTAAACAAAGATCTTTCCAGTGTGCTGAAATTTACTTACAGGACATTTTCTTAGCATAGCATACTTCTTGAACAGCTGAAGCTGTAGGAAACCATCTTCTACTTTGTACTAGAGGGCTGGGCACTCATGGGTGCATGCAGACACACACATGCACACTACACTTCTTCGATAGATGGCTTTTGTATTGATGATAGTGAACTGTGTAAAGTATGCTGGAAGAATCAGTTTATAAATTACCTCCAGTTCATCATGAGAAAATAATGCTACTTTCTCCTTTCCTAGTTGTCACCTCCTTCATCAAACTCATTTTGTCCTAGCTTCTTACTCAATATGAGGTCTAATTCTCCTTCCTAAATTGAGTATCTGTTTCACATTCAGATTTCTCATACTTCTGTGTGTGTGTGTGTGTGTGTGTGTGTGTGTTAATCCACTCTGTCCACTACAGAGGAACTACACAGTTTCTCTTTCCATCATGTCATTTCACTTTTCATTATTATTTACTTGTTTGTTCACTTCCTCTAAAGTACAAAATAAGAGGTGTTTCTCTGAGGTGTAAGTCAGATCCAAGGCTGTTCTGACCATACCTAAGATTCAATCTAATCACTAATTGTTTTAATCAAAGTTTATTCCTATGTAACAGTCCCCAAGTATTTTCATAAATTATCTGAGAAAGAATTCTTGAGCTCAAAATTATAATAACCATCATTTTCTATTCTCATAATGAATATAAAAGCAAATCTTGCTGTAATATCCACAAAATGATTGCCAAATGCAATCAATCATATTTGATTTTCTTTTACTCTGTAGATAGAGAATTAGATTATCAAACCCCATGTACCCCAGCATCCCGGCAGTGATCTTAGTCTAATTTACTATTAGCTGTCAAATGCTCCCCAGAGCAGAATACATCCGTATAGATCTACCATCATATAGAAAATCATACGTAGTGAGAATAGTAAAGACATTTCTAAGATAGCAATAGGTGATACATGAACCGGGAATTAACCCAAAGTGATAGAGTCCTACCCATACCAATCCAAAATAAATATTGACTTAGCCAAAATAAATAAAAATAGAATGCAAATGAAAATTTAAAAGTAGAAGAAGTAGCTACATCAAAAAATTTCTTGGGCTGGGGATATAGCCTAGTGGCAAGAGTGCCTGCCTCGGATACACGAGGCCCTATGTTCGATTCCCCAGCACCACATATACAGAAAACGGCCAGAAGCGGCGCTGTGGCTCAAGTGGCAGAGTGCTAGCCTTGAGCGGGAAGAAGCCAGGGACAGTGCTCAGGCCCTGAGTCCAAGGCCCAGGACTGGCCAAAAAAAAAAAAAAAAAAATTTTTTTTCTTAAATCTCATGTTTATGAGAACTTTGTGGAAATGGTAGACGCCCTGAAGGCAAAAGGTAATGGCAGATAAAAATAAGCTATATTACATTGACTAAAAATACCTACAATAAAGATCCACCATAGCAAGTTAAAACCTGAAAAAGAAAGTAAGGTAGAAATAATTAGAACTTATAACACTGAAAAACCAATTTGGAAGCAGGGTAAAAGTAAAAATGATAACAGAGAACAATGGCAAGGACAAAGAATGGTCTTTTCAAAAGTAATTGTAATATGACCTAAACTCATAATAACACATTCAACTTGATATTATTCAAGGAAACAATCTAAAAATGATTGTTTATAATTGTTTAGAAAATAATGAAATGTGTAAAAACTATGTTGGGTTGAGCTGTGGGAAAAGACATCCTTTGCCTGCTTTGCAGGAGTAAAATTGTTCTGACAGCCATGGACGAAAAGGTGTCACTCACTGAACCTCAATGAAAGAACCTTTATTCTAGCATAGTATTCTTAGAAAATTATGCTAATTATATTCATTACATATCTGCAAAGTTATATTGGTTCATAACTATTGTTTGATGTAATGTGTTAAACTAACAAAAGTGTGAGAAATAGCCTTCACATCCAGCTTTGGGGCTAATTAGATGCAGTCTTACAATAGAATTATTAATGCAAATTGATTGAGGTGACAAAAATACTCAGGCATTCAGGATGGCCATACTATATGTGTCTGCAGGTAGTAACACAAGCTTATGCATAGGCTACTAGCTGAATATAAGAACACTGTGTCTATTCACATAGTTCGTTAGTATGCATCAACTATTATTGAAAATCTGTGCTAGTTTGCTTCTTGAAAAGGTTTTGGGTTGGTTGAAAATGAAGGTATATAGTTTTCTAATTTTATACTTATTTTATCTATGCTTATATTATATATCTATATTAATTTTGTTTGTTTAATTTTACATTTAATTTATATCATTTTTGTAATTACATACACTTAAATTTGATATATATTCTTAGTCAAAATGGAAACTCAGTGTAATTTTTGTTAATCTAATCCCATTCTTGAAATATTTTCCTCTTTCTCTAGCAGCTAGGTAATAAACCTTTGTGTATCTATCACTCAAAATAAGAGGTATAGATATAATGTTAAGTCTAATGTGAACATCTAAGAAGGGTCTGGGACCATTACTTCTGGAACCAAGAAACTGCCAGACAAATGATATTGTACTATAAGATATTTGCCTTGCGTTTTCAGGTCTTCTCCGTAATAATTAAAACTGGGCTGGGGATATGGCCTAGTGGCAAGAGTGCTTGCCTCATATACATGAAGCCCTGGGTTCAATTCCTCAGCACCACATATACAGAAAACAGCCAGAAGTGGCACTGTGGCTCAAGTGGCAGAGTGCTAACCTTGAGCAAAAAAAAAAAAAAAAAAAAAAAAAAAGAAGCCAGGGACAGTGCTTAGGCCCTGAGTCCAAGCTCCAGGACTGGCAAAAAAAAAAAAAAAAAAAAAAATGTTGCTCAGATTCAACGTTGATCACTAAAAACATATTTATTATTCTTGTTTGTATTTAACTAGGAACAATGCATTTGTAACCATAGCATAAAGCAAATATTCAGCTATGATTTTGGTGTGTGTGTGGGGAACAATCCTTGGGTTTGTACTCAGGGTCTAATTTCGTTTTGCTCAAGGCTAGAGCTCCATCACTTGAATCACATCTCCACTTCTGGCTTTCTTGGTAGTTTAGTGGTGATAAGTGTCTCACAGACTTTGCTGCCCAGGGTGGATTCAAACTATGATTCTCAGATCTGAGCCTCCTAAGTAGTTAGGATTAAAGGCATGAGCCACCAGCGACTATCTTCAGCTATGATTCTAGGTGATGTGCAGTACTTGAGGATCAGGTATAAAAATTCAATCTCCCTTATGTAGCTAGAAAATAGTACTCTGCCATCTTTAGTATATCTCCCCCTTATATGGACCGGATAGCAATGGGAACTGGGTCTTTCAGAGGGAAGCCAAAGTCTGGCTTGTTCCATGTGCTAGAAACCACTGATGACTTCTTCTTCTGCTCTAGACCAGTAGGAACAGATGTCATCTTTTTTAGAACAATGCACACCAACACTTCAAGTTGACTGTATGAACTTTTAACCTCCTAGAAGTGAGGAAAATGACTAAGCCTCACACTTTTGTTGTTGTTATTTTTGGCTAGGAAACTCCATTTTTCCTCTTTATTGATCTAGGGACCAACAAGACATGACATGAAAGTTAGCTTTTGTTTTTATTCATATATTTCGTCTGTGATGCTATGTGAAAAGTAGCTTTAACCCAGAGGGAAGGAAAATCTATTTGGTTTAATGTCTAAGTCTGAGAAATTTGTTTCACTGGAGACAAAAAGATGTTTGCACCACACTTTCTATGCAGTCAAAAGCTGAAGCACATTCCTGGTGGCAAAGAGCAGAATAGGAGTTAAATATTTGTTGAATTGAGCCACATGTGTCTACACCAAGCAGATGTTGCATGCATCATTATCATTTATGCAAAGAGAAAACCAGCACTATAAAACATGAAACCTCTTCTCTAGGTTTTCATCACTCTGTTTTACAGGAATAAAATAATCTCTAATTAAAGTGAAGTTTATTTATATTCAAGTAGAGATAATGTGCTGCTCTTCCCTCTAAATCCTCTCCCCCAAAGAACTCTTAGATTGGAGTAACATCTATTCAGTTCACAATTTCTATGTCTTATTTTTGCCTTTTTTCACCAATCTAGCTAACTACATGTACATGATCAGCCTGATAGATATACATATATGTAAACATACATACACACACATACACACACACACACATGCACACAGTTGTGAATGTGAATCTGAATGATACCAAGTGTTATGAGTTTTATGCCATTGATATACCAGGTGAGAATCCTTGGTGGTTTTTCTTTAATCCCTTGAAAATTTTTTGAAAACATCATGGAATTTAGGAACCAGCCACAAGCTTAATTTAAAATGAAAGAACATTGCTACTTTAAAAAGGAGTTATTTTAAGACACTTAAATTCCCATAAAACATTGAACCAAATAATTATGTGAGTTAAAGGAATTTTCAAACTTGAAGTACTTATTTGGTTTCTTCTTTCTTTCCTCTTCTCTTTCTCTCCCTCTCCCTCTTCCTTTCTCCCTCCCTCCCTCCTCCCACCTTCTGTGTGCTGTTCTAGGCCATAACTATTTTTCGAAATGTTAAAGTATTTTTTTTGTTATTACTAGTTATTCTAAGTCTCTGTTATTCTTTTCTGTCTTGACAATAGGATGGCCTCAACAAATGTCTACACAGATTAAACCTCTATTTCGCAGTCACTTTTACAGTGAAATGTAGCCAAGTAGCTTTCTTTCCTCTGTTGCTTGCTTATACCATGATATGGAGTCTTTGTATAGGTCCAGATGAACATAGACTAAAACCTTTGAAACAATAAAGGAAAATGTATACTTGTTCCATAAAAGTTGACTATTTTGTCACATAGACACAACAACAACACTAACTAACCTGTATTTTTTAATTTTTTGTATGGATTTGGATTATCTTAAAATTCCAAATGAGCTTAGAGAGTAGGATATCTTTATGATACTGATCTATCAGTCTGAAATAAGAGATGTTTTCAAATAAATTTTTGTATTCTACCAAGTCACACTAAATCTTTCATATATTAAACAATTTTCAAACCTGGAAATTCCTTTTGTACATTCTTCGTCAAAAGTATTGCCCTACCAAGATTACCTTATCTCGCCCAGGACTATTAAGTACTCCCATACCAAGAGAACTCTAATTTTCTAAGACTATTTACTTGCTCATTGAAGTGGCAAGTTTTAGAAACAACTCTGAAATCTTTTCTCTTCCCCGAAGAACTTTGCCATACATTTCCCCACATACACTCGCTTTCTGAAAAGGCTTGCAACAAGAGTTCAAGCTTAGCTCTAATAGAAACTGTTTTCTTTTTTCAACTTAAGTAATTTAAAGCCTTTTATTGTTGTTTTTGGATTCAGCTAACGTGTGTGTGTGTGTGTGTGTGTGTGTGTGTGTGTGTGTGTGAAAATAGGCTTTTTTCTCTGTTGGTCTTTATAGTGTATTTGTAAGATATATGGGCCAATGGGGGGTTAAGCAACTCACACACTTGCACTACTCAGAACAAAAGTCACTTTTAATTGTCACAGTCCTTAAAAGTGTTGTGCATTATAAAATCTTCCCTAATTAAATAATTGAACCCAGTGCCAGCTCACCCCTCCAGATGAATTTAGAATTTGCTTTTCATCAGAGATTTGTAACATATTTTGTTTCCCTTCTAGGGGAAGAAAGGAATTCCATAACCATCATTTGTTGTTTAATTCGGGTTTAAATGAGTTAACCTCAGTTTCTCAATGTAAATATTTCTTTTTATCCCTCAATTCAGTGGTTTTAGTTGTGTGTTCTATCAAGTCTCCCTGGCTCTGTGGAGAAGAGGGAAGAGTGGACATGTGAGCAGGCCACACAGCACTTCATCAAAGCAGCTCAGTTTTTAATGTGTCTTTCTTTGGAGTTTGTTACAAATTATAATAACAACATGTGGTTCAGCTGCTAAGATATTAAAATGAAAAGAGAGAAAGGAAAAGGCATACTTGTTTTTGCCTTGCTTTTGTTTTTGGGTTTTTTTTTTAATCCTCCTAAAGATATACTGACATGTTTATGTATATTCTCATTTTTTTTCAGTAAACTACCTTTAATCCTACTTGGGAGAAGTTAAATAGAAGCAAAGTATATGGTTAAAGGATTATAGCCAGTTAGCATATCACGGTTCTGATTCTAGTTTCTTGTAGCTAAATACTATTGTTCAATAAGAAATTGCTTAAAACACACAAAAAAGATATAAACCTAAAATTGTGTATCTTGAAAGGACAATGTTATATGTCTCAGTTTGGGGTGTTTACTGAGCTCAGCAAGGCTTTTCCCTGTGGCTCTCATTTCACTGGCATTCAGATGTCAGTATAAAATAAAGTTATGTGGATCTTTGCCTGGAATACTTAGATGACTGAGCCTCCTTCCCCTCTTTCCTCTATTTCCCTTCCCTTTCCCCTCTCCTTTCTTCCACTCCCTTCACCATTCTCAATATAGTCTCAGACATTTTCTCCATGAGATATTTTTGCAGAGTAGCAAAATTCCTTATATGGTGGCCCAAGGTTCCCAGAGCTCAAGAGCTGTCAGGATTTCTCAGATCCCAACCTAGAATTGACAGTGTTGATCCCTCCATTCCAGTAGCTAACCCTAGTACATGAACAACCTGGATTGAAGCAGAGGGGGCAATGCAAAGGATAAATGCCAGGGACCATGGCTTATTGGAGACCAATGCTGCTATATTCTTTGACATCTCAGTGTATACTCAGAAATATAGAATGGGGAACAAGAGCTTTCTCTTCAGTCCTTCTGTGTTCAACATAGGCTTCCACAAATTTCTTGCTCTTTTACCTGTGTGGTGGTTTACATGTGTTTTCTCACTACTTACTTTTCAAAGTGGGCTTGTCTAAATTGCTTCTATCAATGGCCAAATTACAAACACTCACCCTACATGTTGTTTTCTTCACCATGTCTCTTAGTATGTGTATTCAAATGGGTGTAATTTTCTTAACTTCTTTTGATTCCCTCTTGTGTAGGTAGAAGTTCTCTAAGTGTCTGAAGCTTTGACAGCTGGGAATCTGCTCTTTGTCATTCTCTCTCATGTGTCTTGTATGTGGTAAGTGATAACACATATATTTTTGGCACTGCAAATGCAATCGATTCTATAGTGAAGTCTGTACATCCCACGTTTCCACGACGTTTAATGAAAAGCTTGTCTTCTCTAGAGTGCTGCTTTCCCAGTGATTTGTGCAACCTTCACATGTCACAAAAGCTGCCACCCCAAAGGGTGAAGAGTTTTGCCATCCTGTAGGGAGATTGTCCCTTCAGCTGGAAAGTCTACAACCACAAGTTGTCTGCCTGAATACATTTCCTTTTTGGGTTCTTAGCAATGCTGATCAGAATTGTTCCAGTGTTGGAAACAGTAAAACTTCCACCTACTTCACCTGAGCCAACGTTGTTAAATTTCATTTCCTGATCATAAGTTAATTAATATATCAAAACATTTATAGAAATCAGTTTAAAATTAGTTGATGGTTCTCCCCACCCCAACCTTGGTGGTTTAATCAGGCATACTATTTAGAAGATACGTCTGAAAGATTCGTTTTATTTCATTTTCAATCTCGGTATTCTGTCCACGGATTAAGAAGATAGGTGTATTCTACAGGTTCATCTTCAGAGAAGATAGATTTTTCCGTACATATCTTACTAAGTCTCCATCTGTGCTCTGCAGTTCCTTTAGCTCTATCAGTGGGGTGCCTAACAGAAACTGAACTAGTAAATTCTCTGCTAAACTTATCTCGGTAGGACTTTTCTCTATTGAACATTTCACAGCATCCCCTTATCTGATGTGTGGGCATGTATCTATGTCAGCAATTAGGAATTTGTAACATTTAGTAATACAAAAATAATTTAAAGTAATACTAACATGCCTTATAATCAATATACCAGGCTCATTTTTTTCTTTCTGTTTTTTTTTGTGTGAGTATAAATAAGAAGATTCAGGTATCTTTGAGCAAGAAAGAGAATGTTGCTCTCTGGGCTCATTTCCCTCGAAACCAGTGGTGCTAGGCTGTGCCAGCTCACCACAGCCTGCCAGAGACTTTTCAACCTTCTGTCCAGCTTAGACAGCCATAAATAGGGCAGCAGCAAAATTTAGAAATTAGTACTCAGAAGGTTTGCATGTCATGCTTTGGAATTTGATTTATTTATGAAATTTACATATATCAATATATATCAAATATATATATCAGATATATTTATCAGTGTTGATAATCTATTTAAATATTTTAGATATAATGTATCCATTTGAGTCAGAAAAGCCCCGTCATTATATCAGACAGTTCCTCAGCCCTCCCTCTCTCCCACACAAAACTTATGCACGTAAAAAAAAATAATAGTTGACTTCATTCATCTTGAACCTTACTCCAATTGACTTTGGTGAGAGATTTTTCTCTTCCTTCCTAAGCTAAGTCGATCGACAAAGTCTCCCTGAGGGCTTTATCCTGTGTGTGACTCTGATTTGATTCCTCTTCCACCACTCCATTGATCACCCGAGAGAGGCAATTTTCCTTTGGAGTCAGCAAGATTCTGGTGCAAACCAACATTTTTCTAGTTCACTTTTTCTCTCTTGACCCAACTCAGTTTCTTAGTGTTAATAATTTACAAAAAGAGATAAGAAGAAAATGCAAAAAAAGACTGAAAATAATTGTTGTTTAATATTTTCTATGTTTTTCAGAATGCTTTAGAGTTATACAGTACACTGATTTATTCACTGTAAGTTTATATTGTTACAGCAATCTAATGAAAACATGTATTTGTATAAGCAATTATAATAGAAATAACTACTGTGATATTTTACACAGTAAAATTATAGGCAATTGTAATCTGGTATCTATAAGGTAGGCATAGGTTGTATTTTATTTCTTGTTGTTATTTATTTCCTTTTTATTACCTTTATATAGTTGTGTTAGTTTCAATTCAAAATGTAAGTTATGAGGACAAGGCATCTTGGTCAATATCATTCCCTCCATCATCCTCCCCCATTTATTCCAAACCTTCAAGTTACTGGTTCCCTTTTTAGACCATTTAGTTCTCAAAAATGTTCTTTCTGAAGTAGGCCCGTTTACTATTCTCTTGGCTAAGACCATGTAAGAAGAGGAATTGAGAGTTGAACCTGTCTTCATATTCCTTGGTCGGTCACTCGTAGAGTACTGTTACCAGAAGAGGTGAAGACACAACAGGCATTTGTTAGATAACAGACATCTGATGAATCTTTTATTCTTATTATTCCATTTACCCCTCAAAAGACCATATTAAAGAAACACAAAGTTACTTAATTCAGAAATGAAACTTTCCACCAAACAAAATGTTCTGTTTTCTGTCTCTGTTTGTATAAGTAACATCATCTTGAATAACCTGTGAGTGTTGCAGTACGGTTTCCTTATCTGATTGATTGTTTCACTTTGGCTTGTCTGTTTAATTGGTTTTGTTGTTATTTGGGGGGGCACTAGTGTTTGAACTCAGGGATTCATTCTTGATAAAACACTTAATCTCCTTGATTCCAGAGAGGCCTGTATAAGACATAGCTATTTCTGGACAGAATTATCTCAATCAGTGGGGGAATAGCTTTGATAGATTATTTTTTTCAACAACTAGATTTTAAATATAAACATGTAAAACTTTTCAGTTTTTCATCATAGCAACAATATGATATGCTTGTATTAATTTGTGAGAATTTTGAGCTGTATATCATCAATATGTAATTCAAGTCAATCTTGTTGTTTTTATTTAATTTGCCAGATAATTTGAAGCAAATATCAAATTTCGCCTGGCATTTTCACTAAATTGACAGTTGTTTTACTTACATGACTGGATATTTTGGCACTGAATATAAACAGAATTTCTCTAGTGAATCCAAGATAACTGATGATAGCATTGAATTATATGTGTCAAGCCAAATCTTATTTAAATAACTATTTCATATCTATTAAGAGCAAAAAGTATTACACAAATCTTTATAACTGAAAATTATGGTGTAAACCAACTGTACAACTCATAGAGGGGAGAGGAAAATGGGGAGGGTGAGGCGCAGGGAAAAATGAGGGAGAAGGTAACAAGTTTGATAAGAAATCTACTCACTGCATTACATATTAAACTGTAAACCCTCTGTGCATCACTTTGACAATAAAGAAATGAAAAAAAGAAAATTTTTCCATACATAAAATATTTTTATCTTTTCACTTCAAAATAACCATAGGTATTGGAACCAAACAAAGGGCACATGTGTGCATGTTGATATTGTCAATGCTTTGGTAATGGCTTTTCTACATAACTAAATAAATCACATCAAAACCCCAAATGAACCTTATTTTCTGGAACAATTTGGGGAAAGGATGAAAAGATGAATGGAAACTTGAAGGTATAGGCAATCTTTTCATTTTACTTGTAAAGAGAAATTGATTATTTGCACTTTCACAGTATAGTTAGAAATTGGGCTGTTGGCTTGACTCCTACCTAGCAAGATCAGGCCCTGAATTCAAACTCTAGCACTGGTCAGATTTGGACATTGACAGTATACATTCTATAGCTTAATTATTTCATCCTCTTGTCAATAATGGTACTATTTTAAATGCTAGTCATTTCTTTGTTCCCATTTGTAATAGAGTTACTTGCACTATTCTTACAAATGAAGGATTCTATGAGTATCCATTACTCTAATTGTGGAAATTGTATCTCCTCAAACAAGATATTAGTTTGTTACATTACAACATTACAAAATCAGTACCTCATATTCATCGTTTAGGGTCACTTTAAAACAAATCATTTTCTTGTCAACCTGCCTCTTAGCACCTAAGTCACATCTACAAATAGCTTCCATGATAACCCTTTGCTTCCATGTCCACTTGAAGAAAAATGTAGAACATTTTCCAGTTGCCTGCTGAGACTCTAAAGTAGAAGCAGAAGATTGTTTTCTGTAATCAGACTGGTCTGGCTCCTATCTTCCCCTTTATAAAAGACCTTTTAAGTAAGCCTATTTTGGTCTGTAATCTAATAGTCAGTAAGTGACCCTTCAGAAATGTACATAAACTTCCTGTCCTTTTTACAACTCTCCCTAAAAGGAGTGCTCTGTTGACATTTAACTCAACAATGGTCTGCAAACTGCAACTCCCTTTTTTGGGCTGATATCAATCTCTCTGCACGTGTATTCGAATACATATTGATGTGGCCAATGTTTCAAATGCAAGAAGAAATGCAATCTACTGTTAGAAGGAAGCACTTATGAACTGACAAAGAACAAATGGCCGCTATCAGGAATAAGCACTTGCTATATAGAAACTTTGGCAAACATCTAGGCTTGGAAGACTTAGTATCATGAATTTCATGCACACCTACCAGATGTGATAGCGAGAATTCTGCCAGAGGTGTGTGTGTGTGTGTGTGTGTGTGTGTGTGTGTGTTGCACAAATATATAGTGCCTGGAAAATTTTAGGAACAAATGATATTTTATTTTTGAAGTTGATTAAATTTTTGTTATGGTAAATAGAACTGGTTTTATAAAATCTGAACACATTTATCAATACGTAAAACTATGCAATTTGGCCAGGTCACAACTGTTATTTTCACTAAGAACATAATTTACCTGTAAGATATTTTACACTAGAAATTTCTAGTATATCTACCGCACAATGAAGCAAATATAAAGAACTGTATTGAAGTGCTATTTTCTGACAAATATTTTCTGTTTTAAAAATCTTAGGTTAATTTTTTTTCTTTCCTTTTTTTCTTTTTTGTCCTGGGGCTAGAATTCAGAGCTTGAGCACTGTCCCTAGCTGCTGCTGCTTCTTCTTCTTCTTCTTCTTCTTCTTCTTCTTCTTCTTCTTCTTCTTCTTCTTTTTGCTCACAGTTGGCCCTCTACCACTTGAGCCACAGTGCCACTTCCAGCTTTTTTCTATATATATGGTACTGAGGACTCAAACTTAGGGCTTCATGCACAGGAGGTGAGCATTTTACCACTAGGCCATATTCCCAGCTCCCCTTAGGTTAATTTCTTGATTGCTTTTTTGAACTTTTCTTTTTAAGAAAGATCAGTAGTTGGTTCAAGTCATATGTTCCTCCTGAATTAAAAAGTTAGTCAGGTTTCTTGGATGCAGTCTAACAATGATCTGGTAATTAGAAGAGGAAAAGGAAAGTAGTCTTTCATAGGTGTTAACACCAGAGAAACTTCATTATCCATTAAAGAATAAAACTTGTCTAGAGAAAGCTTAAGTTGAATTACCTGTTGCCAACAGTTCAAAGAAATCAAAACAGGATTAATAGCAATGACAAAACAAACATGTAACATTGTTTTAAGCACAAATAAGGTGAGAAGTATCTGAATTCCCTGAAGATCAAAGGAAAATTTTCAATGAAAGTACAGAATGCTCCTTGAACTGCTTTTGGGTCAAAAAAATTATCTTATATAAAAATACATGTAATTACTTTAATTTTTTTAATTGCTGGCCTTGAGTTAATCACTTGAGTAAATCACATCTCATTTAGGTCATGTATTAAATGTTCATAATGTTACTTTGTACATCTCAAAGACTTTAAAAAAAAAAAAAAGCAGGCAAATCCCCAAAAGGCTAGTTTGATTTTCTTTTTTTAAATGGGATTCTTGAGATAAGTATGGATCAAAGTATTTTCAAATGTGTCCTATGTAGGTGATGAAATATGTAATCTTATTATTGTAAGACTTCTCAGCAATAAAGTATCCATTTTGGTGTATCTTCTGATTTGTTAATATTTGAGTGGAGACACTGTGGGAAGAAATATCCAACTATCAAGGAAAATGTAGAGAATATTGAAAAAAGATCAGAAGATACTTAATTCTTGAATCTACTCCTTGCCATAGTTAATAACATGACTTGTTTTTCATAGGCTTATTCGGTCATTTAATATTGGAAATGTACCTGCAATGTGCTATTTATCTCATTCCAGTTGGTGATATAATGGTGGGCAAGAGATTATCTTCTATTAAATGTACTTGTTAATAGCCCTAAAATATGACCAAACAATTGTGCAGTAGCTTTCCTCTTCATTTTTAACTGAAGCAAACTAGTGCTACTATGATAGAGTTTGTATTTCACCTTTGTTGTTGTTAGTTAACATTTTTGTGCTGGATAGAAGCCATGGGATCTGCTTAGTTAGATGTGTGGGAATAAGGAAGAAAGGAGCTTGTCTTGATCAACAAAAGGAATATTGATATCATTTTCTGCCAGGAGAAAGACTGAGGAAAATCAGACTTAAAATGTTACTGGAAATCCAAATGATGATGTTGGTTAGGGCTTTACATCAGCCACTTCCCTCCACCTGATATTTGTTATTAGTGATCGCTCATTTAGAATATTTCAAGACACCATCAACTCCCATCTGTTTTCAATCTTGTCTCTTGTGACCTATTCTTTAACGTAAGGAGCAAGATGATTCCACAGAAACTTAAATCAAATGGACTCTCAACATACTTCAAATTAAGAATTCAACCTGGTTTGGCCCAACTAGCCATGCTGTGTAATTCACTATTGCTTCACTCTACCAGATGTGTTTCTGCCTCAGGGCCTATGCTCCAGTTGTGTTTGTATGGAACACACTCTTCCTGTGGAGATGCATGCCTCCTAGAAATCTGTACTCAAATATAACTTCAGTGATTCCTCAAAGCCCAAGGGCAGTTTTAATGAGCATGTGGCTTTAGAGTCAATGTTAAAAGGACCCAGTGCCTGGTTTTATGTTCTGCTACCGCTGCCTTTAAACTCTTAACAATATTTAAACAAGCTGCCTGGAGTTTTGTTTTGTTTTGTTTTTAATTTTTCAGTAAGCCCCACAAAATGTGTAAACACTTTTATAATCACCTGTTAGAGCCAGCTCCATTCTCTTCAACTTAACTTGTGGTTCTCTCCACTGTATATATCAGACCTTCATTCACTGTGTTTTACTATTTATCATTGTGGCCTTTCATTTGGATTTATTTACGTATATATTTTTATATTTTAAACCATTTTTCAAGTAGCACATATTTGCATGTACATGGGGAATTTTGTTGTAATATTTTCATATATGCATACAATGTATCGGATCAATCTTGCATGTTCTATCTTTCTTGATTCCATCTAGGTTTTGTTTTTTCTGTTGATCCAAGAAATAAAGGATTGGTTGGATAAATAAATGTCTAACGCAGGGAGAAGAGGTTTATTTGAAAGGCATAGCAAAAGAATAAGGGAGTGTAACTGCAAATAAAACAGTAAAGGGACTTCTTGTACAAGGAGAATCTCAGAACCAGATGTCCACAGCATCACTCCTGGCCTCCTCCCCATTAGAATCTACCACTGGTCCCATTGGTCAAAGGATGGACATGCATTGCAGAGTCTCTCCTGATTTGTTACTTCTCCTCCAAGCAAAAATGTAGAACTTTCCCTGTGATTGGATGCCCCATCTGTTCAAGAGTAGGGAAGGAGCTCCCGATGGGATGAAGGCTAAGGGGATGTGAAGGGCGAATTCATCTGGCTGAGTCATTTACCCTCCATCTTCGACCTGGCTAAGGTGAGGGGACTAACATGCTGACTCCTTAATTCTTCTTCCCCTCTTCTTAAAACAAGTTCAGTAGACTTCCTTGTTCTCTTTTCATATATGCCTAACAACTATTTGGATCATGTTCACATCCATCAAAATTCCTTATGGTTATCTATTTGAAGGATTTGAAAACTTCGGTCATATGAGCCATCACACTGTGAAAACACATATTGCCAAGCTAAAGAAGCCAGTCTGAAAAGAAAACATCACTCATGATTCCAACAATGTGACATTCTCCAAAAGGCAAAACCATGAAGATAATTTCTTTTTAAAAAAATGGTTGCTAGGGGACAGAGGGAGGGAAGGATAAATTTTCAGAAACACACAGGTCTCTTAGGGTAGAGACACTGTATTGAATCATAATGGTGGATACACATCTACCCATTTTTCTAAACACATTAGAACATCCACCATTAAGAATAACGCATTGACACCAAACAGTCTTGCAAGTATTGCTTTTGTAGTTGTTTGTCTTTTTTTACCTTGTGTCTCTCGATTTGGGTATTCCCTTTCAATTTCCTAGTTCTAATACCAGTATACACGGTTTCCAATATACTCATATAAGATACAGAGATAGTGTAGGTGTAAATGAACTGAACAACTCATGGGGGGAAAGGGAGAGGGGGAGGGGGGAGGGGGAAATGAGGGATGAGGTAACAAACAGTATAAGAAATGTATCCAATGCCTAATGTATGAAACTGTAACCTCTCTGTACATCAGTTTGATAATAAAAATTTTAAAAAAAAAGAAAAATAAAGAATAACACATTGATATAAACTTTCCACTTTGTATCCACTTTGTATCAGCAGAGTCCCTCATCTGCAGTAAGTGGCAACTCAAGATGGGAAATGGTGGTATCAGTAAAAAGTGGTATATGTGGGGTCTCTGTACTTTTCTGAGAACTTTACATCACTCTTTAAACATTTTAAAGATTCTGTAAGCAAAAGATACTGAACTATTCTTTCACAGCTGTGATTCTAGAACTGATGTGACAGAGATCACTGATCACAGAGATCACAGAGAACTGATGTGCATTGGAGATGCACAGAAAATATTTTGATTAAAGTAAGTTAGAAATAATTGAGTAATCTCTACTGTCAGGATATAAGACAGAAGAGGAAGAAGAAGCAAAGGAGATTGTGAAGGAAATGTAGGCAGAGAAAAATCAGAAATACTAATTTTTCACTGGAAATGTAGTACATGGTTTCTCGGAAGGAAGAATGGTGAGAACCACTGAGAGGACAAATAAGATGTGAGGCAATGCAGTGTTTGCTTTTGATCTTGAGAAAAGCAATTTACACTGGTGCAGTAAAGGGAGTGGAAGACTACTAGCAGTGAATGGGAAAGTAGGTAGGATATAGGGAAGTTTTGAAAACATAAAATAAAGACTTAAAGTTGTTCACTCTTCTACCATCTACTTTCTAGTGAATCTGTCTATTGGAATAAAGGACACAATGATATTTATGCAAAACTAAGTATAAATTTCATTTATCCCCAAATCTTACAACTCCAATCAGAATAGTACTTTATTGTACTCATATTTCATTCCCTTGTTTTTGGACCCTTGTTAAGGAAGATTTTTTTTAAAGTGTTTTCTTTGTAGTCAGGAACTTTCAAAATATGATGAAAACATGACACATATTACATTAAAAATGATTGTGTTTAAATCACATTTCAAGGGTAACATAGAAGAAAATCACATTGCTATAAATAATGAATAATTTACAAATAGTGAAAAGTTAGCTATTATTTTAAAGAAGAAAAAATTATTATGAATTAAGTCACTGTGTTGCTTAATTTAGCAAAGATTATTAGACTACAGGTAAGGTTTTATAGTTACTGAGGGAAGGAAGAGCATATTTGCACAAAGAAATTGGAAACCAGAATACTCTATATTCCATTTAAAATATTTTTTTCAATGTTTGAGGGAGGTGGAATTAGGAAATGTAATGGATAAACAAATGGAAGATTGATGGACATAGGAAGACACATAACTCAACTTCAAATGGAGAGCTGGGAGGATGAGGACTTCAGGATAAAATGGATTGGGATTCTTAATGTGACTGTGGGGGTACTTACTCTTTGAGTTTGACTTTTCTTATTTTGTGTAATACTTGTGAGCTCCCAACATATTAATGTAAAAAGCTCATTCTCTCTTTTTGTGGTATAAAATCCTGTTGTATGAATATTACTACATTCCATTTAAAACAGTTGCTTCAATTATTTGCCACCATCAAAACTCTCTATTTTTTTAAAGTTTATTTTACTTTACTAATGCTAGAGGAATGCAAACTCTCAAACTTGCTATAGCACTTGAGCCACGCTTCCAGCCCTACATCTAACTTTGTCTTATAAATAAAAATAGAAAAACTGAATTTGTGTTAAATGAGTGTATATTGAATGTATGTATATATATATATAAAATTCAGTGTTGTATATTTACATGTACATATATGCATATATTCAATAGATGTTTATTGTTTTTAGTGTATAAACACTATACAAATAATATTTTTATATATAAATAAAGTTCATTGAGGTGATTGATATGGTACATGTACTTTATTTCTTTATAGTGAAAGAACATTCAAACTCGCTTTAAAATACATTATGTTGTAATTATTCATAGTTTTCCTATGTGCCTTAGCACACTGAAATCCTACTTCTCTGTAACTATGATTGAGTAGTCATAGATCAATCTCAACATCCCTGCCTCTTCACACTCTCCCCAGTTCTAGTATTCTCCATGTTCTCCTCACTTTCTATGAGGTCAATTAAAAAAAATAGTTCACATATGCATATTATAATATTGTACTTTTCATTGTGCTTGGCTTTTTTCACTTAACACAACAAATTCCAATTCTTTTTATATAGAGACATAGTTATGATAGTAATCTGGGGGATCTAAATCTTTTTAGAAAATAAGAAAGGAATTCATACCTTGGCAGGTATGAATGTTAGTTAAATAAAAACTACTCAAATAGTAACTAGAAAGGAAACATTGAAAAGTCTACCTTCGTTGTAACTGAGAATTTCAGATTGTCAAAGCTACCATTAACAGAGAAAAAGTAAGGGTTTGGATTTACTTTTTGAACAAAAGTCTAATCAAGAGGATATTGCCATATCAATCGGAAAAAAAAACACAATCCAATGTTCAACTATTAGAAGTAGCCCCCATTGTCCTAAATCAAACAAGCCTCTCAAACAACAGATTATCTTAATGTCTGCCAAACATATGAAAATATGTTTAGTTTTGTTAGTCGGCAGACAAATGCAAATTAAATTCACAATGAAACATGACTATAAGCACAGCAAACTAGTTAGATTTTTAAAAGGCTAAAATATGTAGGAAAACAATGATTTACATATACTGATAATAGGGGGTTGGTACAACAACTATACCCCCTTTAATTTAAGAAAATTTTGATTGAAGAAAATACATCTTTTGGCTAAATCTAGATAGGGACTACCTATTTGCAGTCTCTGACAGCTGCTGCACATGACAGACATGGACTCAGAGGTACAAAGAAGTTAATTGAAGTTTAACTCAAAATCGAATAAATTGAACCTGTGTCTCTGGACTGATCAACTGGCGTATGTGAGGGGTGTGTGTGTGTGTGTGTGTGTGTGTGTGTGTGTGCATGTTTCTGACATATGTATGCACTGGTGGCTTCCTCTCAATGATTAGACAGGAAATGAAGGGTAAAGTATACTGCTTTGAAATTTAACATATTTTACATAGTGCAAGTATAATCCATTTCATCCAATCTTAAATGAATAAAAGGAGTTTGAATCAAATTTATTTTAATTCTTCTGAGGAAGTTTTAGGATTACAATTATAATAATAGTAAGCCTAGAACTATCTATTAGAGATTAGAATTTAGAAGGTTCAAATATAAAAGCCTTTTATATAAAAGATTTCTGAGTATTACTTACCATTGTTTTCATACATTTGAAAGAATTTCATAGCCGACTTTATTATTATTATTCCTGGAGTTCAAATGAACTGTTCCAAAGAGATCAATGAAATAATAGGACTGTGAGACATCTTTTTATCATAGAAGTTCCTTGTGAATTTAGTGCATTTAAGTTAATTCCATGCTATTATTGAGGAAATAGTGTGGTCCTGTTGGAGTTTAAAATTTTCTACTGACTTAGGAATGGAATTTCTTGGCAGATTAAACAAAACAATCTTTAGAAACCAAAGGAGTCTTTAAAAAGATCATCTCCTTTAAAATGGTACGATTTAACCAGGAAAAAAGTTCTGCCTGAATGTAGAAATCTCTTAATTTCATACTGAGAGAAATTCATTTTCTCACTTACTAGAGTTTCATGTAGCATGAGTTGAATAAGATGGTCATATTTTAAATGCATAGATGTAAAACTAACTATAGTTAGCAACAATGAATTCTTCAGCTTTTTAAAAATAGATCAATTTCCCTTGTATCTACTGTGTTAAAGGTCCTTCTGCTTTTTATTAAAACACATTATCTAAACCCAGTAAATCAAAGACATCAGACAAAAGTCCTTAGAAAGTCCAGAGACATTCTCTATATTCTTCAGTGAATCTTTAAATATTTCCATGTTACTGAAGATTTTTGGCTAGCAAATTGTTCTCTATCAATCACTTGAACAACAAATACAAATCAGCCATATTAGTTTTCTTCATCATTTTGCAAAACATAAATGAACAGAGTCCATTCTTCCCACAAGACTGTAAAATAGCATATACTTTCCCTAAAATATTAGTTTACCAAGAAAATGATTTATTGTGCTTTCCCCAATTGGCAAAACTAAATGTGTAATAATATAAAAGGCAAGGAGCCACATATCAGAAAGAGCAAAAAGAAAAAGGAAATGAGTTTTCCATGTATATTGTGTAAAAGTTTGTAGGAGACATTTATCTACTGCTCTTAATCCTTTACTTTGATAAGAAATATATTCATTCATTATTTCCTTTCAAGAAACACTCTTTGCTTTTTAATGTGATAAGTGAAAGACATTTCTAGACTTTAAATATTGGCTTTAAAAGTACTAAGAACAACTAGTTTAATTTATGTGAATACTTCTATTGTCAGTGATTCAGAGGGAAGAAAATGTGGCTTGATGGAGTCAAATTAAATCATTTATTTTCTTGTAATGTTTAGTACACATACAAGACAGGTACAAACACGGACCAGTTATTTAGTTTCTTGATAATCTTTTTCAACATGTTAAAACATTCATAACACACATAGTTTCAGATATTCTGTAATTGGTCCACATATTAAAAGAATTATGCTTTTTAAAGAAACTTAAGGTTTTGATCATCTCCTCTACTATTTTCTTCTATTCCCTTTTCTTCCTTTCCCTTTTCCTTTTTATTTGCCCTCTCTTGCTACCTTGAAGCAGCACAAATACGCAGTAGAAACACAGTCATATTCTCAATACAAGCCTCGGCATGCTCTCAACTCATTTCCTTGGCATACCATTTTCCAGGTTTCTTTCTAAGGGCGAAAGATAGGGAAACTTTCATCAGAAGTCGATGATGAGCTCTTTCAGACTCACAAACTGGCTTTCAGACAAAGTTTGGTGAACAAAACTAAGTAGACTATAAATCATGTTGTCATTCTTGTTACTTGTCTTGTTTTAGAACTGTAAGAATCTTTAAGACATGACTCATTTATAATAATAGAAATATGAAGTTTCAACTGGGAGTGACTTACTTAGAAGAGCCATAACAGGAAAAGTCAAGCTTATTTGTACATGCAATATTCCATAATGCTTAGTTGATCCTGGAGTTGGAAGGGGATCAAGTCAATGTATCTTGCATTTACCAGAAAAATTTCACCTGAAAACTAGGCAACAGTGATTCAAGTAACTGATCCTAGTTACTCAGGAACCTCAGAGGTTCTGAGGAACCCAGAGGACTGAGGTTGTAAACCAGTATGGGTGAAAAATTTCAAGGAAACACTTCCAATTAACCAGCAAAGCTACTTACCTAGAGTTTGGCTCATGTAGTAGAGTGAAAGCTATGAATAAAAATGATGAAGTAGGATGATCTAGCACTTGAGGCTTGAATTCAAGTTTCCAAACAAGGGGGGTGGGGGGAGGAGGGGAAGACTTAAAACAAATCCATCTGATTGTACAGATCTTGATTGAAATATTCTGAAACGTATGACCAATGTTTAAAATGTGCAACTGATCTAATTATGATCTTTCTAAGCTTGATATATCTTTTAAAACAGGTAAGTTACTTTTTAGATGTTCTTATCATAAGAAAAATATATATTTCAGATGATGCAATGTTAAGTAGCAGGATTTGATCATTTTTACAAGGTACATATGTATCAAAGATTCATGTGGCATTTCATAAATGTATACAGTTAGTTAATAAAATTATTTTCTAAAAGTATTTCCAATACTTTTCATATTATACGATCCTGGAAGAGTTCTGAGGAAAGCTCCATCTAGCTCTTATAAATAATTGTGATTGCACAATTGATGTGAAGATCCACCAACTAGTATAAACCTTACCAGCCATCCCTCTTCTACTGACATATTATTCCCTTACTTACTTGCAGTTTCTGTGAGGTTTATCTGCTCCCATCTGTGTAATCAAGGAAAATCTAGAAATGTGTTTATCATTAGACTCTGTGTAGAGATTATTTGGAGAGACAATATCACATAGGACTCCATAAGATTTTTGTATCAAATAATTGCATAATTAACTGCGTAGTGTGATTTCATTAAGCCATTCTATTTCTTATGCTTCTGCTGAAAACCTCCCTATCAAACAAAATGGTTTAACATTTTGCTATCTCTATTTAGCGATAATGTTACAAAACTCAGAGTACTAATATACCAAAGTCAGTCACCTTACACTGATATCAATGATCCACCTGATACTCCCAGCATTTTTCTCAATGTTGTCCTCAAGCATTGTATGTGACAATGAAATGTGACAGAGTGAAAATGACTGATGCTCTCCTATTCCTTGCTATGCCATGAACCAGTGCTAAGACTTTAAGCCCATTGCCTGACTTCTTAAAAAGTATTGTTGTTGAAAGTATTTCTCCCCTTTTAAAATTGAGGGAATTGCAATTGTGCTAGCTATCTGAAGACCTAGAAACATCTACAAGCCATAAAATAGTAAGAATCCCTACAGGCATCTGTCTCTGACTCAATCCCTATTCTATAGGGGATATAATATTTTTATAAAATATTTATTCCAAAGGAAAATGTATAACATATCGTAAGTTCTGTCCATATTGCAACTAGATGACTCTGAAAAAAATACATTTCCATGCTGGATAGTTTTGTTTTCTTATCCATAAAGACATTTTGATACCATCTCTAAATTTGTATTTATGCATGTTTAATCTGTTGATGAACAGTTATATTGAAAGGCAGCCATCAGAACCTGCAGTAGGTCCTTGGCTTTGACAGATCTGATGTGGTTCACTTCCCCTCAATGAAAGAGAAAGTGTAGACAGACCGGAAAAATAGAAGTGGTTCCCGAGACCACAGTTCTGGGATGACATTAACAAACCAGTAGGATCTAGCCAAAGAGTCTGCTACTATACATAGTTCATCTTGACTTGTTTTTGAAATACAGATGTAAGTATTACGTTTGAAGAGATGATGAAGAATTGGGGGCAAAACTGTTATAGTCCCAGTTGCAAGCGTGGTTCCTCTGATCATTGTCTCATTCTGGGCTCTTCTTCTTCTTCAGAAGTTATCATATCACTTGTGAAGAGTGCTCCAGTTCTCACGAGGTGGTTCCTCTGGCTCCAGTTTGCAGCTTGTTCATCATAGCATGGTCCACATTTGGAGGGTCTGTCCTCAGGGCTCTGGTGTTCCTCAGAAGGAGTTTTAGTCCTTGCCAAAAAGATGTTGATGATCATTTTTGTCTTTTGGAATGCAAGGTTATTTCAAAATGTTGGGACATGATTTGTAAAAAAGATAAATACAAGATGGAGGTAAAGGAGCCAGGATGTTCCCAAGCTTGCAGTTAATTTATGGAAACATATTACTTTGTTGGATGGCAACTCCTTTGTATAACTACTTTAAGATAAAAATAAAAGTATATAAAAAGAGTTTACATACCTGTTACAAATATACTTTTAGTAAATTGAAAATGGATTGTCTTCAGAGTAAGAACAACTTTTAGGTTGTAATTGTTGAGATAGTATTGAGAAACTCCTACATAAAATTTTCTGTCTCACGGGGCTGAAGTCATCTGTGAATTGAACAAGTTTAATTGCCTTGCAATATTTTCTCAAGACCTTCAGGCTAACCTTCCTTTGCCTTCTCCCATGCTTATAGCTAAATGCTACTTTTCATTTGATAAACCAATTCCCCATCCTTTTCCATAAACATTCCCAATTACTCTTTATTTATTTTACTATTTCCTCTTCTTTCTCCTCATCTTTGCCCAAAACAACAGGATAATGTACTATTATTGAAGAACCAGCAATTGTGCACTTCACATTTTATTATTCCAGAAGTCAATTTCATCTATCAATAGATGAAAGCTAATCACAGCAGAAACCTTAAGGACAGAGAGAAAATGCCACTGACCTTCGCTTTTTCGACATAAAGTCAAGCCTGATCAGATAACCAAAGTATAAATCACCTGCTGGAAGAAAGAGCACAGAAAAGGACAGGAAAAAGAGTTAAGTTAGAAAGTGACTTTTAAAAAGTCAATTCAATCAAAATGAATATGCGAGGTTTAGTGTCTTACAAGGCATACCATCATTGCTGTTTCAGGGATTCTGGGGTGGACATTAGTCTTTGAATTCGAAAATGAGATGAATATACTCAAAATTTTAAGGTGAGCTTGAATATTATTGACTAGTTCCATTAAATGAATTGTGGCCCCACTCCAATAATTATGCATCTTTAATTTTAAAAACTTTGTATTTTTGCTATAAAATAATGTATACCACTGATGTATTAGCATTGATTTGGTTGTGCAATGGGATTTCATTTTGGCAAGTCCATATTCTGTTATAATGTACCTTGATTAGGATAACAGTCATCATTCTTCCTCAGGCTTTCTTCCTTCCCAAAGCAATTTTTAAAAAATTTAATTGTTCCACCATCATATTTGTACATAGAGTATTTTAGCTATGCTCACCTTTCTTTATCTTCTTCATTAACCCTCTCTTCATTTATCTAGTGTATGCTAATTATTAAAAGGGATTTCATCTTGGTGCTTCAACATGCCTATACAGTAATTTATTTAGATTGACATCCATACTTACTCTCACTCATTTTTCCTTTCCCACTCTCTTATTATATATATGTACATATACATATATGTATATGTATACATATATACATATATATGAGTCTCTGTGTACTTGTGTATATGTCTGAATTTTATGTCCAACAACCATATATGACAGAAACAGGTGACATTTGTGCTTCTAAACATAATAATTTCCATTCTCATCCATTTGCTTTCAAATGACAATATTTCCTTATTTCTTATGGCTTAATAGTATTACATTATATATCACTTTTTTGTCCATTTTACAGTTGGAGTGTATTAATGCCAATATCAGTAGCCAAGCCAATAGCTTGGCAATTTAATTCAGACTGAAGAATAAGAAAGAAATGAATTCTTTTGGATATATATACTCAAGATTCATGTCGCTGGATTATATGGTAGTTTTATTTATAATTTTTGAAAGAATCTCCATGTAGATTTCCATAGAGGCTGTACTAATTTTAATTCATACCAAACAGTGTACAAGGATTTCTTTCTCCCGTATCCTCACCAGCATTCTTGATTTTGTATCCTTGATGTTGGTCATTGTAACTAGGGATTTCAGTGTTGTTTTCATTTGCATATCCTTTACAGACAAAGATGTTGAGCAATTCTTCCTTTTTTATGGGTGATCTGTACTCCTTCCTTTAAGAAATGTTTGTTCCATTTATTAGCTTAGTTGTTAATTGGCTTGTTGACTCTTTGAGAGACAAGTTTTCAGCTCCTTGTGTATAGTGGTTATTAATTCTGTCTCAGAGGTGTAGCTGGAAAAGATGGTTTCCTATTCTGTAGACTACCAAAGCAGTCTAGTGATTATTTCCTTATCTATGCAGAAGTTTTAAGGTAATTTGCTCTTATTTGTCAATCTTTGATCTTTGTAAATCTACTGAAATTCTATTCAAGTAGTTACTTCTTACACCAATAAGATCTAGTAATTTTCTCTATTCTTTCCTGTTCTTGTATCAGATTTTCAGGTTCTTCAATAAGATCATTTATCCACTTTGAATTGGTGACCTAATTTAGTCTTCTATATTTGGATATTAATTTTTCTCAATACCAACTGTTGAATAAATGTTTTGGAATTGTTTGACAAAAATCAGATAGCTTTGTCTGTGTGGATTTATTTAGATGCTTTCTGATTTAAGTAACATTTTTGTGCCAGCACAAATTTGTTTTTTTTTCCTTTATGTTGTTGCTTGTTTTGTATTTTATACAGTTAGAGTTTTATCTATTTATTTATTCTATTTATGCATTAATTTATTTACTTACTTGTTTGTTTTGTGGCTCTTAGGGCTTGAAAACTTGGGGCCTGGTGTCGGGGTTTTTAGCCCCCTGCGCTCCCCTGATCTGCGGGAGAGATGGGGAAGGTACACCCTGACCGGCCAAGCCAAGAAAGGAAAGGGCCAACAGACTCCTTGCACCCAGCCCTCCCTCATTGGAGGACAATCAGAGATGGGTCGGAGAGTCAAGTCGGTGCAAGATCTCGTTTACTGGGGGGAACACGTGTATCTAATATAAGGCACAGGAGCCAATCAGGTCAAAGATCGGCAGGAGGGGGAGGGGTGTATGTGCACCTGTCTAGGGACTGTAAGGGGAGGCATGAGCTTTCAGTCAGGGCGGAAGAGCTGGGACCAATCCTAGAGGTGGCCTAATTTTTCATCACAGCCCACAGAACAGCCTCTGGGTTCACCATCAGGTGCCATCTTAGCCACACGTGGCCCCAGGGCTGGGAAACAGGTGGGGCCAGTTAGTTGACTTCCTCTTTCTGATGTAATATATCCGGGTGTGTCCTACACTTGCATCTGTCCTTAAACTTTTACTCTCAAGGCTAGCTCTCTTCTACTTTAAGCCTTATCACCACTTCCGGTTTTCTGGTGGTTAACTGGAGAGAAGAGTTTCAGGGACTTTCTTGCAGGGGCTGGCTATGAACCTGATTTTCAGACCTCTGGAGTAGCTAAGATTACAGGCATGAGCCACTGACTACTGACAGGAAAGAACTTCTTTACAATATTTTCCTTCATCATGTAGTATCAAGCAATATTTTTAGAGCAGTTAGCTATCAATAAGCTACTTGTACAAGTGTCCCTTTGAGTATTGGTAGTACAACATCTCAGACCCAAAGACATGAGTACTTTCATCAGAATCCTCCAACTTATTAACCCCAAAATGAACACAGGAGGAAAGTACTTTTTCTCTTTCATAAAATAATCATTATACTATTGTCTCTTTGGTCTTATTTTAGTTCTGCTAAGAGAGAAGATCAAGAGAATGTCCTGAACTATACATTTGAGAGGGTCTAGGCTTGACAATTGGTCCAGGTTCACTCACTGTTCCTTGAAGAATATTCCTTTAGTCCTTTGCCAATGACTCCAGCACCATAAGATGTATAAAGTATATTGGAGAATTTGAATCTGTGTCCTATTTAATGTACTGTCTTCTTTTTATTTAAAATTGTCTAGCATCATGAGTAGATCCTACCTTTTTAATATTTATTTGGCTCCATGAATATACAAAAAGTATTCATTTTTAATGAAAGATGATGTTCTGAAAGGCAATCATAGACTTAGAGAATGCATATATGCATATGTTTTAAATGCTTATTTTTAAAATAAAATTTTGCATGTATTTTTTCCCCAAGAGGTAGCATATCAAACAGGTGAGATGAAATTCCTTGGAGGGATAGAGAGAGTGAAATAACTTTGTAGAAAATTGAATAAATCTATGTACATCTGGGGGAAGGGTTGGCATCATCAAAACATTTCTGCACTTATATTTATGTTATTCATATGCACTATGCCATGGTATATCCATATTCATTACCCACCTACTTCATCAGACTTGTATCATTAACATTAAAGCTAACTGTGCATTTTATATAATCTTTAACTCATTTAATTTTACTTTTTTAAATTTAAAATAGAGCTGTCTTGCATATGGTGCATTAAAGGAAATGTCAAATGTTGTGCTGTGTGGTCTCAAAGGATTTATCTAGATGTCATTTCACTATCCCAGTTCCTTTCTTTAGGAAATAACTGATTCGTATTTAAAATTACTAGTTAAGATATGGAAGTATTTCTTTCTATAAGATGCTTTCTTCATAATTCCCACTGACATTATATATGTGTTTATATCATAATCTCAAATACATATATAACATATATGTCACCATCACATGCATTATATGTATTATATGTGTTTATTTACTGTTACCACAAATTGAATAACATCCCAAAAATTATTCATAACAGAAGTCTAGAAGTATGTTACTACTTTTAAAACAAGTGCTAAATATATTTAGTTCTTCTTATAATCATGCTATGACTGGAGAGTAAGCTGATAAAATTAATTCCATAAGAGAAAAGTAAAAGGAAGGTGAAAAGTGTATTAATAGTTTCAAAATATTCTAAATTAGTGTATAATTCCACTCCGTTTTTGTGTACAAATTGCAAGAATGGTGTTGTGATCCTTTGTTAGAACAGATCATTAATCAACCAACTGCTTTGTGTAAAAATTTAACATTTCCATTTCTCAGTGATATTTTAAGCCAGTCAAATTCTATATCTTTTAATTGATCTTGGAGATTTTAAGGTAGGGTTTTCTGTTTAAGAGTTTGTGTCTTCTAAGATCTAAGAAGCATGAACAGAAATAGATGCTATGCATCTAGATAATGAAAATCAATTGCTACATTCTGTTTTAAGAAATGTAGTGATTACTAACTGCCTGATTCCCCTGTTAGACAGTACAACAACTGGGGATCACCACATAATCTGCAAGGCAACTTCAGTTTCTCTTCACTTAATTAAATATTTTAAAGATGTCAAGTTCTATCATTGTACTGATAATTATGCTATTTAAAATGGACAGCTTTTGTAAATAAAGATGGAAAGACAGTAGTAGCACAAATATTTTAAAGAAAAGAGTAATTAGGTAAGAGAAAACACAAGAATACTATCAAGTTTTATTTATACCATTACTGGTTGCTGACTTCTTAATTCAATTAAATCTTAGCTATCTTAACTGTATTGAAGAAAATAGTTCCAACAATACCAAGCAATGTATTCTTTTTTATGCATTTTTGTTGCTATTGTAAAGGTGGTGTGCAAAGGGGTTACACTTTGCAATTATATATACAGTAAGCCACTAAACGTATAGAGGAAAAAATGTATTAAGAATCCAATACAGTTGAGGAGTACAAGTGGAGTGCACACATATCTAGAGGGGAAGGGTGAGCAAATATAATCATTACCTTCAAAGCACATTATGTAACAATTAAATGATGTAACTTGAAGGTAAGGATGGGATGGAAAAGTGAGAGGGAGACACAGAAAGGGAAGGACAAAGGGTGAACAAAGGGTGGTACTCACTAGACTATGTTGAAAATGAACTATAAAACTTGAAGAGAAGATGCAGGGAAAAACTGGAAAAGATCAAGGAAAGGCATGACATTTTGACTTATGTAAGTATAGCTCAAGGAAAGAATAACATATGCTATATAAAACTGTACTGCTGGACCAGGTATGTGGTACAGGCCTGAAAAATTGCAGCTATTTGGAAAGTAGAGATCTAGAGGATTATGGTTTGAAGCAGTATGGGGAAATTGTAGAAAGATTCAACCAACTGGATAAGGTGCTCTAATTCTGTAATCTGTAGCTATTCAGGAGGTATGGTAGAATGATTGTAGTCCAAGACCAGTCCTTTGAAAATGATGAACTCTTACCTGAAAATCAGTTAAATGGTAGAGCATTTGCCTAGCAACAGCAAAGCCCTCCTCAAGCCTCCAAAATATAAAAAGGAAACAAATAAATGAACAAACAAAACACAAAGGTGCACTCATCCTTTCTTTAATATATAACCTTATCCCTTATTAGGAAGCGCTAATAAATTCATCTTTACATTTCTCTGTAAGTGTGTACTTGGACTCAATAAACTTTGTGTATGTGTGTGTCTGCATTTTTTGTTTTTGTGTGGTGAGTGCAAGGAGGGAGTGGGTGTGTCCAAGTAGTGTTAAATAGTTTAGAACACTAATTGACACACTACACAATGAATAAATTGTTAATACAAATTGTTGGTCTCTTGGTTATTCTCATGTTTATCACCTATATAAATATGGACAATAGGTTTAAATGAACTTAACTACAAGTATGGCTTGTTCACTATGGCTATGAATCTTTCTTTTATTTTTAATGATGAATGAGTCAATATAATACAAAAATTGTAAATATATTACATCCAATGTCAGGGAATATAAATATATTTAAAAAATTAGTGCCTCATTTTTTTTCCCATCAAAAAATCAAGACTTGGAGAGGTAAAAGACAGGTGGAAAACTGTAACTATTAAATGATTAGATTCCTTGCTGTGTGATAAAGTTTATTTTTTCTTATTTACATCAAGCTGCAGCTATCTTACCATTCACACTCACCATATGCACTAGTATTTTTTAAAAACACTGCATTTCTTGTGCTATTAAGTAGTGAAAGTATTGCAATAAAAAACATACCACAAAAATAAACAACTCACCTCAACTTAGAATTTCTGCCATTGAATTGCCAAGTGAGATGAATTCCACCAAAATTAATCTTTCTGACCTCTTCTCTTAGAATTTTGTTCTACTAATTTCTAACCTCAATGGAGACTTGGTTAGTACATAGGTAGACAGATAGATAGATAGATAGATAGATAGATAGATAGATAGATAGATAAATAGATACATAGATACATAGATACATAGATACATAGATGCATAGATACATAGATACATAGATAGAGATAGATGAAAATGTTTAAAGTAAATGTTACTTTGTATAAAAAAAAAATCATTAAGTTGCTGTTGTTGCTTTTAAGTCAAATTTCCCTCCAGTAATTGCCATTCATTGACTCATCGTTGATTTATTGTAATGTGGTAAGTTTGAATAACCAAAACCCTAAGCTGCAAATCAGTTTCATGCCCGAGATGATTTGCTTGTAATTAAGCCCAAGTAGCTATTGGAAACACTAACCCTCAAGAAAATAATTTATATTCTTGTTAAACGTGTTTTAAAGTTAAGAATATTTCATATTTCCTTCAAGCACACTGCTGATTTTATATCTGTTATAAATGTACACTCAACATGTTTTCAGTAACTTAGCAATTGGTGTTTGTGGCCACATATCACTGTACTTACTATACTACTTCTGCAGCCCACATTATTTATGAAATATAACATCCTCATTTTTCCCTGCTGTTGAGATTCAAATTTTTTGAGATTTATTCTTCTTAATAATCTCATGAATAGCACTACTTGGCATTTACTTCCTGTCTGTCTCACCTGGATTTAGACTTCTTTATCATATGCACTAATGAAATAACAACTTTCCCCTTATAGAAAAAAAATAAAGTGAGAAGATAAAAGTTTGGAGGGGAGGGATTGGGAATATGTCCTAGTGGTAAAGTGCTCACCTCGTATACATGAAGCCCAGGGTTCGATTCCTCAGCACCACATATATAGAAAAAAGCCAGAAGTGGCGCTGTGGCTCAAGAGGTAGAGTGCTACCCTTGAGCAAAAAGAAGCCAGGGACAGTGCCCAGGCCCTGAGTCCACACCCCAGGACTGGCAACAAAAACAAAACAACTAAACAAAAGTTTAGAGGGGACTAGCATAAAATCATATACTTTCCGACGTGAAATTATTCATTTAATGACAGTCAAAACTTCAGAGTTACATTTGAACTACTTATTTGTGTAAGAATTTTCCCTTAGAATTAAAGAATTAATGGGAAAGAGGACAATGGTTTTATCAATTCCATCTCCTGATTCATGAAGTTGTAACCACGGGGTACTGTATCACATCTTTATTGCCTCCTCTACTGTATGTTATTGCTTTCACCAATAGATTTCCTTCATTTTTTGTAACCATAAACTGGTTCATTTAACAACGAACTAGATTTTAAAATAAAAGAAACCAAACACTTTATCTGAAAAAATCAGGAGGTTTGCACAAAGCTAACCTTGTTATTACAAAAATATAAGGATGTTTCACCAGCCATGTATGTCTCAATTGTGGTTAATATCATTCTTTTGTGATTATTAGGAAATTAATGCAGTGAAAAATTCAAAGCTTTTGCTGTTCATTTTACCTCCTAAACCTTTTACACTATCTGGATGAAAGACAATCTGTTCACTAAATTGTCTTATAAATTGACCACTTTATTTAGGACTTTTTTTTAAGATACATGCTAAGCACTAGTGGTTCATGCTTGTATTCCTAGCTACTCAGAAGGCTGAGATCTGAGGATCATAGTTAAATGCCAACACTTACCTCCACTTAACCACCAGAAAACTGTAAGTGTCTCTGTGGCTCAAAGTGTTAGAGTGCCTTGAGAAAAAAAGTTCAGGGACAGCACTGAGGCCCTGAGTTCAAGCCCCATGATTGACAAAAAAAAAAGAAACATGAAATTTTCTTTAACTTCTAGAAATTACCTTCAGATGCTCAAAGACATAAATTAAAAAAAATGAAATGTTATAAGATATTTATAAATATGTTTATGAATGAGATTATATGGAAGAAATAAAATTATGTATTATATATGGGTTATATGTATTATATATGGGTTTTATATACATATAGTGCACACACATATACACAACTATGTATGTTTTATATGAATGCAACTAATCTAAAAAATAAAAATTAAAAAGGTACTATTAAGAATCCTTCTTAGATCTACTTTAAATTACCACAATTACCGTTACCATCGACAGTAACAGTTACAAAAAAGCAGGAAAGATTTTATATTTAATTTTCTTTTTGTGTATTTTTTAAATTGGTGTTTATTCCAATATGAACTTCAATAAACTCAGCCACAGAAGATCATTCCAGTGACTGCTATAGTCTCGTTGAATAAAGATGTTAACTCGTCTTACAGATACAGATTCCTATGGTTTTTTTTGTTTGTTTGTTTGTTTTTGCCTGAGATTCAACCTCACCACAATGTATTTTTGCAAGCAGGAAATATAAAATAATTTAAGTTACTTTATAAGTAATAAGAAAGAAGCTTCATTTTTATGGTTTTTGAATATGGATATAACTGACCAAAATAATATAGTTTAATTCCTTCTTCTTAGGACCCTCTAATTTTCCATACAATTGTTTTGAAATTATTAATCATAGTCTGTCTCTTATTCTAACCATGTTTTTCCATATTCACAGGCCTCTTGAATAGCTCTACTTACTCAACACTCAAATGTATCATATTCCCACACCTAATTTGGTTTGCATACCCACACAAAATACACATACTGGATATTTGTAATTTAAATACTATCACTCTTCAGTTATTACAACTAGGCAATCCAGATGTTTTGAAATGTAACACTATTTATATTTTATGTATTTCATATACCCTCAATGTAGCTGTGTACATGGCATGACTACTTGTGAGTAGTAGAGCAGTGACAATGAACATGCAAGTGTCTTAAATTGCATAATGACTTTCATTCTTTCAGTGATTTACCCAAAATAATTGCAAGGAAGTTATACTTTTAGTTATTGAGGAAGCTTTGTTCTGATTTCCACAGTGGTTGCACTTACAGTTTCATTAACACTATGTTATATTTCTTTTTCTGGGCATTCTTGTGTGACAGAGATGGATTTTTAACATTGTTTTGATTTGCATTTCATTTATGGCCAGGGATGTTCAGTATTTCTTCATGAATCAGTTTCCCATTTATATTTTTTCTTTCAAGAATTCTGTCTTTGTGTCATTTGTCTACTTACCAATTGGGTTGTTGATTCTTTGGAATTTAGTTGTGGGGGGAGTTTCCCTATATATTTTAGTCATTAATTCCTTGTCAAATGACTAGCTGAGAACAATTTCTCCCATTCTATAGACTATCTTTTCCTCCACTATTTCTTTTGCAGAAACTTTCAGTTTGATGCAATCTCATGAGTCAGTGTTTATTACTATTTGCTTAGCTACTAGAGTTCTATTCCAGAAGTTACTGACTATGCTCTAGCCCTTTTCTGATTTTTTTCTGCAGTAGTTCTATGTTTCAGGTTTTACCTTAGAATTATTGATTCATTTGGAATTAATATTGGTACAGAGTGAGAAGTAGGGACTGACTTTCAATCTTTTGTACATGAATTTCAGGCTTATTCATCAAAAACCAGCTATAATGTATGCACTTATTTCTGGGAATTCTCTTCTTTTCCATTGGTCTACATTCCTATTTTTGTGCCAGTGTCATGTGATTCTTTCTGAAGTGAAGCATTGTAACACCTCCAGTATCTCTCTTTTACTCAGAACTGCTTTGGTTATCCCAGGTCATTTGTGCCTACTTATGAATTTTAGAATGGATGCTGAAGATATAAGTAATGTAATATTATTTTGCATTTTATATGGACATTAAAGCAAATTAACTTGGTATCAGTTTTGAAAGTGATAGTCACAATGTTATTTGGCTTACTAAGTAATAAATTAAAAAGTAAATTATTCTTCCAATGAAATAAAACAATTTCTAGGAATTTCTTATTTCTTCAAGAGATGTGTTCATTATATACCATATTATTGAATAAGACAATCTTTTCTCAATCAAACTGAAGATTTATCAAGATTGCTTATACAGAAATTTGGCAATGCTTTTCTATATAGTAGATAGATAAATAGATAGATACATACATACATACATAGATGCGGAGTTAGTACTTATTTAAGCATATTTTCATGTATTTTATTATTGTTTTTATAGGTTATATACAGAGGAGTTATAATTACATAAGTCAGTCAATGAGTACATTTCATTTTGGACCATGTCACCTCTTCTCTCACTCTCTCCCAGTTTTTCCCTCCTTTCCTAAACCACAAGTTGTATACTTGACTTTCCTCAGAGTGTTTAGTAAGAACCATTGCTTCATTTGTTCACCCTTTGTCCCATCTTTTCTTAGTTTCACTTATCTTCCCAAAGAAAAATACCTATATGCATATGATCATATAAAATGGTATTTTATAAAATGAACTCCAAGAAAGGGAAACAAGAGATTTTTTTTTTGCTGTTGTTGCTATTTTTATTGTCTTTTCCTTTTGTCTTGTTAGTTTTAAAAAAAAAAAAAAATTAACAGCAGGAAACTACTTAGCCTTTAAAAGTCACTTCCAATATAGAAATTGTCTTTTATTTTTATTCTGGTACATAATTTCAAATTTAAGACCAAAAACCCCCAAAACTACACTTGAATATACAACAAAGGTACTCTAAATGAAATATAAGAATATAAGAACTTTCAAAATGTAAGCTTTTAAATAAAAAGATCAGATATGAATGTCTGTGGCCATCATCTATCCTTAGAAGGTATAGAGAGATATATTATCTCTCTTCTTTCCTCATATCTGAAAAGTTGGCAATCTTTCTCTTTTTTTGGATGGGGGGATAGTACTTCCCTCTTTTCAATCATGTTCCTGACTTGGGTTGGCTACCGTAATAGGTACCAGGCCCACAGCCATTTTCAGCCCATTCCATCCTTGTTTCCTTTCAATAGATGCTTAAAGCATAAGCATTAAATAACTGATGTGGTGAGATTTCTTTGCTGATTGGAATCTGAGAACTCACAATTTTCCCAAGAATAGCAATCTTCATAGAAGATTTGGATATGTAAGGAAGCTTGGAGAGTTCTGAAGGTTAAAAGAAATTATGGTAAAGAAGGTCATAGAGGGGCTGGGGATATAGCCTAGTGGCAAGAGCGCCTGCCTCGGATACACGAGGCCCTAGGTTCGATTCCCCAGCACCACATATACAGGAAGCGGCGCTGTGGCTCAAGAGGCAGAGTGCTAGCCTTGAGCGGGAAGAAGCCAGGGACAGTGCTCAGGCCCTGAGTCCAAGGCCCAGGACTGGCAAAAAAAAAAAAAAAAAAAAAAAAAAAAAAGGTCATAGAGTCATTTATTCTTACTGCGTTTCTGGGCCATACTTTTTCCATCTGTGTATACAATTACAAGCATTATGTCCCAGGTGGTAAAAAGAGGAGCTAGCCTCAGAACAGTGGTACTTAACAAAAACAGATAAGAACAGGAAATCACACCCCAATGTAAAAGTACACATTATTTCTCTTATCAGAAAATCTGGAGCTGGAAGTATGGCTCAAGTGGAGGAATGACAGCCTAACAAGTTTGAAGCCAGGAGTTCAAACTGCAAACACACACACACACACACACACACACACACACACACACGGTCTCATTGTGAAAATATTATCAAAACTAAACACTGTTCTTAAGTCCTTATGGCGGAATTGAGTTGCAACATTGTGAAGTCATTTTTCCTCATCCTAGTCCAGTAACAAGATACAGATCCACCTTTGTTCCTCAGTTTACACTTTGAGGATTCAGGAAAATAATAATCCCACAGCTCACTGACTCTTTTATTCCTGTGATTTTCCTAAGTAATTTGTGTAACATATATACTGCATTCTTTGATTCCTGAAAGATACTTTGAATCCTCAAAGTATAGTAAGTTTTTTTAAAAAAATTATTTCTTTTGACATTACTGATAATGGAGATTGGAGCCTCCAATGTGAGCGATATTTCTAGTCCTTTTGCCTTTAGCCTGTCTTTATAAAGCCAAGTCTCAAGGTAACTTTGTCCCGATTGGCCTCTAAGTTCTATCCTCTTGTCTCTACCTCCCAAGTAGATACATCATAGAAATAAGTCACCAAAGCAAGTTCATTTTAATAAACCTCCTTTTTCATTTTTTAATATACAAGAAAACTATTTTCTGAAATGTATTCCTTCCATAAACATTTCTCCTTGATAATATTTTGTTCCTGTTCTCATAGAAAAAAAAAAAAAACTTTAACTATCGCTATTGCAAGTGCCAGCCTGCATATTGCGTGCAATTTTAGACCTCGGCTTGCTATTGAACAAATCCTCCATTCCCTCCCATTGCAATTCCTTAATACTTCTTTTGTTCCTAACAATAATTCTTTGAAGAGTACAGACTTCTCATATTTCCTTCATGAATCTTCGCTTTCAGCCTATCCTATTTTGCCTAAGTTTATATACTTTGATGCTTGGGAGTGGTGAATGTTTTATAATATTACACATGAAATATCTATAGTATCATAGCATTTGTTAAGAATTATATTCATAGGATACTATTCATATCTAAAGAATTCATATTGTCTGTATAATAGAATAAAATACATGTGTTCAAAGTGACTGAGAAATAAAAGCTCAAAATCAAACACTCCTAAATTAACTAACAAAAGAGAAAGTAGGAAATCCTCCAGGTCATCATTCCAAAAGAAGTTACTAACAAGTTTTTCTTTCACTGAGCACTAAAAACATTTGAGTTCTTAGGGTTTTATTCAACACACACAATTTTGGATTCTAACTTTGTCAATATTAATTTCCATTAATTATAAAATATGTCTCATTGTAGAAATATACCAAAGCAATCTGGGTACAAGCAATCTAAGTGATATCTAACTCTTCGGAGCAATAATGTTGCAAGGCCTTCTCCCTTCTGCAGAGAGTAGCCAGTTCAAACTTTGTTCAGGTTCTATAGCAGAGAGTTGAAGCCATCAGGATCTCTGAAGAACCAAGGAGAGAGCTGGCCTACAAAGACTTCACATCCATACCTACAAAGAATTCATGAGCGTGAGCCATACCTCCTACTTACTTAAATCACTAAAGGATTAAAATAGAATAGCTTTTCCTTCCCTGACTAATATACTTATGTAGACAACATTCATATCAAAATAGTAAAGCAAGATTAGATGAAATGGTATGTCTGCTATTTCGTCAAAGGAAGCTTGTCAGGTACAATGACTTAATCCTAAATACTTGGGAAGTAGAAATTGGGGAATCCCAATTCCAACCCAGCCTGGGAATAAAGAAATAGTAAAAATAAATGAATAAATAAGTAATAGCTTTTCAGACTCTATCTGGGCCAGTGGCTGGGAAAGATGGCAGTCACCAGTTATCTCAGCGACAAGAGTGACTGGACTAGATGAAACACACCATCACCCCAGTGTCACAGTGAAGCAAAAGTAGGTAGATCACAACCTAGGTAAAATAGCAAAAATGGGCTGAAGGCTTGGCTCAAGTGCTGTCTAACAAGCATAATGTTGTGAGTTCATTTTTCAATACTGGCAAAACAAACCAAAATCTAAAGAGTTGATATTGTAAATAGTATTCACAACTTGTTTTTTACCAAAAATATATTTTGGCTTCCCAAGGAAAATTGAGTATCTTTAATATTAACAAACCATATAATAAACAGAGATACTTTGGTCAAATATGGACTTCAATAATGGAATCTATTTATACTTATCTGGTAACATCTTTTCTATCATATGATGACCTGTGGTAACATTGGCAATCAAGGTCCATATTATACTTTTTGTAATAAATGATATTAAAATAAACATTTTGCTCATACTATAATTCAGTTTCTTGAAAGATTTATTTTCCCCATTTAAGATCACCATTAAAATGTCAGTCTTCTGAACATATGTGTTTTATGCTGAAAAAAGTAGAAGTTACCAAAAAAATTGTCTATTTATGCCAGATTCTAGTCAGAATAACATCCATTCCCAGATTGCCAAGTGCATACAAGCATCCAAGAGTAGCAGGGAGGAAATGAGAAAGTGCTAGGAAACAGAAGCCTATACACCAGAAGGAAAGACCCAATTTAAAAACCTAAGTCAGGCTTGACAGTGCATGCCTGTAAAGCCAGCAGTCAGTAGACTGAGGTAGAGAAATCCTTCATTTAAGACTCGCCTGGGTTAGGTTGAGAGCTCAAGATCAGTCTAAGTTATATAAGAAGGCATTGCCTCCAAAAGACAAAACAAAACAAAACAACAAAAATACAAAAATAATAACTTAAGAAATTAGAGTCATGTTATCAGGATTAATTATCTCACATTTTGGAAACTATGATCACAAAAAGAACCCCAATGAGTTTCTCATCCTAAGTCTTAGGCTATGAGAATTTTGACTATCTAAATATGAATGGGTCTCCCTGAGTTTCATGAGAAAGCTTCATATGCCTGTTCTCAAGTGACTGTTAGTTTTAAGGTTGATAGGCCAGGCCAGTAACTTGTCTTTCCACAAAAGTGATTCTTTCAAAGCAAAAGTCAGCAGCAGCACAATTCCAAAAATCACCGGATCAACTAGTTTGATAAAGTGGCAGCTTTTGTTTGTATCTGCCATTCAAGTAGCTCCAACAAAAATCAGTATGAACTTGACCTTCAATAACAGTCATCTTGAGGATTATCTAGGGCATTGCTCAGTAAACTTTGTGCTCTGGAGCCACCTGACTTTAATAGGAGCAGGATGTGGCATTGTTTTCTTCCTACTCTGCTTTTAGAATGATCAAACATTGCCCAGAGCCAGCACACAGACTTCTTTCTTGAGCACATTATATCCCAAGAATGATTACTTTATTCTGGAAGGCTATATTTTCCAACTCTTGTCTGTTCCTTAAGTTTGTAACAATTTATTTTTGCATACAAAAGAAATTTTGGAGTGTACTGTCAACATTGTGTACTGTCTGAATAGAGAAGTCTAAATCAAAGAGATAGAGAAACAAAGACAGGTAAAAACAGGTGTGGTTTTTTTGAAAGAAGGAAAACTGAGGGCGTATTTAAAGTACAGTCCACTCACATTTATTTAAAGCAGAATGATCTTTTCTTTTCATTGAGCTCACCTGAGGAAATTCACATGTTCCAATAGCCATGGTCAATTAGCTAAGCTGACAGCAACTTCAGTCTATTCATAGTTAAGACTAAAACTTCTTTATAGAAGAAAAGCTACTTTGTTCTTCCTTACTTTAAAACACTGTAAAACCACGACTTCAGCTAAGTTAAATTAACCAAGAAAGACATGAACCCTTTTATTGCACTGAATTTTACTTTTACATCCCCCAAGATAGCTTATCATTTTTAAAACAGAGTAATTAGTTTATGTGTTCCTTAAAAGAAAGAGAAAGGGCTAATTTTAAGTAGAAGTAACTAAACCATCACTATGGAATTATGGCTCTGATTCTAGTGACTTTCTGGAGCTTGCTAGAAATGCAGAATCTCAAGCCTTGACTCCACACAAACTGAATCAGAATCTATAGTATAAACAAAAATGAAGTGACATATATATATATATATATATATATTGAACTTTGAGATTCACTGCTGTTTTCTCAGTAGCAGATTAGCCTTAGGTGTTCATTAGCTCACCATTTTGAGATCTTACACATTAATTAACTCAATGAAGTTATGAGCCATTGGCATACAATATTCGTTTTTCTAGATGCTCAAAACAGAAAAAAATGTTGCTTTGGCAGATACACAGATTTTTAAATCCTGATGTACTCAAGCAAATAAATGATGATATTTGAAAAAAAAAAAGATGTTCTATTCCTGTTAATTCTTTGGTAAAGCAAACTAGTGAAAAAAATTGTGGATCCTTGCTTCTCATGGTCATTTTCAGTGGCCAATATGTTATATCTTTCCTTTTTTTTTTTTACCTCTGCACAATGTAAAAAAAGAAATGTTAGACTGACTAAGTAGACATGAGTTATATTTTATTGAGTCTTTTTTTTCCCTTCTGGGTATGATCCTAGTTTAATTCATGGGAGAGAAGCATTGAAACATTTAATTATTCACAGAGAACTAGATAGAAAAATAATTGCAAAATTATGCTTTGTAGAGAAGATGATTAGACCTAGGGCAAAACATGTAGCTATATGAATTTCAAGTCTTCTTATTTGTCACTTTCAAATACTGATATTTCTGCTCTAATTGTAAAAGGTTTTACATAAGGATCTATAAGTTAAAATTATAAGAAAGTAAATAAAAAATACATTCATTTTTAGTAGACCTTTAAAGAGAAGTATTTCTACATTTTTTAATTTACGAATGACTCTCCATGCATGGAATGTTAGGTTAATTTCAGTATTAAGTGTACCTGCTATATCTATACAGAGACCCATACATCTTTAAACAGCTGCTGTAGATTTTTATGTCAACCATTGTAGAGATGGTTCTTCACTGGAAATTCATTGCTGATTAACTCTTTACCACTTCCCAACAAGAAGAGCCAATGCCAATATCTCTCATACGTAGGGCCAATCCATTCATTCATTTTCTCTTTTCTTTTTTTAAAAAAAAATTTGGCCTATTCTGAGGTTTAGCCTGGGGGCTCCTCTTTGTACTCAAGGCTAGTGATCTACCACTTGTACTACCTTGCCACTTCCAGCTTTTTCTGAGTTTATTGGAGATAAGTGTCTCAAGGACTTTTCTGACTGGGCTGGTGCTCTTCATATCACAGCTTCTTGAGTATTTAGGATTACAGAAGTGAGCCCCCAACTCCTGGCTTTTTGGGGTGGGGGAGGAGTTCTGGGGCTTGAGCTCAGGTCCTCTTCACCACCTCTGGGTATTTGTGCTCAGGCCAACAATCAACCACTTAGCCACAGTTCTATTTCCACTTTTGTTTTACTTTATTTCTGGTTTATTGGATACAAGAGTCCCATGAATTTTAAACCATGTTCTTTACATCTCAGCCTCCTGGGTAGCTATGATTTCAAGCTTGAGCCAACAGTGCCCACCTCATTCACTTCTCTTGACAGGCAATTAGGTAGTTTTTTTGTTGTTCTGCTACTCTTTATATATAGTGTTTTGATTAAAACTGTTCCTGAAAAATAATACTATGAGCACAAACAAAGGAACCCAATTAAAAAAATCATTCATTTCAAAGAAATCATCTACGGATAGAAATTAACTTAAGGAGGCAAATATATAACATTTATCTTAGAGTGTACAAGACATATTTATTGACAAATACTTAAAAGTAAAATCAATTTTACTATTTAACAGGATGATATTCTGTATATACTTTAGAACTTTTATGTCCATACTATTTCTCAAAACACTGTATGAAGATGACTTATTTTCCAGAAGCCGAATTAACCTCATTCTTTAGTCTTTATTTCTGCTGATTTTGAGAAATTTAATCTTGCTAATTCATAAGCAGAATTGCATCTGGTTTAACACTCTGTAGTCATTTTAAAAATGCTTGTACTCATATTTCTCCCTTTCTACTTGTTCCTTTGGCCATTGAAGCAAATCTGTTTTACCAGACTTTTTATGTGTGTGTGCTTACATCAAGATACAAAATATTTTTCTGAAAACTGTACTTTGGTCTTGTACAATAATAACTGGCTGCATCAAACAGCTTAGAATAGGTTCCAGTACCAGCCCAAGCCATAGCTCTTAAAAAAACCAACTTATATTCTTTCTCTTGATACATTGATTATAATAGGTCAATTTATGTCTCTGCAACCAGTTCCAATCACAGGTCTAAGTGGACAGTTGATGGATAATTGATCTTATGATGGTAACATTTGTACATCTTTCCCCAATTAACGTAGCTGGAGGAAAGAGATAATTATTCATATAGCAGCTATAATTACTTCCTTACAAGTGGCAGTGATTACTGTGCATCATATTTTTTTTTTTTTGTTTTTTTTTTTTTTTTGGCCAGTCCTGGGCCTTGGACTCAGGGCCTGAGCACTGTCCCTAGCTTCTTCCCGATCAAGGCTAGCACTCTGCCACTTGAGCCACAGTGCCACCTCTGGCCATTTTCTGTATATGTGGTGCTGGGGAATTGAACCCAGGGCTTCATGTATACAAGGCAAGCACTCTTGCCACTAGGCCATATCCCCAGCCCTGTGCATCATATTTTGTTGTTCAAACAGAGCTCTTGCCACACCTACCTTCAAAGAGACAGGGAATTACAATCTTTCCCAGTCACACCAAGGGTGGGGGAAACAAATGTCAATGGGCAACATAAATGTCTGGCACAAAAAACCTGCCAGACTTTCCATAGTCACCTGGTCTTCATGGCATTTTCCACTGATGAAGCAGGAAGCTGTCCTTCTCACTGAGGCACCCTTCATTCAACCTCTCATGAAGCTATTCACTGCTGCCCTAGTGTTTATTTGTTAGGACTCTTCACCTAGTCCCTGATGCTATGCCATTTAGTCACCTGACATCTTCAGGACTTATCTGTGCAATTCCTTCCTCCCTGGGGCCAGCTATCCAGCTTTGCCTGGGGTTTATCTAAAACATCCAAGGTCAGCAAGGGAATTTCAACCTTTGGAGAGGGTCAGGATACAAATTCTTTCCACAGACAATAGCCAGGGTTTATTCTCTTTTCTGAGACATACCATGGTGTTGATTTTTCATCTCCTTTTGTGAACTCAAGGCTCAGGTACTCTTATGAATTAGTCTTCTGCATCATATGGTGTATATAATTTAAACTTCATAGTCTCTCAGTCTCCCAGAATTAAAAGTTTTATTTGTTACAATACAGAGGAAACAGAAATTTTCTTTTGTAACCATCTGATTTTTAGGAGAGAAAGAATGAGAGAAAATTTTTCTTTTAGCTCTGTTTTGTCACACACAGGAAGGAAAATCCATTTATGTGTTTGCATTAGGCTTGGAAAAAATGTTATACAAAATCCATTAAGGCATTCAGTGATTTGTTTTTCCTAGGTTCAGCTTACTCTCCTCAGAGAATAGTACCTTTTGTGTTGCCTGAATAGAGAAAGGGAGTATTTCATGCACTGATACTGGAGGAGCTGTTATTCTGGATGACCTCTTACATTCAAAAAGTAATGGATAAATATTATGCATAAATGTTCAAATAGAAATAAGAATGAAATTCAAATTTGATATCCCTAAATACTCACAGGGAGGTTTTCCTCCTCAAGTTTTTGCAGAACCTCTAATTCTACCAATATTTGAAAGATGGTAAGAGTTTATAAAGTCATCACAGGTTTGCAGAAATAACCTCAGGTACTCAAACCCAAGAAACTTCAGATTACCTTGGTCCTCAGAAATCTGTTTTTGGAAGTCCTAGGATAATGATTTATCTCAGATTGTGATTTTATTTTAAGGTCTAGTCTTTTTGAAGGATATTTATGGTAAAATGAGGACAGATCTAGACATGACAAAATACCATGGGGATACACCTGAAGGAAACAGATTTCCAACACCTTATTCCAAGAGTTCTAACATCCAGAACTGTGATAAAATCAGGTGTTTTTTTTTCTTCTTTGTTTTTCTTTTTGCCAGGGTCTTAAACTAGGAGGCTGGGCACTGTCTCTGAACTTCTTTTTGCTTAAGGCTAGCATGCTACCACTTGAGCCACAGCACCACTTCCAACTTTTTCTGTTATGTGGTACTGAGGAATTGAACCCAGGGCTTCATGCATGCCAGACAAGCGCTCTACCCCTAAACCACATTCCCTGCCCCAAATTTCTGTTTCTTTATAAGACCTAGTCACTAAGGATTTTGTTATAGCAACCATAGTCAACTCTCTTACTTGTTTTTCAAATTCACAAAGTAGGGATAGAATGGAAAGCTGAGTATGAATAGTTATTTATAGAGAACACAAACATAGATTACATGACTTTGTGCTACTGTACATTTTGGTACCATTTTCCCACTGACACCTTCTGAAATACCCTAAATCTCCCAAGGTATGAAACAGTGGCACATCTACTCATACTTGAGTTCGGATAAAATTTTTGAGTTATCATCAAACAAATCTACCACATCATAACTTGGCATTCAAAATAATAATTTAGCAAAGAGTGGCATATGCATTTCTCCTATATTGACTGAGTCAGCCTTGCTTCTTCACAACGTAACTTGGAGTTTCTACTCTAGCCCCATCTCCATAATGATTTCAGTCTCTGTTTCTGTCATAATAAAATTAAATAACTCTCTTGTTAGTTGTCCTCAGACTTAGTCTCGCTGCCGTACATTTCTTTATTATTTTCCATTTAGGTTCCTTATTTCTCAATAGGACAGATTGTTTTTATTACTTACTGTTTGAAATATGGGCTTCATTGTGGCATTGTTATGTTGAGTATTTTTTTCTATCATAATCACCTCCACTATCCTCTTCTTTTGCACTTCTTGCCACTTTGTCCTCTTCTCCCTAGCTGTCTTACTACTTGGAATTTTCTTTTATCTAAATTTTATATAAGGGAGAAAAAGGTATATTTATTTTTCTGACACTGAGTTGGTTTGCTTAGTTGATGACCTCTAATTCAATACATTATACTTCAAATCACCTAAATTTGTTTCTCTTTATGTATGAATAATTCTCCACAGTAAATAAATATTTGTATATGCATATATAATTTATATATGATGTAAACATCTATTATGAATTTATATATACATGTACTATATATATATGTACATACACACACATACATGCACCATATACATACATGTCTTTCTTTGTCTCTTGCCCATAATCTTGGTTTGAAAATAATCTTTCTTTAAATTTGCTTGCCTGGTTTATTTGTTTGGCTGGTGCTATAATATTTGAGCCACACTTCCAGTATGGCCTTTTTCAGTTATTTCAGAAATAGAGCCTTTCAGATTTTTCTTTCCTGGCTTTCTTCAAACAATAATCCTCTGGATTTCAGCCTTCTGAATAGCTAGGATTATGCATGTGAATCATGAACACCAGGTTCTCTTTACCTTTTCATGTTAGGCTTTGACACTGTTTCTAACAACGTTCTTGATTAAAATTATAGAATCACGCTGTCTAGCCTCTATAGAACATTTCCCTTGAAAACATTTTTTTGTTTTGTTAGTTCCAAAGTAAGATAACTAGTTTGTATTTCTGTTACAATTGAGTATTATAGCCCCCATGCCTTACGTGTTTTTTCCCTACTTGTTTTTTAAGCATGTTTTTCAGTTCCTTACTTTACTAGGTATAATATTCTGAAGTGTAACTTTATCCTTCTCTTTCTAGCTACCATAATCTTTGCAGATGAGTCATAAATTTCTCCAGTAGCAACTGGAGTTGGGTTCTGGCTGCAGTTTATTTAAGACAGGACTGCAGTAGGGAATGAGAGGAAAGGGTTATCTCTGCCCTGCCTTTGAGAGTGGACTGTCAAACTCTTCCTAACAACCAAATATGCATCTCTGGTTTTCAGGTTTCCCCTACATTCTCCTAGTCTCATGACCAGGGAATAAGTAGCCAGAACTCTATTTCTATCCCACTTAGTGGTTCATGTGGAGTAAAGTCACTAAAAAGGGGTGATCATATACCTACTTCTGTGAGTGCCCACATTTCTCTGAATACTAGGTACTTCCAAGCCTATTGCTCATTTTTCAGATACTTCATTCTGGGTTGGCACTCTTCACTGTAGTGACAAGCCCAGTCAGGAGGGATCTAAACAACAGCAACTATTTTCATCCATCTATCATCTCCTATAAGCTTCAGTCACTATGAGGCTCAGGGACAAGGAGCTGATGATTGGGCACAGAGGGATTTTCATGTTATTTGTTTTCTATGTGTTGTTGTTTTTTTTTTTTTTCTGTTGCTACTTAACTTGGGAGAATATAGACTAGTAAAGAATACCACATAAAAGAAACACAAATGTTTTACATATGTGCATAGATCTATGAACTCATATGCACTTGGTTCACACAGTATGAGGAAATGGAAGAGAGAAGTACTACCATCCAATACTAGAGTTGATGAAACCCTCATGTGCTCAGTCTAAAAGACTCTTCCTGCCTGCAGGGTGAAGCAGGACTAGTATAGATTGGCCAGGATGATCTCAATTCTCTTGCAAATATCTGCTTGAAGCTTGCAAATGTAGCTCTAGTCCTGGAGTAGAAAATGTGGTGAATGGATTCCAGAAAGTATTTCCTCATTAATGAAAATAGATGCATTATGGGAAATGTTTTATTCATTGTATATCACTGGGCCTTCTGCAACTGCTAGTGGAGTTAACCAATATTGATGCCATTTTTTGTTTGTGATCTTTCTCACTTCTTACTTTAATATTTTCTGATACTTTCTGTTAAAAGCAATCTGACATACATTGGCAAAAGAATATGGACTTCCTTGTCAGGCCAAATATTAGTCATATGAAGTCTGCTGTTTTATCAATGTTTTATTTAATTCTTTGGCTTTGATGAATATTACATTAGATGGCTTATGTGTTATGCACACAGAGCTTATGTATATTTGGCAGTACCTTACAGTTGCTTCAAGAAGTGAGAGGATCAAGACCTCATGGAAGAAAATAACACCATAAACACATAAAGAGGAAGACTAAAAACTTTCTACTCACACAATAATAATATCTTTTGGGGATTATAAGGTAAATTTTAACTAGTCACAAAATGCCTTGAGAAAATCAGGAGGGAAAGTGGTGTGGACACTAGCTCTGTTTAGTGAGTGAGTCCAGAAAGAGGGTTTCTGAGCACAGGAAAGTCTTGTTCATTTGATCTTCTTACTGACACAATTCAGAGAGCACGGTGGCTAGGGCAAGGAAAGAAGTACAGGTTCTCAAAGCTGCCAGACATCAAAAAGAGGTCAAACTATATTTTAACTTCTCATTAAATGTCTCTTTTACTCTTTATTACTTTCAATGATGCTTTATGGACTAATCATTAGATTAATTTTAGATTGATAGAGCAACATGTACAATTCATAGGAACAACTAATCTATGTCCCCATTATTTCACAGTTTTTGTTTTTGCTTTTGTTTTTGTTCTGCCAGTCCTGGGGCTTGAATTCAGGGCCTGAGCACTGTCCCTGGTTTCTTTTTGCTCAAGATTAGGACTCTACCACTTGAGCCACAGTGCCACTTTCAGCTTTTTCTATGTATGTGGTGCTGAGGAATAGAACCCATGGCTTCATGTATACAAGGTGAGCACTTTACCACTAGGCCATATTCCCAGCCCCACAGTTGTTTTTTTAAGTATATAAAGTGTATGAACTTATTTTCTGTGTCTTTCAATCCTGATATCCCATCAAATCACACATTGGAACTAATGTATAGGTAGTATAGTAATCTAATGTAGTGACAAATATATCAGTGAATGAACGAATGCCTGTTTTCTTGTTCATCTCATACAGTGACATGTTTAATTTCTATTAGTAAAAAAATGTTAGAATTTAGAGAGTTTTCCATGAAAGTGATTTGCTGGTTTGAGATATATATCTCAAACCATATATATATATATATATATATATATATATATATATATATATATATACATATATATGTATATATATGTATATATTTAGGACACCTTCACATTAACAGTTAACCAAAAGCTTCCACAAATCTAAAACAAAAAGTAAATGTGCTTATTAAGAACATTGGTGTTTCTTCCTCTGTTTGTGGGTTTGTTTGGTTGTATTCCAGCCAGCAGAGCTAACAGAGCTGCTCACAGGAACCATGTGTGTGCTGTCTGTGCCTTATAGAACCAAGGAGAGAGCTCTGCTTTGCACATTGCTCTCCATTAGCTAGCAAGATCAAAAGGAACATGCAACAACATCCTACATAATGGAAAAAAGATGAGCAATTATGTGCTTTGTATTGTCCTTGAGAATATGTGCCTAAGATATTGAAAATCCAAACCATTGGTGACTGTCAGCTATTCTTCACTCTGTTTAGAAAGGGACAAGTGCTCATTACAATACCCCATTTCCTCCCCAAATGACTAATGATGCTATGCAAATATTTAACTATATGCCTCTTTCCAAAGTGTTACTTACCCTTTTACATGCAATTTTCTACATGTTCTCCTTGCTCTCTATATCAGAAAATGTTATCTTCCCAATTCACTGCCACAGGCTTTTGGAGCTAGAGAGCTTGTAGAACAAGCTTATTGGACTTGTTATGCTGTTGATTTCAGGCAGGACTACACTGCCAGAATCACTGTCTCTAAAAATGCCTTCCTTTGGCTACCTGAAAAGCAAACCTACCTACTGGTCAGAAGCAATACACATGTACCTTCCAGTTGTGTTCTCAATTTCATTAGAAAATGAACAAGCATTCGTTTAACTTTCCTAGCCAATCTGCCATCACTCTGTCACTTATCAATACTCTTTGTTTACTTTTGCCCCCTGTGGCCTAGAATTTCTTCAGGTTATGATGAGCTGGACAGGGGATGAAAATTGGTTTTATCAGTAACAAGAATAGGCCAAGTTTAAGTATGTGTGAGCAGCGAGAAAGTCAAGAAGTTGCCTAACCCATGTGGCTTCTCTACCACCTCGTTTACAAGGAAGATGATTTGACTGAGGAAAAATGACTTAGAAGCATAGGCTAAGCAAAGAAGATCTAGTTCCACATTAGGCACTAATTGATTACTTGAGAGAGGTCATTAAGTTATTTAAAGTCTGTGTATCACCATGTCTTTAACTGAAGAATGAGAATAATCAGCAGGTTATATCCAGCTCCAAACTTCAATCAAAGTAGCTATATCTTCCAGGCTTCATTTCTCTCTTGAATGTTTGTGCCTCCTTTTGTCCTTTTCTCTAGTTAAGGTTACTTCTTAATTTGATATTTCCCAAAAGTAAGTGTGGGAGAAGTTAGCAAAAAGAAACAATATCTGGAAAACCAGTCAGAGTATCAAAGAGTAATGCAAGATGCAAAAATGTCTGCCTTTGAGATTTCCTTAGTGAAAAATAAGAGGAAAAAGTAAACCCAATTGCTTTTATCCAGAATATTCTAGTATTTTCCACAGATTCAGGGAGATTGGAAAGACTTATAGGAGATTTAGACTTCTTTCTTTTGGAGGAAAAAAAAATCTAATAAAATCTTAAAACCAATGTTTTTTTTGCTTCTCAGCAAGCCTTCATAAAACTGGGTCAACACCTCACATGAATACGCATGCATAAACCTGGCAAAGAACTGTAAGTTTACATTGATATCTGGTGAATTCTGTGTTTTCTTTGTTATTTGCTTCATTCAAACCACAGCTTTTGGTTGATTTGTTTTATTTGACTTTATGAGTATTGCAATTCCCAAACACCTGGGGAAAAGTTTATGATAAAATTCCTCACTCTCTGCAGTCAATGTAAAAAACAAAATCCGTATTTTTCTTGGTACAGTTGGAATTTTAAAGATTTCAACCTTAGTATTTATGGAATTTTGCATAACAGAAGTAGTTCTATTTTGAATTGCCAAAAGCAGAAATATACTAAAGAATTGAAGCACAATTAGTTTTGTTATCTCTAGTACTTGTGGTAGGTTTAAGCTATGAAACCTACTAATCAATAATGTATCCTAAATGCTTCTATAGAGATATGTCAAGTGCCTTGTGAGGAAAAAGTCCACAATTAATACTGCTTATTATCATTTCTGCCAGCTTCTTTCATAAATATCATCATGATGGAGCCTAACCTTTTAGAGTGTCTTTGGAATCTGTGATAATCTTCATCTATGAAGTCTCCACCCTAATCAATCACCAAACATATACTAATCTCTATGAGCCAAGCACCATTTTCAGTGTCATGAATATACAAAAGACTAAAAATATTTATTGTCACTGTCAAAAATATCAGTATCAACTTGGGAAAATCAAATAAGAACATATGAAAAAACTGAGGAATAATGTTACAAGGTAATGTAGAGCCAATCCTAAATCACACAAATCAAACAGTAAGTCTACTAAAAATTTGGAAAACTAAGAGATCAATAAAACTTAACTGTTTTGCTTTTTCATATCAGGGTCAATTTTTCTTTCATTAACCTGGGAATTTGCTATCATTCAGAAAGCAGATTTCATGATTAAAAAACAACAACAATCTGAGGTGTTACTACCATTTGCTTTATGTGTGAAATAATAACCTGGCAGGGAAGCTTACAAATTCAGATGTCAAGGAATTGAAAAGCAGGGGAAAGATATCAGAGAATTAAAATAAGCTTCGAATATAAAGGGAGGAAAGAGATGGTACTTTCACATGGTATAGTTAAGTGATTAAGTGATTCTATACAAATTACAAAAACGTGAAAAATAAGAGCAATTCTCAAAATTGTATAAAGTGACATTCTGCAAAATTTTTAGTTATTTAATAAGATTTGTTTTCAGTTATTTTAAGAAACAACCATTATAACCAGCAAGAAAACAGATTACTCTGCTCTAATTTTTTAAATATATTTTGTTCTACATTTTAATTATGTACAATGCAGTGTACTACCATGGACCTGGGTACTTGTAAAACCACATACCTGTCCTACTTAAGATTCTATTGGCATGTGTGAAATTTCAAATCTATAACTAAAAACCCACTGTTAAAAGGAAGAGAAATTTTGAAAATTATAAAAATAACGAGTTCTATAAAAGGGATATGACTACTGACAAATAAGCAATTAACTATATCTGTTGGCTATTAAACTTAATGTTACTTAAATTTCAACTTTCAATGGTTACTGGAAGAGAGCATGTTGCAACTTAACTCAATTAAAAAGATTTGTAAAACATTTTAAGAAAATAATTATCTAAATTCACACTTTAAATACAGAAAGAAGTTTTCTACAAGAAGAGTATTTCAGGTGTGAGGAAGTATCGTTTTCAGCATTTTATTCTTCACTTTAAAAAGACACCCATCTTACATTTCTGTAGAAAAATGAAAGAGCAATTTGAGAAAACACCCACACAAATGTTTTATTTTGAAATATACCTATACCAAAAAGAATTGCAAAAGTTACAAAGTCAAATGTTTTTCTTTTCCATCATTTCTGCTATCAGCAATGGCTTAGGGAGAAAATCTTTAACTGGGATTAAAAATATCAAATGTTCTATTAGGTGACATTAGTGTAATAGAATCTCAAGGCTGAATTAATTTTGAAGCTTTCCTTATCACTCTGAAGATTACTATCTCAATAACTGCCATCAATAATCAACACAAGGGGACTTGGATAATTGGTGATCAATAATGACAAATGGATGACCTCATCCTTCCCAATCCTTAAAGCCTGAGAAATCTTAGTGAGAAAAACTAAATGACAAAACATAGCTAGGAGTGACTTTAATTCACCTGTACAGTATAACCTTGCATTTCAGGTTTTCATTATAGTATGCTAATAAGCACATGAGAATTTTATGGATTTGGTAGCTCCTCATTTAGAGATGTTTCATATCACTGAAAAGTAATACATTTAACTACTAGTCAAACAACCTCATAAAATTTTCAGAGATAAGATTTCATAAAACTTGGACAGCAGTAAGGGATGAAAAAAAATCTTAATGAAATTCCAAGACAGCTATCATATTTCTATGTGAAAGAATTTCACATAGAAGTTACTTCATCATGAAGAATCTAAATTAGGAAGAGTGCCTCTATTAGCTGAAGCCCTCTTTGGAGGAGGGCTTTGACAAATGCTCCTCTGAAGACTAGCCATCTACAAAAATAAAAATATTTACACATCTATTTATCGGTGACAGAGAGGAAGCCATCTGGCCATCTGAATCAGTGCAAATTGCTCAACCAGTCTTGTGAAAAGAGAGAGCTAGTCAAATTAAATGCTTATTTTGTTTTGGAGCTAAACAATTGTCCTAAACCGTAATCATAAAATCCACATTTGCAGTATCAAATAAACAAAAGCAAATCAGGGAAGAAAACTTGTCTTTCTGTAGTAATTGGCAAGAGGATTAGCATTTCAGTGGATCCGTTTTCCTAAACCTTCTCATTCCTGATAACAGCTACTGTACTGAGGTGACACACTAAAAAGCATAAATTATCTAAAGCTGGAGATAAGCAGAGGTCATATGGGGGTTCGGAGTGCAATATAAATAGATGCAAAACAGTAGGAAAAACAGCCCACTCCAAACCACAGAAGGATTAGTGGTGTGAGCTATGACTCCTTTGCTCTTGTTAACTGTGATTTATCATCAGACAGTAAGGGAGACTCAGCCTTATCTGTGATAATTCAATGGCTTAATGACAGCACCTTTATCTCCAGGTCATGATTAAGCTTGTTTGATCAGGTTGTGGACAAGCACCTATGCTGTGTTTTCACTCTAACTATTGCTTTTGGCATCACAGGTACAGCATGATAAGCACAGCATTGGTAATGCTATTAGTAACATTGTCCAAGTGCTGAATGAAGTTATGCATTATCCAGAAAACAGAATTTCCCCAAATGATAGGAAGAACATGTTTCAGATTTGGAAACTTCTTTACAATTTAATGTTTAAAAACATTAGGTTGCTTGAGACCCAAGAGCATCGGTTTAAAATCTGTTTGAATGTTAATCTAATGAAATACTGTTATAATACTCTCAATGAATAGAAACAAATTTGTATTAAAATTGGAAATGCACCCAGCATATTCAATAAATGAGAAATAATGAATGTTACTAAACTATAGGAATCAAAAGTTACAGGCATTTAGTGATGTAGCCATAGTTCACTAACCTGGAATCATTGGTTGATAATATATTTGATTTTTAAAAATATCTGAACTAGCCAAGTTCCAGTGGCTTATACCTGTAATCCCAGATAATGGAGAGGCTGAAATCTTGAGATCATGGTTCAAAGCCAGAAGGGGCAGGAAAGTTCTTGATGCTCTTGTCACTAATTACCAAAAAGCTAGGACTGGAACTGTGGCTCAAGTGGTAGCATGTTGGTCTTGAGCACAAAAGCTCAAGGCCCTCTGTTTAAGCCCAGAATCAGTACCCTCCAACACACACAAACTCTGAACTATTAAATATCTTAATCAATTATACTTTAGGGTTTTAAAGTATGCTGTGTAATTTTAACTAGTACCTAAACATTTACAAAAGGAGACCATGTGGAATTTAATTAATAATGATTCAATGTAGTAGTAACAGTTGATAGCAAATGATGAATATATTAAGACACTTAGGTTATCATTCAGCTTGTAAAAAGATACAGTTGTGGGTCAGGTGCACAGGCTCACACCTGTAATCTCAGTTACTTGGAAGGCAGAAATGAGGAGGATGTTTGTTTAAGGCACTGCCCAACCAAAAAAGTCAGTTGAGACTCCATATCAACCAAGAAGTTTGATTAACATGCCTCTAAGCCCATGGTATGCAGGAGGCAAAGATAGTAGGCTGGTGTTCCCAGGCCATTAGAGAAAAAGTCAAAGGTCTTTCTCAAAAATAACTAAAACAAATACAACTGGGAGTATGGCTCAAATGGTGCAGCATTTGCCCACTAAGGGCAATGTCCTGAGTTCAAAATTCCGTATCACGAAAAAATGAAAGTAATAAGAGAACATATGTACTTATATAAAATTCACACATTTCTTAGAAATGTATACGAATAAATATTTGATAAGGTATAATTAGTTACACATTCAGAATTAAAGAATTATAAATACATTATTGTGTTTAATATTTAGGTTTCAATTGAAATTATTTTAAAGTTCATGTTTGCAGACTTCAGACTAGTTTTTGAAATTAAATAAAAGTTAAACGTTTCCATGTAAACTTAAATTGAATTCACAGATGTCTGGCCTTAGCTCTTTAGTCTCCTCTACTAATTGTGAATACGTGTGTGTGTGTGTGTGTGTGTGTACTTTAAGCTGTCCCTGACATTGCTTGATCATGACTGGTGATCGGTTACTTGAGCCACACATCTTGCCTGGCATTACGGTGGTTAACGTGAGCTGGAGTTTACTGAATTTTCTGTCCGGGCTGGCAGATCCATGATCATCCAGTTCTCAACCTCCTGAGTACTTAGGATAATAAGCATGAGCCTTCAGCACCCTTTTATAATGTTTTAGTATTGATTAAATACATCCATTGGCAAAGTCTAATGCACATTTTCCTGTTTTTGTGACTATGGGTAAATCATTTCTTCTCTCTACAGTTTCCAGTTTTAGCTCAGTAAAGGTAACACTTGCCAACAGTGTTGTGAGGTCTCAGTAAGAAAATCCCTGTGATTTGCACTATGTTTTGTAATTAAACGTGGATGAACTCAGATTACTCTTCGTCCTCCTCTCCCTCCTTCACATTTTCATCTAGAAAACAACATGATGTCAATCTCTTTAAAAATGAGAATAAGAGGGCTGGGGATATAGCCTAGTGGCAAGAGTGCCTGCCTCGGATACACGAGGCCCTAGGTTCGATTCCCCAGCACCACATATACAGAAAACGGCCAGAAGCGGCGCTGTGGCTCAAGTGGCAGAGTGCTAGCCTTGAGCGGGAAGAACCCAGGGACAGTGCTCAGGCCCTGAGTCCAAGGCCCACGACTGGCAAAAAAAAAAAAAAAAAATGAGAATAAGAATAATGGAAATTTAGACAGACCAGACAATTTGAAGCCAAGATAGCTGAAGGTGAGATGTCCGTCTGATATATATTGGACTGGCACCATTATCTCAGGCCTGTAATCTTAGCTACCCAGGAGACTGAAATCTAAGGATACATTTGCAAGCCAGCCCGGGCAAGAAAGTCCATAAAACTCTTATCTCCAATTAACCACAAAACAGGAAGTGGGTATGTGGCTCAAGAAAGCTCAGAGACAGTACCTACTAGGTCCTGAGTTCAAGTCCCAAGACCACCCCCCCCTCCTCCACACACACAAAAAATACTATATATGCACTTGTGAAACAGCATGCTGAAAATCTTGGGAACAATAACATTCACTTCAAAAATGAATGATAAAGATATAAAACAGATTCTCTCGAATGTGGGAATTAGTGAGAATGGAGAGTTGCAAATGAAAAGGGTAAAGGAATGTGACTATGTCTAATATTCTATGTGTATGTCTGAAAATTGAATAATGAAGTTTTTTGATACTGGATTGTAAAGGGGAGAGGGAGAGGTGGGAGTGTGACAGAAGGGTAAATCTGATCAAGGGACCTTGTATACAGACATGCCAAAGTCAAACAGCCTCATACACACACACACACACACACACAAGTGTGTGTATGAATATATATATATATATTCAAGGTGATGTACAGAGGGGTTACAATTACATAGGTAAGGTAGTGAGTATTTCTTGTCAAACTTGTTATCTCCTCTCTTATTTTTCTCCCACATTTCCCCTTCCCCACCCCCCACCAAGTTGTACAATTAATTTTCAACATATTTTCTTTTAAGTATCACTGTTGCATTGATTCACCCTTTGTCTTTTGTCTCACCATTCTGATGTTCCCCTTCCCTTCCCCAATTCAGATAAACAAATATACAATACTCAGGATACCAAAATCAAATACAGTGACAACAGGGGCTAAACCATAAGGAAGAAAAACACAAGTTCAATGACTATGTACATATGATCATATAAGATGATGCTGAGTGAAATGAACTCCAAGATATGAAAACAAGTGATTTTTCGTTATTTTTTAATGTACTAGGTGAAATTATTTCTTTTTCTATTTTTTTTTTTTTGGCCAGTCCTGGGGCTTGGACTCAGGGCCTGAGCACTGTCCCTGGCTTCTTCCCACTCAAGGCTAGCACTCTGCCACTTGAGCCACAGCGCCACTTCTGGCCATTTTCTATATATGTGGTGCTGGGGAATTGAACCTAGGGCCTCATGTATATGAAACAAGCACTCTTGCCACTAGGCCATATCCCCAGCCCAACTTATTTCTTTTTAAACAGCTTCTATTACGACTAATTGGTGCTAATAAAAATGTTAAAAAAAATCATTTCAACTTGTGTATCTATTGTATTGATAAATAACCTAGTTTAACAGCTTGAGGAATTTTTTATTTGTTGGGTATAGAAATCTGTGTTTTCCCTTGCTAGTATGATAATTTGTAGCCTTCTTGAATAAAGTACTTAAAGGAAAGATACCCACAATGTGTTTTACATATGTTAATTTATATGCAAATAGTATATCCAGATGTAATCTTTAAAAACTCAATACTGTAAGAAATTGTCTTTGTCTTTCTAAGAAAGTAATTGCTATAGTAGTCATATATCATATTATATACAGAAAATACAATACAAATTGCATATATAAAGCTAATATTTTATGAATTGCTTTACTGGTTGATACATGATAGTATTTCTTTTGAAAACTACATTCTTTCTTATTCCCAAGTAGGAATTAAAATGTGATGTACCAGAAGAATAAGTCACCTTTCTTCACAGTAAACCATGAAAGCATTGTAAACGTGAGGCTTTTTACATGCACACTCCTCATTCTCAAGTTCATATGAAACCTAGATCAAAATCTTAAGCCTTTGCAAACCAAAAATATTACAATAAAAGAGAAGTCTGATCTTGCATACAGGAGCTCAGTTGTTACTGGCTGAATGCTTGTGTCTCTCAAAAGTGTGTGTGTGTGTGTGTGTGTGTGTGTGTGTGTGTGTGTGTATTCTAGTCTCTAAAACTTTGTTTTCAGGATATGATAAGGTCATTAGAGGACCAGCTTTGTTGGTAAAACTTGGAATATAATGAACTTCTCAAAATTGCATTGATGAACTTATTTGAACTTATCTGTTCCAACTGCCAAATTAATGACCTGAAAATTTCCTGTAAACCCTACCAACTTACTCTTCAAATTGTGCTTGATCTCTTGCAGTGATGTGTAGCTGTAAAGTAAATAAAGCAAGTTCGTGTTGTCCTTTTCACTCTTACACTATTGCTAGTTATTTTAAGTGTATTATTATTTTTATGTTGTTATACAAAGAAATGGGCATTTAGCAAAGCAGTTTATAAATAAAGTATATCAATGTTACCTCATTCAACATTCCCACACAATGCTCACTCTCCAACCCTTTCTTCAAATGTTTTAGTTTTGTAAAATATATATTGGCTTCTTATCTAAATTTTTTATCTTCTACTCTTCATTAGTATACTCATCTCCCCTTGATCCCGCTATACCACTTTTGGCTTACTGATTTGTTATTCAGATGAAACTTAATTTTAGCTTCCTACAGATTTATAATAATTGTGAACTCCCTTGAATTTACAGTTTTTCAGCCAATATATTTGAATAGTCTTGCATATCACCCAAAATATTTACTTATGAATTTTTAAGCTTAATCAAGTTTCCATGTATAAGGATAAACATGGATCCTTTGTGTCTCTGGGCTTGATTACTTCATCTAACATGTTTTTTAAAAATTTAATTGATTTGTTTATTGTCCAAGTGATGTATAAAGAGGTTACAGTATAATATGTAAGGCAGTGAATACATTTCTTATCAAACTTGTTACAAGCTCCCTCATTTTTCTCCCACCGTTCCGCCTCCCCAATTCATTCCCTACCCCCCATCCCTGAGTTGTACAGTTGGTTTACAGCATACTGACTTTTAAATATTGCTGTTACATTGGTTCACCTTTTAACCATTGTCTGTTCACTTTGATGTTCCTCTTCCTTTCCCTAGTTCCAATAAACATATGCAATACCCAGGGTGCCAAAATCAGTTACAGTGACAGTAGGGTAAAACCATGGGGAAGAAAGACAAAAGAAAAGGGTATAATTTCACATGGTACACTGAAAATAATGCCAACAATGATAAACCACTTATTTCCATAACTTGGGAGTTCATTTCACTTAGCATCATCTTATGTGTTCATATGTACTAGCTATTGAGCTATTGTAATGTTTTGTTAGAGTTATCCTAGACGTGTACTAATTATTATCAATGAGGGAACCCATAGAGTCCATGTTTCTTTGGGTCTGGTTCACTTCACTTAATATGATTTTTTTCCAAGTCTTTCCATTTCCTCATGAATGGAGCAATGTCATTTATTCTGACAGAAGCATAAAATTCCAATGTGTATATGTACCACATTTTCTTGATCCATATTTTAGTTATGGTCAATTGTGCTGTGATGAACATAGTTGTGCTGGTAGTTTAGTATGGTCTTGCTTGTAATCCTTTGAGTAAATGCCCAAAAGTGGGGTGGCTGGGTCACAGTGGAGGTCTATGTATAGCCTTTAGAGGAACTGTCACACTGCTTTCCAGAGTGGTTGAATTAGTTTACACTCTTACCAACAATGTAGTAGTGTTCCCTTTTGGCCCCATCCCCACCAGCATCTGTTGTTATTTATTTTCTTGATAATGGCCATTCTTAGTCTGCTGAGGTGGAATCTCAATGTTGTTTTGATTTGCTGCCAATATGTTGAGAACTTCTTCATGTGTCTCTTGGCCCATTCTCATATCCTATTCAGAGAAATCTTTAAGTCTTTAGCCCATTTATTAAGAGGCATTGTTTCTTTGATAATTTGTATTGGGAAAACTTAATTTTTTTAGTTCTAAGTATATTTTAGATATGTGGCCTGTGTCTGTTGTGTGGCCAGTTCTAGTTATCTTTCTAGCTGTGTCTTCTGCTGTGCAGAAGCTCTGCAGTTTGATGCAATCCCATTTGTCCAACCTTTCTTAGATTGGTTGTGTTTCTGAGTGTTTATTGAGAACGTTTCTACCTGTGTTAAGGAGCTCTAGTGTTTCTCCTATACTTTCCTGCAATGTTTTCAGGGTATCTGCTTTTACCCAGAGGTCTTTGATCCATTTGGAATTGCTTCTGGTACAGGGTGACATATAAGGATCTAGTTTTAGTTTTTTATAGGTGTTTAACCAATTTGGCCACCACCATTTGTTGATGAGGCTGCCTTTCTTCCGTCCTATTCTTTTAGCTCCTTTTTCAAAGATAAGTGGCCACATATTTGCAAGTTCATTTCTGGGTCTTCAGTTCTCTTCTGTTGATCTTCAGACCTGTTCTTGTACAAATACCAAGCTGTTTTTATTACTATAGCTTTGAAATAGAGTTTGAAGTTTGGTATTGATATTTTTCCAGCACTGTTCTTCCTGCTTTGGAGTGTTTTGCTATTCAGGTTCGCTTATTATTCCATATAAATTTTTCATTTGCTTCCTCTATTTCATTAAAGAATAGTGTTGGGATATTGATGGATATTGCATTGAGCTTTTAGATAACCTTTTTAGCATTGCCATTTTCATGATGTTAATCCTCCCAATCTAGGAGCATGGGAGATTTTTCCATTTCCTTAGTTCTGCTTTAATTTCCTTTTTCAGGTTTTTAAAGTTTTCATCATAGAATTCTTTCACTTATTTGGCTAAGGTTTTTCCTAAGTATTTTTTAAGGCTGTGAAAAAAAGTTTTGCTTCCCTGATTTCAGCCTCACTGTTCTCATGGTTTGCCATTGATTTTTGAGGATTTATTTTATTCCTGCTACTTTGCCACAGTTTTTTGTTTTTATTTGTTTTTTTTTTTTTGGCCAGTCCTGGGCCTTGGACTCAGGGCCTGAGCACTGTCCCTGGCTTCTTCCCGCTCAAGGCTAGCACTCTGCCACTTGAGCCACAGCGCCACTTCTGGCCGTTTTCTGTATATGTGGTGCTGGGGAATCGAACCTAGGGCCTCGTGTATCCGAGGCAGGCACTCTTGCCACTAGGCTATATCCGCAGCCCCATTGCCACAGTTTTTAATCAGCTCAAGTAACTTGGAATTAGGGTCTATGGAGTTCTTTAAAATACAGGGCCATGTGACCTGCAAAGAGAGAGAGTTTTACTTCATCTTTCCCTATTTGGATCCCATTTATATTTACTTCTTGCCGTATTGCTCTGACTAGGAATTCTATAACTAGAGGAGTGGAGAGAGTAGACATCCTGGTCTTGCTTCTAATAATAAAAGGAATGGCTTTAACTTTTCCCCATTAAGTATAATGGTATACTTGTCATATACAGCCTTTATTATATTCAGGAATGTTGCCTGGATTCCTAGTTTCTCTAAAGCTTTCATTATAAATAGGTGTTGCATTTTGTCAAGTGTTTTTTCCATGTCTATAGATATAACCATGTGATTCTTGTCATTGCTCCTTTTGATGTGGTGAATTACATTAATTGGCTTGTCTATATTAAACCAGCTTTGCATTCCTGGAATGAATCCAGTTTGATCATAGTGTTTAATTTTGTTATGAGTAGTTGAAGTCAATTGGACAGATTTTTTGGGGGGAAGTTTTACATTGATGTTCATCAAAGAAATGGGTCTATAGTCCTCTTTCTTTGATGAATCTCTGGATTGGGGATACGGGTTATACTGGCATCATAGAATGTGTTTGGTAGTGAACTTTTGCTTTCAATTTTGTTGAAAAGTTTGAGGAGTATTTTTGTGAGTTCTGTTTTGAAGGCCTTATAAAATTCTGCTTTGAAGACGTCTGAACCTGGACTTTTCTTGAATGGAAGATCTCTTACTTCTGTTTGTATTTCATTACTCGATATAGGTCTGTTTTGTAGGTTTAAGTCTTCATTATTAAGTTTGTACATGTCAATATTTGCTAGAAATTCATCTGTATCTTCCAGATTCTCAAATGTGTTAGCATATGGGTTTGAGAAACAGTCCCTTATATGATTCTCATTCTTGGTTATTTCTGTCATGATATTTTCAGTCTCATCTCTGATTTTGTTTCTTTGAATGTGCTGTGATTGTTTTTTTTGGGGGGGGTTGGTAATATTTGCTAAGGGTCTGACCATTTTGTTAACTTTTTTGAAGAAATAACTTGCTTTTGTTTATCATTTCTATGATATTTTGGACTCTAATTCATTGTTTCTAATTTAATTTCAATTATTTGCTTCCATCTGTTGGCTTTGGGTTTGGCTTGTTGCTCTTCCTCAAGGGACTTCAGTTGCACCATTAAATTGTAGGATTGAGATTTTTCCAATTTGTTGATGTAAGCATTCAGAGCTATAAATTTTCCTCTGAGCACTGCCTTTGCTGTGTCCCAAAAGAGCTGGTATCTTGTGAGCTCTTTTTGGCTAAATACCATAAACATTTGAATTTTCATTCTGATTTCTTCGATGACCCACTGGCTGTTCAGCAAAGTGTTCAGTTTCCACGACTTGCAGGATTTTCTACGGTGACTTTTAGTGTTGAGCTCTAATTTTATTCCATTGTGGTCTGGGAAAATGAAGGGACCAATTTTAATATTTCTGCATTTGTAAAGATTTGCTTTGTGCCCTAAAATGTGATTTATTTTGGAGAATGTTTCATCTGCTGCTTCTGGTGTTGCTTGGTGGAATATGCTGTAGATGTAAGTTAAGTCTAGATGATCTGTGCAATTGTTTAGTTCTTAGGTTTTTTTATTCAGTTTTTGCCTTGCTCATCAATCCAGAGTTGACAGTGGTATATTAAGCAATCAATGCGTTTGGATCTATGTGCATTTTTAGTAAGTAGTGTTTGGTTGATGATGTTGGGCTCTCCAGCATTTGTTGTATAGATATTTAGGATGTACTAACCTTCTTTGTCTGTTCTTACTGATTTTATTTTGAAGTCAATTTTATCTGATACTAGGATTGCAACTCAAGCCTGTTTATGGGGGCCATTTTCTTGATAGATTTTAGTCCAGCCTTTCACTTTCAGAATATATTTGCTTCTGTGGGCAAGTTTTATCTCCTGAACACAACAGAAAGATGGCTCTTGCTTTTTGATCCAACTTGACAGTCTATGTCATTTAATTGTAAAGTTAAGTCCATTAATATTGAGAGTTAGGATTGAGAGATGTCTGGTAGTTCCTTTCTTTATATCTATCTTTTCAATTCTTGCTTTAATAATGCGATTTTCTATTTAGAGCTCATTTCTCTGCCAGTATCATGTTCTTGTTTATTTTCAATGTGTAAAACATTTTTGAGGATTTTTTGTAATGCTGCGTTTGTGGAGATATATTGTTTCAGTTTTTCCTTGCTGTGGAAGTTTTTTATTTGACCTTCGGCTATAAATGAGAGTTTAGTTGGGTACAGTATTTGTGGTTGGTAGTTATTTTTCTTTAGGGTGTGACATACCTCATTCCAGGCTCCCATTGCTTTCATGGTCTCTGCTGAGAAATTTGGAGTAATTCTGATTAGTTTTCCCTTATATGTGATTGTTCTCTTCTCCCTGGCAGATTTAAGGATCCTTTCCTATGTCTCTATTGATCCTGTCTGGATTACAATGTGTCGGTGGTATGTCCTATTCTGGTCTGATCTGTTTGGGGTTCTAAAAGCTTCTTGTATCTGGATGGGCCTATCCTTCTGGATATTTGGGAAGTTCTCTGCTAGTATTCTATTAAACAAATTTCCTATTTCACTGACTTCCTTCTCTGGCTTCTCCTCACTACTTGATAGTCTTAAATTAGGCTTCCTGATTGTATCTTGGCGCTCCTGCCACGATATGTCTTGCTTTTTTGATTGATGTTAATTTTTTTTGTTCTATTACCATAAAGTCTAGACTATCTTTATTTCCTGAGATTCGATTATCTGCATCATCTAATCTGCTTTTTTTTCTTTATTGTCCTTTCCTTCTGATTGGTCATTCTTTTTGGCTTCCATCTCTCTACTATGGTTTTCTTTTAGGTACTGTATGGACTTCTTTACTTCACTAATTTTGGTTCTGAGTATTCTCTCTCTCAGATCTTTTAGCTGAGTGGCTGTCCTTTCATTGAACTCCTTTTCCTCTCTTGAAGTTCATTTAGCTTCCTGTTTGTGGAAGCCATGAATTCCTCTATTAATATTTGACTAGCTTCATTGCATTCATGTATTAATCTTTGCTTAGTCTCCTCATGCTCAAGAATAGCCATCTGAAGAGTTTCAGACTTTTCACTCATCATTTTTACCAGCAGAGTTTGTAGACCATTTTGAAGACTATCCTCTAGGTCTTTTGTTGACTGCTCTCTTTGCTGTTTATTTTGATTAAAGTTGAGATTCCCTGACTTGCCATTTTAATTCTGTTTCTTCTGCCCAGATGGACAGGAAAGCAAATTTAAAAGCACACCAGAACACATTTTTAAGACCCAAATCAAACCTGCCCCAAACTCTCTTGTTGCACAGACTTTAAAGGTTCACAATCCTTTTGGGATATAAAAACAGATAAATCAATCTAGACTAAAAGGTTTACTCAATGAACCCCTTTGACACAATACATTGAATACAGACACAGTCTAGCTAGACAACCAATAGCTAAGGTTTCATGGATTACGAAGATCCAAGTCAGAGTAAAGGACCAGAAATTAAGAGATATAAAATATGTAAGAGGAAAAAGTAAGAGTAGCACAATGAGGGGGGATGAAAGGAACAGAAGGATGGTAACTGAGATCTTAGTTCAAAGAAAGGAAACAGAAGAAAAGATACAAATAAAAAGATTGGAAAAAGTTAAAAGAAATATGAAACTTAAAGAAGAAAAAATTTTAAAGTAGAAAAAAATGAAAAGGAATAAAAGAATGACGCCAACTTTGAGGGTACTGTGCTTGAGAAATAGATGTCTCAATAATCAGAGTCTGGATTTTTTTGTGTGCATAAGGAAGGAAGAGGCCTATTAAAGACTGTTGTCTATGTTTCTCGGGATGAGTTTGACAAGGAAGAAAAATTAAAAAGAAAAGAATAAGGAAACACAAAACAGAAATAAGAAACAAAATCATCCAAATAAAATAAATCAGGAGGACAGGAAGAACATTTTAAAATATGAAAAATTGGGGAAAAAAGTTTAAGAAAAACGAAAATTAAGAAAAAAAGAGTTCTTGAATGCCATCTGGTCAGGGGAGCAAGAGACAGTGGGAAAGGTGGCAGGAGTGGTGGCCCTTGTGGAAGGCCTCAGTAGGACAGATTTTCCCTGAGGTCTTGGCTGTGACACCGTGGTAGTAATGGTAGGTGCAGGGGCCGCTGTTCACAGCTGCAGGATTTTGGTCTGTTGTTGTAGCCCAGTGGTCCTGCTCTGTGGTGGGGCCGCCCTCCCTTTGATGATCCCAGTGGTGTGTGGGGCCAGCGGCCGGTTCACTGGTGTGACAAGCAGCCCTAGCACCCAGAGACATTGGGTAGGGGTGTTGCTTATCAGCAGCTGCTGGGGGTGTCTGCACTGGGGAGCGAGGGTGGTGGCAGGCACGGTGTCCTGGAATACCTGCATAGAGACTTGACCCCCGCCCTCTGCACCAAGTGCTTTGGTGCCAGTAGCTGTAATGGTGGAAGTGATGGCCCTGGTGACAGCCCAGCTGGGTAGCAAGGTTTGTAGCTAACGCACACGGGAGGCCCTGCTTGGCCTCCACAGGGATCAGGATGTCCTGGAGCCACAGCAGCAGAAGCAGAAGCACAGGGAGTATTCCTGAGTGAGGAGGTCCTGGTGCTCAGCCTCAGTGTCCTTAGAATATGCTCTTACCTCCATTCCAGTAGCCACAATGGCAGTGGCTTCAATGCCAGCAGTTGCAATGGCTGTTGTGGGGATGGCAGTCACCCAGAATGGCGTGAGTCGTTGCTGGTGTAGTGGCATCTAGGGACCCACTCAGTAACGCAGATCTCTCAGCACTGGTGCTGTGGCTGCAGAGGCTGTGGCAGGAGAAGTTAACATATTTTTTCTAAGCCTTTCCATTTCTTTAAAAATAATATAATATTATTTTATCTAATGTATGAGCAAAATTCCATTACTAAGGATTTATTTGTCCTGTTTTGCATCTTCAATTTGTTATTACTAGCTTTCCAATTATATTTGCAGCACATAGTCTTCTACATAATGTGTTCTTGAATACTTGAAATCACACAACACATCCCACAAGACAATTTTCAGCTTAAAGCTAACTCATAGGCATAGTTGTGGAAGTCCATACCAATAAAAGAGAATGGTAGAACAGGACCTGCACATCAATAGTCTTCAAAGCTCTCTGAGTGAAGGTACTGTGAGAAATGTTTGAAAATCAGTGTCCAATATCCTTGCCAACATATCGATTTTGTAAATTTTTTTCAGATAGGTGAAAAATGATATAACATTGGTGTTCTTAAATTAACAGATCTGATTAAATATTAATTATAATTAGTATCACTGATACTTTGTCACAGATAATTTATGACTTATTTCCATTTTTTGGTATACTTATTGTTATTCTGTTGTCTTCTAGATTGCTTTTTCATGTAAGTTTTCTTTATTAATATTGATTCAATTATTTTTTATCTATTAGAATAAATATGTTATTCACAGTATTTCTGTATTGTGTCTATATTGCGTGCATTTTCTAGTTGAGCTTTTTCTTAGATTTTTATTTCAAGTGAGGAACTTGGTTAGTATTGTAAAAAATAAGTTTTTCATTGTATTTGTTACTATAGCTAATTTTTAAAAAAATTATTTCTTACTTCCAGTGGAAATATAGCTCTTCATAATGATGTGGGCCATTTTGTAAACATAAAGTAACTCCCTAATTGTGCAAGTAGTATGTGTCCTTTAATAGACTTATGTTACATTGAATTTTAAACATTTAATGTTATTTTTTAACTAAATTAATTTTAGTTGTTGCTGATGTTGTAAGATTTGGTTGATCTTGATTTATTATTCAGTCCAACAACAATGCTGAATTGTTATCTTGGTTTCAATATTTTTTCCTGTCATGCTCTTTAAAATTTCTAGAAAGTTTGGAATTAATTGCATTATTTTTCTGTCCCCTGCAACTTAACGGATCAATTTTATCACAAACTTCCACCCTAAACTGTTTTATTCAAATGACTATTTTATATGTGTAAAAGTGTGATCTTCATTATATCACCATGGTAGAAAATGAAGGGATAAATATGCTCCCATTTCCAAAGGAAAATTTGCATTTAAATTACAAAAATATTTTTTAATTCCAAGAAAATATTGCATTTATAATAAATCAAAGTTTCTGTATAGTTTTATCACTTTGTGGATCAAGTATTGCATATGTGGTGGATCACATGCACTGCCTATTTTAATATGCCAATTTAATTTACAGAAGGCACCTGAGAAAGAGAAAGAGAATCTGGTCTTGATAATGACAATGTTTACCTATCCTAATCATTTCTATACCTCAAATTATTTGAAAAGTATGCCTTTTACTGTCTTCAAATTTGTTTATTCATTATCAAGACATTCACATTTACTATTTCTTCTTGTATGAATTTGATATTTTATTACTTTACCCCGAATTTACTTCAGTTTACAAGTCTATTGACATATAATTATACATTATATTTATGAGTATATGCATACAGATTTCATGTAAGATACTAATCTCTTTTTATTTATTCAGTTTGCTCTATTAAGCCTATTTTATGATGTGCTTGGTATATCAAATCTGCTCCATGGGGCAATCTATGGCATTTTAAGTGTGTTTTTCATGATATTGATCATTTACATGTGGCTGATTATTCTCAGTTATTGACTAATGTTCTGCAACTCTATTATCTTATTCTGGCCTTTGGTTAACACATAAGTGGCACTCCAAGAAGCATGTCCATTTCAAGATACTAGAATTCCTATTGCTTTACTCACCAGCTGTGTAGACCCATGCAAATACACTTTTATCTGGTTTCTCAACATTTTGCTTTCTATAATAACAGCCTTTCCTTTGTTTAATGTGACCCAGTTTGCTTCTAATCAAAATAACTTTAATGTAGATTTACTGAAATATAGGTATGGCTGAATCCATTTCTTCTTTCTTTATGTTTTCATTAGTTGAAATTTGGATGTGTGTGCTGTGATTGTATTCAGTGAAAGAAAAATATATGCATAAAAAAGGATTTTATTTAGATTCTGTTACAAATCAGCCAGATTGAATCATCAAATATTGAGTTATAATCTCTCCCTGAAATTTCTAACATCAGTAAGAATGTTAACACTTAGTTTTTTTTCATATTTTCTGAATCAGCCTTCCAATAAATGATTAGAACCTATTTACTAGAAATTTATTTCCTTTTCATATGTTTGTAAATCTCATTTAGATAGATATACTATGGATCCACAATTGTTGTATTATGACTTCATTTATGAATTAGCTTACTAAGCCTGTGCAGGTCAGCTCCTATTCCATTGAATTGGGTAAGTTTATTTACTTGGTAATGCTACAGCATCCTCCCAATGCTTAATAACTCAAATATCTTATTTATGACAAGAGACTGTCAGAATATAGTCTTAATTTCCAAGGTATAAATGTGTTTCAAAGAGATGGTTGTTTTTCCCATGATATTACTTCTGTCAAAAACACAGATCTGGACAAAGCCTTGGGTACTATGTCCAGACATTGGGGATAATTTTGTCTATCAGAACTCTGATAATGCTCTTGTGTGATTTTCATGACTTTTGATCCTTAGGTATATGAGTGTGACCTATAAGCTGTTATAGTCTATTCCAAAAACCTATGCTGTAGCCCAAGAATCTAAAAAAAAAGGAAAATTCTTATTAGCTTCCATTTTATACACACACTCACAGACACACACACACATGCCCAAGTGTTTAAAATAGTTTAACTTTAATAATTATATTGATCATTAAAAATAAAATTTTCAAAATTTGTAGTTACATCTGGCGTTATCTGCACAGTATTACAGTTGAGAATTGGGATTTTGTAGGAGTATGAAGTTATGAATGATGGTTATAGAATAGCATGTAGTTCTGGAATAGAACATGGAGGTTCTCAGGTTTCCCCTTTAGCTCTATTCATAGAACATAGCACAGGGCCTAAAACAGAGTAGAGACCATTAATTAGTGAGGAGCACAGCAATTTATTCTAGTTGCAATTATTCTGACTTTAAAGGGGATGCTTATAAAATTAAATTTCAGTTATGTGCAACATATCTCTCTCTTGGATTTATGTAAAATTGATCTACTTCTAGGCAAAATTGTAGAACTAATTCAAGAAAAATTTTAGACATGTCATGATCATAATGGAACACAACCAAAGCTAAATATTTTTCAAGTTCCTCTACAGAAGGATTCTTGTTCCTTTCTATTTTTTAGTTTATTAGAGGAAAATAAAAGTGTTGGTGTACAGTGCTGAGAAAGGAAAAACTATAATCTTATACCCAGGGTAATGACCAAGAATACATAAGACCAGTAAAGCAACATCAAATGGTTATACAAGAACTATTACAGTAATGTGCTTATTACATAGATGATCACATATTATTTAAAAATATTGACAAATTTCTTGTAATAGGCAAAATAAAGAAATCTATTTGACTGTTAACTATTAAAGTTGAAAGATGAAGTCCTGACTCAGTGAAAGTCAAAGAAGGTGATTTATGATTTATTTATAAAGTCTTTTCTCATTGTACAATTTAAAAAGAAGCAAGAACAAAGTACTCTGACACTACTGGGAGAATAAAATATTCACAATTTACAAAATACGTATTTCATGTGACCTATGGCCAATCTGACAGGCTCTTGAAAAGAAGACATAACTAACCAAGATAGACAGGGGAGTTATGACCTGTTCAGAAGGATATAATTCTTTCCAGCAGGAGGGATGGTACTTTTGACACTAACAACATCAAAGACATGGCCCTAAGAAAAGATCAATTAGTTCTCTGGTATATGTCTAAATTCAAGTGAAAGGTTTGATTGATATATATTTTTTAATTTTATATCTAGCAGTGCCTGATATTTTATAAGTCAAAAGTGGATAGAAGTAGAGGAAGGATTAATGGTGAGATATTGCCAGACATTAAATTTATGGGAGGTCTTGCCAAAGATTTCCTGGAAAGAAAGATTAAACTGGTTTCATGAATACTGATTCATTTCATAGCAATATCAGGAAAATTATATCTCACCCATTCTGATTTGGTTATTTGATGTATAAAAGCATCATATCTAAAATGAGGAAAAGAAAAGAAGTAGAAGAGAGAGGAGAGAAGAGGAATAGGGAGCAGGGTATATCTTGATTTCAATCCACACCCATGGCTGAAGCTCTGATAATTATTGAAGATAAAGAGAAGGTGTTGCTCTCTTTGAAGAACTGATCTAGACAATTTAATTAAAATAATAGTATAAAACAAAATGAAGCATTTGATTCCATTGTGTATATGTACCACATTTCTTGATCCATTAATCTACAGAGGGGCATTTGGGTTGGTTCCATATTTTAGCGATGGTAAACTGTGCTGCAGTGACCATGGTTGTGCTGGTAGCTTTAGTGTGGTCATGCTTATAATCCTTTAAGAAAATGCCCAGAAGTGGGGTTGCTGGGTCATAGGGGAGCTCTGTAGTTTAGCCTTTAGAGGAACCACACTGCTTTCCAGGTTGGTTGAACAATTTTACACTCCCACCAACAATGTAGTAGAGTGCCTTTTTGGCCACAACCCTGCCAGCATCCATTGTTATTACTTTTCTTTATAATGGCCACTCTTATTGGAGTGAGGTGGAATTTCAGTGTTGTTTTTCTGCATTTCTTTTATTGACAGTAATGCTGAACACTTCATGTGCCTCTTGGTCATGCTCCTTTCTTCTTCAGGGAAGTCTCTCTTTAAGTCTTTAGCCTATTTATTAAGGGGGAAGTTGTTTCTTTGATGATTTGTTTTGGGGGAACTTAACTTTTTAAAGTTCTAAATAATATTTCAGAAATGAAGACCTAGTCTTTTATATTGCCATTGAAGATGTCCCAATCTGAGAGCTTTGTATTTATCTTGCAATCTATGTACTTTGCCATGAAGTAGTTCTACAGTTTGATGATGTCCCATTTATTCAGCCTTTCTTTGATTTGTTGTATTTCTGGGCCTTTATTAAGAAAAAATTTACCTGTGCCAAGTAGCCCTATTGTTTCTCCTATTCCTTCTGCAATGTTTTCAAAATATCTGCTTTTACCTCGAGGTCTTTGATCCATTTGGAATTGATTCTGTTTCAGGGTGATTTATAGGGATCTAACTTTAGTTTGTTACAGGTCTTTAACCAATTTTGCCAGCAACATTTGTTGAAGAGGCTTTCTTCCATCTTATTCTTTTTAGCTTCCTTATCAAAGATGAAGTGGCCATAGGTTTGTAGGTTCATTTCTGGGTCTTCAGTTGTATTTCATTGGTCCTCAGGCCTCTTCTTGTGCCAGTACCAAACTGTTTTTATTACCATAGCTTTGTAATAGAGTTTGGAGTTTTTTTATTAATATTTTCAAGCATTCAACACTATTACTTCTGTTAAGGACTGTTTTTGCTATTCAGATTTTTTTAATTGTTCAATATGGAAAAAAAAAATACTCGGTGAAGTGAGCCAGACGCAAAGAAACATAAACTCTATGGTTTCCCTCATTGATAATAATTACTACATGTCCAGGATAGTCCTAGCAGAAGATTACAATAGCTCAATAGCTATGTACATATGAACACAAATGATGCTAAGTGAACAACCTCCAAGTTATGGGCTAACTGCTTTATCAATGTTGTTGTTATTTTTAATACCATGAGAAATTATACCTTTCTCTTTTGTTTTTTTTCCCCCCCCCAGGGTTTTACCCCTGTCACTGTTGCTGATTTTGATACCATGAGTATTGTATATACTTTTATTGTAACTAGGTTAGTGAAGAGGAACATTAAACTTGAAAGGCAAAGAATAAATATGAACCAATGCAACAGAAATATTTACAAAACTATATGCAGTAAACAAACTGTACAACTCATAGGGAAGGGGTTGGTGAGGTGGAAGGTGGAAGAAAAATGAGGGATGTGGTAACAAGTTGGATAAGAAATGTTCTCACTGCCTTACTTGTGGAACTGTAATCACTCTGTACATCACTCGGACAATAAGTAAATCAATTAAAGTAAAAAAATGACAGAGAAGATAACAAGTTTGACAAGAACTGTACTGCCAATTGCCTTACTTAAGTAATTGTAATCACTCAGTACAGCACCTTGATAATAAAAAGTTAAAAAAAAAACCAAAATGAAGAAAATCTTCCTCTTCTTTATATTATTTCTTTGCTCTTTTTAAACAGATAATTCCATTTGGATCTGAGTGGTTGCATTTTCTTTATGTAGCCACATATTCGGCAAGACTTACTCGAGGAGAATCTTTTTCCAACTTTTTAAAATTTACTTTAAGTGCCTATAAATTACATCAATGTTATTTTTGCTACTTACTATCTATGCTATAGATATATGCATGTATTTTTGTAGAAGATTCATTATGATTTTTAAGTAACCACAACAAAACACATATGTCCCATTCACTTCTCCCATATGGTCTCCTTCTCCCATCATCAAATGATCACCATTAAAAGATTAAGTACCATTTTCTATTCTCTATTTCTATGCATTAGTGGGTGGGCACAGCAAGCACATGCATTCATAAATTCTTTGTCCTTTTTTTTTTTTTACCACTACTGAAAGGATATTGTATTGTTCAAAGCCATTCTTTCCTTAATTGTCATGAGATCTCTCCATGTCATGGTGCATTTGTGTCCATGACCACTTTTTTTCCTTGGAAAAACCTGTTAGAGATAAACTGTAATTTATAGAGCCATTCTACTAAAATTCACAATTATTTTCCATTTCTTCCCATTGCAATCCATTTTCAAAAGAGCAGCTTTGTGCATACATCTTTTTGAGAAAATAATTAAGCTCTAATGTTTGGAAAAAAACTATGAATTTAGACAATTTTGGAAGCAGTTTAGTATTCTTTGCACTTTTAAGTGAGGAAAAAGTACAGCTATTTAAAAGTGCATTGTTTATATATTGTGGAGTTTGAGTTGTAAATATAAATATTTCTTATTAAATACTACTATTACCTGGGTTTTAGAATTGGTATCTGTGTCTAACTTTTAAATATAAAGGTCATATAATATATGAAAGTGATTTAATACCACTTTTCAAAATTAACATGTCACCCAAATTTGAATTATAGTGCTGATATGTTTGCCTTTAGTAACTGATATTTAAGCATATCTTTAGGCACAAGATGGAAATTATATAGTATGTTGTAAGCCAAGAAGTGAAGCACCAGATGGGTATTTATTGAGTTCCCATTATGTGGCAAGTTCATGAACTCTTATTGCTCCTATAAACTCTATGAGCTAGCTATAAGACATTTTTTATCTTCTCCTTACCTGTGCCTATATTTTACTCTTAGGCATTTTTTGAAGCACAACCCATCCTTTTTAACTAGAAGATACGTTTGTATCAGCTGGACACATTAAATATCTTCCACTTCATTATCAGTCCATTATATCTGTGTTCTTAGGGAATGTTCAGCTGTCTCTAACTTTCTAATGTAGTCTCAGTGTGACATGGGATCTGTGTAAGGACTTCGGAAAATCAAGATCAGAAATCTGATTTGCCTAATAAGTAATTGACAACGTGAAGCAAATCTGTAATTTCACCTGTGGTTAGTGTAGTTTCCTCTCATTTTAAAGACTTAAATATACTCTCTGAATTTATCCAAAGTTGTGCCCCAGGGAGTAGCATTTTTGAATCCCAATGTTGCTATTACCTTTTGAATATTAAGAAGGAATTTTTCATCTCCAGTCATCTGGCAGTTTCTCATTCCCTACAACATTTCAAAGGGTAAAGAAAATGCTCTTGACACAATTATTTTTTCTGAAAAGTACTTCAAATGCAAAAATCTTTAATTCATTTTACATCCTATATGATATGAATAAACATCTCAAATGGTTCTGGGCTTGGTATACACTCAATAAATAATTTCTGAATCAATAAATGAATTCTTATACTAGTCTGATGTGTAGTTTGTTTCTGCAAAATGGTGTGAATTTAACATACTTACATTCAAGAATTCAAGATAATTTTCCCTCCTGTAGTATATATGTAAATGTATATATATATGTATATATATATAATTTTTTTGTGCAGGCCCTGGGGCTTAAACTCATGGCTTGGATTCTGTTCCTGAGCTATAGTACTCAAAGCTATCATTCTAACACTTCACCCACAGTTCCAATTCCAGTTTTGTTTTGTTTTGTTTTGCTTTGCTTTTGGTTGTTAATTGGAATTAAGAGTCTCACAGACTTTCCTGGAAGTGTTGGCTTCAAACCACAGTCCTTAGATCTCAGCCTCCTGTAGTTAAGATTACAAACATATGCCACCTGCTCTCCTGTTTAAATTCATTCTTCCAACTGTGTTCCTAATTCTAGTTTGAATATTCTTTTTTTCTGTTGTTTTTCTTTTGTTAATAAAGAAGTGATATATTACCACAAAAGTGAAATCCTGTAAGGCAGGTTTCAAAAAGTCAAGCCTGTTTGCCTTCCTGTGTTCCTCTCACTAAAGTCTTTTCAGTGTGATCTTTGTGTGACTAGTTATTCTAAGTAGGCTTGTTATCTATGCCTTGGGTCAGAGACAGAGACCAACACAAAGCCATTTATTTGACTGTAAGGTGAGAGCAATGTTAAACTCTCCAGCCAGACTTTACTAAACTCTGAATCTGATGGCAGTGGTTACTAAACACTTGCACACTTCTCCCAGGTAAGGACTACTCAACACCATTCCCTGCCACCCTGCACACAATTACATCCTATCACTCCATGCTTGCAATCCCCTAAAAAAATACCTTTAGAAATATGTAGAAAAAAGAAGTCATCCACTCTGAAATGCCTTACATATTTGTAACCCTTAAGGAAAGGTAAAAAATTGGGAAACCTGAACCAGGCATTCATGTGGCTAATTATCACAGTAATTAAATAAGCCTGTTATCTGTTCTAGGTTTGAGATATGTTATAATTATTATAAAAGGAAAATTAGAGTGATAAGCTTCTAATAATCTCTCCTTAAATAGTCACCTGAAAACACATATGGTATTTTTCAGAAAGTTTCCATTTTTACCTGTCTTTAAGACAGCATTACATAATCCATATCTGTGAAGCAGGCAGAGGAAAAAAGTTGTAGGCAGATTAGAAAACCTGCCTTATTCATGTTAGAATGACAAGCATATCAAAGCATGTAGAGGAGAGAGAAGGTGAAAGGAAAAAGAATAACTCCTGTTCAGATGGGATTATATATGGTACAGAGCAGAATGAGTTCTGAGATGCTGGGGAGAAAGAAGAATTTCAAGAAATATACAGAATAAAAGAAAATAAATTTAGAGATTGAATTTTTTAAAAATGTATCCAGGTATGGTGGCTCACACCTATAATCCTAGCTACTAAGGAGGTTGAGATCTGAGGATAGTTAAAACCAATCCTGAGTAGAAAAGTCCTGGAGACTCTTATCTCCAACTTACTAGTAAATAAGCTGGAAGTGGAACTGTGGTTGAAGTGGTACAACACTAGCCTTGAGCATTGAAGCTTATAGATAGTGTCCAGTCCTTGAGTTCAAGCTCCAGGACTAGGGGGAAAAAACGAATGGAAATTTCATCAGAAACACATCCCTTATCTCTCTATTAAATGTTCAAAATTTGCTTTTAAACATTAGATATGCTCAAGCTTTATATTTGTTTTTTTTGTTATATATTTTATCACAATCTAAAATGGCACTTGATTAAACTGGTTAGAATTGGTTTTGCTTGTAAGCTTATAAAAGATAAATTCAAAATTTACACCCCAAAATGGAATTTACAAAAGGGAGGAAATTTGTATTTCTAACAATTCCAAAATTAAAAGAACATAAGTCAACAAACCATAGACTTCATGAAAGTAGCTAGGACACGAAAAATAAGTAAATAAAGATGAGCCTTGGGAGATGGGAAGAAAAATTACACTCTACTGTTGTCTCACCATTTTGCTTGAGCAAATTTCTACCTTGTGTTTCTGGAATGGAGACCCAGAATAGGGTGGGATATCTGTGTGGAAGGAAAGACTATAGTGCTGGAGGTCATAGGACATAGTACTAGACAAGTCATTGCTGTACACAGAATATCAATGCTAAACAAGCCTATTCTTGATTCTGTAGTACTGATTACCACATCTGAGGATGGGGAAAAATTCAGCTAAAAAGAAGAGCGAGAATAATATCTGAAAGGCATTCATGGAGATAAGCAAGGCATATTCTCAGCCACCAAACCAGAAGTATTTGTAACTCATAGAATAGTTGGCTATAGTGCAGAAAACAATGAATTTTTTTTTTTTTTACAATAATGTAGAATCTGTACCTAGGCTAAACACAGATCTGGTCTCTCCTCATAAAACTTAAAATCACAATCTGAAAAAAGTAGACTATTTCCATATAATTTACATGTGTTCAGAACAAAATCCAAATATATTTATAAAAATACAAAAATATCCATAACCTCAAAAAGTAAAGTTCACAATGCTTGGCTTTCAATCAGAACTATTAGGATGCCAAGAATCTGAAATATAGGATATGTAATGAAGAGAAAAATTAATCAATTAGAAACAACCCAGAACTGAAACAGATGTTAGAATTAGCAGACAAGGATATTAAAACAGCTATTATAACTGTTGTCCATATGTTCACAAAGTTAAGTGGAGACATAAAAGACTCATAAAAATTCTAGATATGAAAACTACAGTTTCTGAGATAAAAGTACACTGGATAGCATTAATGTCATGTTACATGTCCAAAATGAACCTATCCAAAATGAAACAGATTTAAAAAGAAGAAAGTTTGCTATTTCACAAATGAAAGCTATGGTCAACAATCAGCTTACCACCTTGTACGTACCTGAAAGAAGAAGATGAAGACCAAAAAAACATTAGCTGAAGAAATAATGACCCGGATTTTCCTAACATTGATAGGAAGTATTAACCCACAATGGAATCCAGTTATTTCATTTCTGTTGTTGTTGTCTCAGTCTGTTTGTCTGTCTCTCTTTTATACACACATACACACATGCACACACATATAGATTAACACACACACGCACACACAACCACTCCTAAGCTATGCTATAACAACCATCATCACATTACTATTAACCAATGATATAATGAAAACATGAGAGAGAAAAAGCCATAAAGTTAACTCCAAAAATGCTAATGAGAAGAAAAAGGAATACATTTTCAAGTAGTAAGAGAAAAAATATCCTGAAAACCTGTAACACAATATTCAATAAAATTATATTGCAAAAATGTAAGCAGATAAAAGACATGTTCTATAATAAAACGTCAACAGAGTACATCACCAGTAGACGTAGTATCCAAAAAATGTTAAAGGAAGTTCTCCAGACAGAGGAAAATGATACCAGACAGACATGTGCTTCTACAAAAGAAATAAAGAGCACTTGAAAATGACTGCAAAAGTAAACATATGAGACATTTATTGTTACTTAAATAAACTAAAAAAAAAACCAATTGCATGTCTAAACAAAAACAATACTGATGGCATGTGGGAATTCCAAGAAGCTTAAAGAAAAACACATGACAATAATAGTGTCAAAACTGAGAGGACCTAGAAAAGTGCATTAGTGAAGGGTACTCCTATTATACACACACACACACACACACACACACACACACGGTATGTGTATGCATAGGTTTCATATATATGGTATATATTATATAAAGATTATGTATAATTTATATGTATTATTGCTATATATGAATTAGAAATTGACAAATCAAGAGTATAATTTTCATTTGGAAATACAACTGGCTTTGAATATCCAAAACATTTTTTAAAAATTATGGAACTGAATGAATAGTTCAGATATAGAAGCATACATATGGATAACCGATTTTTTTTTTTTTTACAAACTCTCCAATAAACTGGGTGTGGAAAGGATACAGAAACAAGTTGTGAGAAAAGAAAAAGAATGTTACAATAAAATATGTAGAATATATTGAAAATTGCAGGTTTCTCAGATTACTTAGCAATCTTCTGCATGTTACACTTTCTTTAAGAATAAATGCAGATATCTATGATGTATGCAAAAACTTAGAATTCTACATATTGTTTTTACCTCTTAGGATATTATCACATACATTTGAGACCAAGAAAGGAATTGAAACTACATCATTAACTAACTTTTAGTATTATTGGCTGACAATAAAAAAACTTCAGGGGCTGGGGATATAGCCTAGTGGCAAGAGTGCCTGCCTCGGATACACGAGGCCCTAGGTTCGATTCCCCAGCACCACATATACAGAAAACGGCAAGAAGCGGCGCTGTGGCTCAAGTGGCAGAGTGCTAGCCTTGAGCGGGAAGAAGCCAGGGACAGTGCTCAGGCCCTGAGTCCAAGGCCCAGAACTGGCCAAAAAAAAAAAAAACTTCACTGTTCTATTTGTGCTGAGTCATATTTCTTGAACTCACAATTCTCAAAGGGAGAAAGAACCTAGTTTGGCAGTGAAATCTGGTAGACAAATCCTTGTACTTTCACTTTTGTTTTGACATATTTAAGAATCATTACAGATGATCAAATATTTGAAGGGGCACAGAGCCTACATTTAACATCTACATTAACTCATAAAATAAGTTTTTTTGTATAGTAAAGTATAAAATTGACACCTAAAACTGAATTTTGTGTTACTTGGATTAACATACCAATTTGTAGATATAGCACTGATTGGTGATGGTCTGGGATCAGAAGATACAGACACAGAAGAAGTGGCTGGCTTTACCTTTCAAAGGTGCTTGGAATTCTACTTTCCAAGGCATCTGTTCCTCTTCAGTGGAAACATGGAATTTTTCCATCAATATTGTAATACTTCGTTGGCCATAGGGGCCCATGTGATTTCATTGCTACAATGTGACTGATAATACTCTGCCAATTCCAAATACTGTCCTTACCTTGCCTGGAAACCTCTGCTTCCTTTCTTATAGAACTCACATGCCATAAAATAAGCAGTGGTGCTAGAGCATGATGTTATAAAATGCCCTAGAAAAAGGAGATACCATATGAGGAAAGAGAAAAAGGCCAAGTAATGGGACATCAGACAAGAGAACAAAGAGTACATTATGGGAATGTATCTCCTAGCAGTATTCCCAACAGTAACAATCCCTGGAAACTAAACTCTTCTTTCACAAATTTGTAAACATAGAAGAAAAAAAGATAAGTGTTAGAAGTCACTAAGATTGAAGTATCTTTCTTCCAGCAATAAATAACTAAAATTGAAATTAGGTTTCAAAAAGAAATCTCTGTCTAACATCATTGCCTGGGGGTAGCAAGCAGCCAGGAAACAGTAGAGAAACCAGAAGCCTTTTCCTGGAGAATGACAGAAGTGGTTACCACAGCTGGAGAGGAGACACCATGCATAGTGGAAGAAAATTTGGCTACATTCTTCTCAATGACAATATGGAAAATATATAACACCCACATGCTTTATGATTACTAAGAACACACTATTGCCTCATTTTCAGTTGAATGAAGAAAACAGTAACTTTTATTTTTAGTGGCAAGATGATGAGGGGCAGTTTGATGTGTAAAATAGAATAATGCAGGATTAAAGTTGGTTTTTCCAGCCAGTACAAGTTTTTCAAGGTAAGGATTTATTTTAGAGTAAAAATAGAGTTCATAAAACTCCAAGATCTTTCCTTGAGAAAGGTTTCAGAATAACCTTAAAGACTGCCAGTTGATGAGGAGTTAAGATCCTTGAGGATCGCTGTAAACATCCTGCAGCATCAAGGAAGTAGAAGATCAACAGGGGGTGCCCCACAGCCATTTAAATCTGACTACAGAGGAACCTGTGTTGAACTGACTCCCACATCTGACTTCTTCTTTAGTCACAGTGTGATTTATGAGAACCTCATAAAGTAGATACAGAAATTTTACTTTTTGGCATTTTTTAAAGCAATTGTAACATGAATGAAAAATTTAAAAACTCTTCTAGGACAAGAAGCCACATGAGAAAACTATAAAAAATGAAACAGAAGCCTCAGATATCAGAGCCAGGAAACTGTTTCCCTCTCAGGAGCTCATTTGGGGTTCAATACAAGAAAGAGGTAATGGAAGCCCAGCATAGGGTACTTCAGAAATGCTTCAGACTACAATGGCTGCCTGCATCCCACTCCACACTCCCCTAATTTCTGCATGCAATTATTAATTACACTTATCCCATTTTGTATCAGAACTATATGGTTGGGGTGAGGCAGATTCCTTATCTCTTTACTTGGCAGACCTTAGTTGAAGAGGAATTGCGTTTGCCAAACCTTCTCCAGAGCTGTGCTGACTTACAGGATGAAATCCTCAGCTTAGTGCTAAGGCCAACAGGAATGAGAATATGTGGGTCTTGACATGGGAAGGAGTTGATGTGGATTGGAATAGTTTGGGAGTCATGCTCTCTGCACACACCTTCTCCAGGAATGTAGACTGACATAAGCAACTTAACAGATGGAATACAAAAGAGATGGCTTTTGGGGGCATTAGAAATCACAAAATCCTCTTTCTTCCCTCCCTCCCTCCCTCCCTTCTTTCCTTCCTTCCTTCCTTCCTTCCTTCCTTCCTTCCTTCCTTCCTTCCTTCCTTCCTTCCTTCCTTCCTTCCTTCCTTCCTTCCTCCTCTCTGTCTCTCTCTTTTCTCTCTCTCTTCTCTGTCTGTCTCTCTGTTTCTGTCTCTGTCTCTCTGTCTGTCTGTCTGTCTGTCTGTCTGTCTGTCTCTCTCTCTCTCTCTCTCTCTCTCTCTCTCTCTCCATGCAGTTTGAACTTAGGGTTTTATTGCTAGGTTAGCATTCTTCCACTTAGGATTCACCTCCAGCTCTGATATTTGCTGATTATTTTGGAGATATTGTCTAGAATTTTGTTTTTCTATTTCAGGCTGCCTTCAAATAAGAATCCTCCAAATCTTAGCCTACTGAATAGCTAGGGTTGCAGATAAGACCTATGGGCTTTATTCCGCTTCTCAGACTCCATGTTCTTAGGGTGTTACCTCTTGAAACTTGTGTCAGGTTGTCTGAACTCCTAAAATCATATGTCAAGTCTACAAGTCACCATAACCAGGGCATTCTCAACATACTTCCCCCTAAAGAACAGAAATGAAAGTCTACAAGTCACCATAACCCTGGCATTCTCAACATACTTCCCCCTAAAGAACAGAAATGAAAGTCAGGGAAGGAGAAGTGACAGGAAAATGTTTGTTTCAGGGAAAGATCATTTGGTTACTGGGCTTAACAGTTGCAACACACAATAAGGTTTGAGAAGCTCTGGGAGTGACACAGGGTAAAAAAAGAGAAATAACTACAAAAGCAATACTTGCAAAACTGTTTGGTGTAAGTGAACTGAACACCTGGGGGGGGAGGGAAAGGGGGGGAGGGAGGGGGGCATGAGGGACAAGGCAACAAACAGTACAAGAAATGTATCCAATGCCCAACGTATGATACTGTAAACTCTCTGTACATCAGTGTGATAATAAAAATTTGAGAAAAAAAATAAAATAAATTAAGTAAAAAAAAAAAAAAGAAAAAGAAAGAAAAGAGAAGGTAGACGAACCCAGAAGCCTGAAGATTCAGCCAGTGTTAATGACATAAATAATGACGGAACAAGAACAGGCGAGAAACTGGTAATGTGGATTAGTGGTACAATGCTTGCCTAGCATCAAGCCCAGGGTTCAATTCCTCAGCACCATATAAACAGAAAAGTCAGGGGTGGCACTGTGGCTCAATTGGTAGAGTGCTAGCCTTGAGCAAAAGAAAGCCAGGGACAGTGCTCAGGCCCTGATTCCAAGCCCCAGGACTGGGGGGTAGTGGGGAGGGGGGAGTGGGGGGACAAGGGAAGAACAGGCAGACAAGAAGAAAATGAAGTCTGCTAAGGTTGGAGGATCATAATAAATCATTTCACACATCATTCATATGTCATAAAACTACTATCTACTCACAATTATAAGTGACATTCATTAATATGAAGTTCAAATAAGGAAAAACAAACAAACAGATAAAACCCAAGCCAGGGATAAGCTACTTCACAAAGAACCATGATATCTGTTATACACAACATCAGTTTTCTTTTGTTCATCTACTTCTTTCCTTCTGCATCTAATAATCAACAACATTGTGAGAACAATTTTGCAGCAGAATTCTTCAAGTTTACATCTGTTGTACTTGTTTTTCTGTCATTGTTCACAAAGAATCTTGGGAGATTGAGTACTTAAATATGTATGCATGATGCATGATGCAGTTTTATAATTCCTTTCTAACACCACACTGATTTTTAAAGGTAAATGCTTCCTCAAATTACCTAATGAAATATTCTGGAATATTTTGCCAAACTTGTCTAAAATATTGTGGTTTCTGCAGCAAACCTGATCCCTAACTAGAAGCATAAAATTGCATTCACTTTTTTTTTTTGGCAGAATAGACTTCCCAAATGCATATTACATTTTGAGAAATAAGTAACAGGGTGAAGTCATAACAAATAGAATATTTAGTCAATTTCATCCACTTTTTTTTTTTTTTTTTTTCCAATCCTGGGGCTTGGACTCAGGGCCTAAGCACCGTCCCTGGCTTCTTTGTGCTCAAGGCTAACACTCTAACCCTTGAGATATAGTGCCACTTCTGGCTTTTTTTCTTTTTATGTGATGGTGAGGAATTGAACCCAGGGCTTCATGCATGCTCGGCAAGCATTTTGCCACTAAGCCACATTCCCAGACTCTCCTCCTCTTACTTTTAAATTGATGATATTTGCATATGTTTCCAATGTCATGATTTATTAATAAATAAAGCTTTGCTTATTGTGGATGGGTGTTAAATGTACTTAGCCAAATTCATTTTCTCAAAACTGTAATCCTATCTGCTTGGGAGGTAGGGATGGGGCATTGTGATTCAAGACGAGTTTACGCAAAAATGTCCAGGATACTCTCTATCTTGACCAATGGCTTGGTGCAGTGACATGCACCTGTCATCTCAGCTTATGTGGGAAGCATAAATAGGAAGATCACAATTCAAGCTACCTCAGGAATAAGTTAACACCCTGTTTCAAAAAAGCAAAGGTAAGAAGAGTGGTTTAAGTATTACATTATCTTCCTAGCAAGTAGAAAGCCCTGAGTTCAAACCTGGTAGATTATATTTTCGTGTGTATGTATAGAGAACCAAGTGATGCTATATATATGGATACAATGTGAAATAACTGATATATCCATCATCTCAACTATTTATCATTTATTTCTCCCATTTAAAGAAATCATTTCACACTTTGGCTAATATATCTCCATTTTCCCCATTCTCCACTCTCTGGTAAATACTATCTTCAGCTTCTGTGTGTTCCCTTTTAAATTAGGTTTTAAAGACTCTGTAGTCAAATGAGAATACATGATCTTTGTCTTCATATGCTTGGCCTGTTTAACATAGCACTATATTCTCTAGACTCATTGGTGCTGTTAGCATAATTTCCTTCTTTTGCAAGTCTAAATAGTATTGTTTTTATATATATATATGTATATACACATATGCATATGCATATACATACACATATGATACATATAAACATGTAAATATTTATATAAATATAAAATACATATAATATATTCATCTATATGAGTATACCTATGCATTATATATACATATAATAATGAAAATGTAATATATGCATGTATATTCCATTATTGTATTATATTCTATACATATTACATAGTTATATTATATATTAAGTACATATTATGTATCATATGCATATATTATATGTATAATATGTAAATTTACTCTAAACACATATTATATATACATACATGCATATATTATGTATACTTTGAATATTTATATATGTGTTTATATACAGGCAAACCTATATACACATATGTGTTATATATTTATATGTACTATATGTATGTATACATGCATGCATGCACATATGTGCATATCTATATACTCTCACACTCACATATATACAGTTTTCTGGTGGATGGAAATTACTTTAAATTATGTACTATGATAAGGAAATTATCTAAAATTAACTAAATTACCTAATACAGTAGGATAAGAGTGGAACTAGCCTTATTAGCAAGTCACTCTAGAATTTTTAGCTTTCTAGATTGTTAAAGTCACCTGGCTTATAATATTTATTATTTCTCAGAAAAATAACAGATGGTTAAAGATATTTTCATAGCATTCTATGTTAGTTCTTATTGTTTCCATAATATTCATTAATATTCTTCTTTTATAATACTGTACTGAAGAAAGAATACTTAAATATGAAACTTCAAAATTATTATGCAATAATACTTATATATCTATTGAAATGGTCAATGTCAGCATCTGGAAATTCTCCCAAGTAAATAACAGAGGTATCATCAAGTTTGATATGATCAAAAAATTATACTTTTAAATATATGTATGAAAATCTTTCAAACAATCTAATCATAAATTCTTCTACTTTGCCTATTTACCAGAAGTGAAAAAACTCAATGCTTAAATGAAACAGTTTAGGGAAAGAGAAGTATATACACTGTATTCATTTCCAAATTGTAGGGTTTGTTTTGTGTATGTTACTGAAACCCATCTGTTTGTACTGAAGTTAAAAACAAGTAGATTGCTAAGAACACATTGCACAGAATAAATAGCTAACCTTTATTTGTCTGTCTGCTGATGCACTGGACTCAGAATAATGAATGTGTGTTATCAAAACCACTCAACAATGAATGGCTCAGTCTCAGCCATGACCCAGCATCAGACATCTTGTACACTATTGAATACCAGCACTGCCAAATGAAACAGATACTCAGAAACAAAGCAAAAAGATTGGATTTCTTTCCTACTTTCTGTGACAAACCAGTCACAAAATGTGTAAAACAATACAGTTCCAGAACTCATGGAGTCTGGCCAGGTTTTAATACACACAAAAAAGCATACATATATGCATATGCTGAGAAACGCTTCAGCTAAATTATTTGCAAATTCCTGGGAGGAAAGCAATTTACTAGGGACAATGAGTTGAGATGAGCCAAGCTAGCGCTAATATTAAGTAAAATAAACCAGCTAAAAATATTCTTCTTTATACACCTTAAGACTAACTGCAAGGTATTCGTTGACATTTGTACTCACAGATTAGAAAGATGGTGTGAATAGTTAAAGATGGTTAATGGTGTGAATCAAAGAATAGATTCACATTCAGAACAATAACATTGGTAGTAATTTTATTGCATGAAATACATCTCAATCATCCAAGTGGACAAAAAAGGCACAGATGTTTCATTAGATGTTAAGAATGACTAATTTAATTAGTATTTATGTTTTACATTAATAAAATGTCTAATACCAAATAAATCTTTCCAAAAGATCAAGATATAAATGTTTTCAGTTGCTTGTGCTGACATCTGTAATTTTAGCTACTTAGAGGCTGAGATCTGAGGAATGTGGCTTGAAGCCAGCAAATGCAGGGAAATCTATGAAATTCATATCTCAAAAAAAAAAAAAAACCTAGCTAAAGTAGACTGTAGCTTAAGTAGTAGATTGGTAGCCTTGAGAAAAACCAAGCTCAAGGACAGTACCTAAGCTCTTGTTTCAAGGCCCAGGACCACCGCCCCCCCCAAACACACACACCCCTGCAGAAAAAAACAACACCAAAATATACATTTCAAGGAGAAAGCTCAACTTCAGTACTCCAATGACTTTTCTCCTATTCTCTTGAACCTATTACAAGCTATATGTAACCTCAATGCTATAAACATCGTTGTTTCCATGGTACTATGGTTTATTCCCACTTCTAATCTTATTTGATTTACCCATGACATTTGGTAGAGTTGATCATTCAAATGTCTTTGCTCCTGTCTTCTAGGAAAAGTTTTCTGGTTTCCTTCCTACCTCCATTAGCCAGTCCTCCTTATTTCCCTGTGATGGCTTCTCTTCTCCCTGGAGTGTCTCTAGTTTGTCCTTGACTGGCTTTTCTATCCATATGCACTCCTTGCTAGAATCCATTCCTTCACTTTGCTATCTATATGCTGCTATCTTCCAGAATTAATCTTATTCTGCATCCTCACTTCCTGTCAAAAATTCCAGGTGTCATTAAACTATTTCTTGTCACTGCCAGTTGAATATCCTTTGTAGCTACTAAGTTAACATCTATGTATGCAAACACATTTCTACTGACTCCAAATTGTCTCTTCTTTCAGTATCACTCACTAGTTAAAAGGGCTTTTCCTTTTTTGTGTTCGCATTTTCTCAGGCCTGGGAGTCACTCCCAGTCACTAGCTCTTCAGCTCAGTGCCTACTTACAATCAGTATAAAGTATGATGTTCCACCTTTCAAAATATGTCACATAATGTCATCATTTCATCACTACAACCTGCTCCAACATATAGTCTCCCTCCCAGATAATATCTATTTTATTGAGGTGTGTGGCTCTTTAGCAATGTAGAATGACACAAGTGAAACAAAGGTCATAAGGTAGAGAAGCAATATCTAGAATATGGTACTATTTAAGTTTCTGCAAAGAGACAACACACACATTAGGCTCAAGTGGCACAGCACTTACTTATAGCAAAATGATAGAATGTACAAAATCCAGCCCATTGCAATTTTCAGTTACCAGGGAAAATAACGTGAGTACTTCGAATCTATGTTGTGCTGTAGTAAAAAGCTCCTATGGCTCCATGGGGTGTAAAGTACAAAATACTATGTGGTGAATGAGGAAGTTGACACACATTTAGCTAAACAGACCTGAGGGAGATGATATTAATTTAACTGCTAATATATTCTGTCAGGAAAAAAAAATAAGTGTGACTATTATTTCTCCTGGTTCTTGCCACCATACTCAAGAATTATGCATCCCTTTCTCCCAAACTCCATTTTAGTGTCTGAAATCACACGCAATCAAACATTTCTTATATTTGATTTTTAAGAATAACATATGTAATTAATTAGAATAAGATATTTTGCTAATTTTCTGGAAGAGGAAAACTTGAAAACATTGATGTGTAAGAAAAAAAAAAAAGATCTAACCAAGTACCCAGGAGACAGAATTATGAAATGTCAAATTAAGGACACAATAAAACTGCTGGTACAAGTTCAAGGCTATCTTACTCTCTGACTTCCTTGGAGAATTGCACAGTGTAATATTAGCTAGGTCAGCTCTGGATAGAACAGACCAGTGAAAGTGTCATATCTGCCTCAGCATAGTAGAAAAAAAGAAAACATTTCCTTTATGAGAATATGTTTCAAATTGTTTGTTGTTTCCTATGTAAGAATAGTCTAAATTAAAAACAATCAATTCTTGTATGTTGATTGATTATAAGAAGGAGGAAGGGCAAGTGATATTTTACTATCTATCTACATCGAGGGAAGTCTAATTTGGATCTGTCATTAGGAAATGGACTCTAGAATTCAGAGTCCCATTGCCATTTTGAGAGAATATCCCTCTCATCTATAAGCCTGCCCTTGGAGGCCTCCTCTGGCTCTTTGCTTACAATTATTTGCCAAGTATTGCAGTAAGAGCTGGGTGACTGGATGGTGCCTGAGATATCAGGCAACTATATAACCTTGTCTCAGCCTCATGACTGCTAAAGAGCTCTTGTTGAACTTGTCTCTTTGAAAGGGGAGGGAAAAAAGCATTACAGAGCTGATATGTGTATGCAAACTCATATCAAAGCTGACACATCAGATACACATTCAAACTATGTTGGTCTGTGATAATAATTATACTGACTGTTGGTATCATTCTGTTCACACTATTACCCAGAAAAATTGCACCTTGAGATTGTTGTGATGACTCAGATTTGAATCTATTCATGTCTAGAGCATAGAGAGATACCAAAATAATTTCAAAATACTTGTACAAGATACAGTATCGGACACTGGAGAAAATATTTCTTTTTCTTTTTTTCACCAATTAGCTTTTGAGGGAGTTATTTAATTTCAATGTGTCCTTCTTTTTGGTTAATATTGGTGATAAAACCTCTAAGCTATAAGCATCAGGTATTTGTTTCCTTATCCTAAAAATTTGTTAGCAAATACTGAAGCCTTTGTGTATCTTTGTACTCTATTAGTATAAAGATATTTTCATTCTGTTACATGTATAATAAAAACATTAACAAAGCAGTAATAGGGAAAACTGGAGGGATTATTTGAAACCCTAACATTGAAGAATCTAATTCAGTGATTCTAAGAGTGTCCAGATAATCATATTGTGCAGTGATATTAGGGAACCTCTGACTTGTATATAGATTCACAAGTTTGGATAATCTAAATAATACTGTTCCAGAAATTTTCCGAGGTAAAGACAATTTTATAAATGATGTTATTTGTAAATCTCCTCGGTACCTTCACCTCTAATAAGCTCAGGGGAAAAAAATAAAACAATTGCCTGCACCTCATGATTTTTCATAATGCTCTAGACATGTCTGTAGTGGAGGAATGATCCAAACAGAATATTCATCTGAATCATGTTAATTCTTTTTAGCCAAGAAATGAGAAGGTGAGATCATCCCCTATGGATCAACAGAGATATGTTTATCATTGCTACAAAATTGTGCTGGGAACAATCTGAATTCATCCTTTGGGTTTGTAAAAATTCATGAAATAATAGTGTATTTCCCTGTGGGTCACTCTCTGTAGAATGCTAAGGTTAATTCTGAAATCTGTAACACAACTTACTCAGCAATGGGAACTTAGCTTTCAAATACGGAAAAGAAAGCTTTTCTTCTACTTAGATTTTTTTGAAGTAAAATTATTTTGAGTTTTATGTTTCAGGATCTGCATTGTTTCTGACAAAAGATTCATGATCTAATGTCTCAATGCTAGTTGTCATAGTGTTTTAGTCAGTTGTGCTTTTACTCAATTGCAGTGCTTTATAAGCAATTTGTAACTTTTCAAAATGTCATCAGTTATGTGAGCTGGAAATAGAACTAAGTTAAAGTTAGGTTACTTAATGCCATGTTATTTGCTTGTATATATTTTATTTATCTGAAAACAACGAAAACTTTCCTTTTGATCTTTAAGTTTTTCCCAAATTATGTAGCATGAATTTTTCCTGAGAAATATTTAAGACTTGAAATATTTTAAAAATAAGTTCTTTTAAACAAGACTCAACAACTATTCTCCAAAAGAAAGGTAAACCAATCTGAAAACATTCACTATGGAAAGCTTCGCAAACCTGTGAGAATATTGAGAAATAAAGCAAGATTCACCACAACATCTACTACAAAAACAATAACATAATAATATCTGATTTCATATTTTTTAGTAAATCATAGAGAAGCTAAACTGCTTTTCAAAGAAAGCTTTCAAGGCTTTCATAGTATTTCAAATGTGAATTTTGCCTAAGACAAAAGTGGCCTGACTGTCGTCAGTTCAGTGTTTGACATTCACCTAGATATTAAGTGCTCTCATTTAAAAAGTATTTTCTCAGTAATTGAAACCCCTCTGCATATCACCTTGACAATAAAAATTAAATTAAAAAATATTTTCTCTTCCACTTTGGTACGAGGTACTGAACTTAATTTTCAAGAATGCTATCCACATTATAACTGAACCACACCCCTGCTCAAGGGATGCTTTCGTGACTTGCCTTCTGTTGCTTAGCTGCAACTCTGTGCTTAGTTATGCAGATAGCTTGTCTTTTATATTCCAAACTGTGCATGAGGTCAAGATATTATTTTTTTCTACCAGTGACAGGATATTGAATAGATACAAAAGATAAAGAATAAGCGCATTGTGTTTTTCTGTAATCCTTATGATTCTGCCTACAGCTATTTAGAAAATAGGTTTTGTAAAATCTATGTACTTTTAAAAAGTCAGGGAGTTTTCACTTTTTTGACAATTTACAGCAGCTCGTGATAATGAAAGATAAGGGACTGGGCAAAGGGACAAACTAAGTTACATAAAATAATCCTGGTTTTATTTCTTTGTTTTGTATTTGTTCATGACTGAATAATATTGAGTTTTAAGCATAGTTATGTTACTGTCTAGTCTTCACTGTCTGTGGCATTAGATTCTGTTGATTAAAAAAGCCAAGGTCTCATAATGCTGAAATACACACTATTCAATTATCTTATTTTAAAACTCTTCCCAGTATTGTGGTTTGAACTCAACGCCTGGTACTTGTTAGGTGGTCACTCTAACACTTGAGCCATGTCCCAAGCCATTTTTGATATTTAAGATTTCTTTTGAATAGTGTCTCCTGGTTTTGCTTGAACTATACCCTTATGCTTCTGCACAAGTGGTATGACTGGAATGTATCACTATGCCTGGCTGTTGGTTAAAGAAGGTTTTCTCTAACATTTTGTTCTAGTAGGGCTCAAAATCTTGTCTTCCCAGTCTTTAACTTCTTACTAGTTGGGATTATATGTGTGAGTTTCTGTGCTGAGTCCTAACTTCTACAGTGTGTGAGAGAGAGAGGAGGGAGAGAGAGAAGAGAGAGAGAGAGAGAGAGAGAGAGAGAGAGAGAGAGAGAGAGAGAGAGAGAGGAACTATTATCTCATTATCATTGTTCAACTAATTACACCACTGCATCAATAACTGATGACTTTTTGCTTTTTATCTATTTCACCTTGCAGTTTTTTCTTTTACTTGAATTCTGTACATTGACGATGTCAGCTGCGTTTTAGAATATACTTACTTTTGACTCTCAGTGATTCTAAGATTTTTGTTACATCTTTAAAGGTTTTGTTACATCTTTAAAGGTTTGCTAATTATATCTTGTGTTTTACTAGTGAGGTAACATTGGGGGAGAATAATCTATCCTTGTGGAATCCTTGGGAGGAGAGCCAGGAAAAAGGGTGCTTTTTTTTTTTTTTTTTTTTTTTTTTTGTGACTGTAGATCTGTGGTTGTGTCTGCTGGCAGTAGTGTTATCCCTGAGGACAGACCTTCACTGACAATGGATATGCACACTTCGTACCTCTTCTTGTCTTCTCAAGCCCTTGTTTTGGTCCATTGGAGAAGGAAAAAGAAGACATTAGGTTCCATTAGCAGATGATATGCCAGGACATCTCAGTTTTTCTCACAGCATCATTTGGAAGCAGGATTATTTTATCTCTAGTTTCCTATCAGTGAAACAGGTTCAGAAAGTTTGAATATTCCTTAATACCATGTGAGAGGCTTATATTATTCACTATAAGAAAATGTGACCTATACAAGCCAGTGTATAGAAAGCAGCCAATCAGGGAATGATGGACTATGTAGGTTGGAGATGTCAGTTTAGGCTGATCAAACATAACTTCTCTGAGAATGAAATGGGGACAGGGGATTACCACAAAATGATGAAGATAAAAAGGACAAAATAATAAGAAAATAAGGACAGGACATAAAATCTTTGAGGCTAAGATCTTACAGGAAACAGAAAACCCACAAATCAGAAAGTCACCTTCTTCAAACACTCCAAGTCTACCTATTTTAATCCAAGGTCAGTTTCTGTAGGAGGAAGACCATGAAAGATGACTGACATGGGCAGAAGTATTGTGTTCCTGTGGCATATTTATGCTACATGCTGTCTTGTTCTGTAATATTTTGATTCTAATAGATTTTCCTATTATTGTTACTATTTTCATCTGTCACCTAAGTTCTTCCCTTGCCAGACATAAGTACTGGAGTCAACTTAGCTACTCTAAATTTCTGGAAACAAATTCAGAAAATGCCATCACTATAACATGAGTTTGTAGTTTATCTGGTTTATGTCTGTGACCTAAGGCAGCACATATGCAGGTTTTCTTTCCCTCTTTCCCTAACCATGCTTCCTTACCAATACACAGAAGTGTATTCAGAGTTCTAAAATGTTTTTTCTAATACATTATTTTACGAAATTCAATTGTCTCCTTTTCATGTTCTATAAAAAGTATTTTCCAGCATCTGCACATTTTCTATCATCCACTCTTCTATAATTTTAGTGCTCTGAGGCTGAGAATAATGCTTCTCTTTAAAGTTTCTGTCTATATCTTCTTGAATTTTTTTAAATGAATCATGTTCTCAAGTCACTTCCTGCATCTTACATACAGGGAAAATGCATTAGTACTCACTATGATCACACTATGCGTCACTGTAGCAATAGAACTTGAAACCAGATAGATACAAAGGTGTTCCCGACATCCTTCATAGGCATCACTAACTTTTCAACCTCCTTCCTTAAATTCAAGTGGATAATTTGGCCAAACTTTTCTACATGAGGGCAGTAGAGATTTGTTATTATACTCTGGACTCTTGTGAAAGCAATAATTTGGAACAGAGATATTTGGTTTTCCTTCCTCTTCTTCCTCCTCCTCTTCTTCTTCTCTTCCTCCTCCCCCTTTTTCTCTTCTTCCTTCCCCTCTACCTCCTCTTCCTTATTTTCTGTTTTATCACTTCTGTGACTTTTTAATAAATTAATTTTTGTTGTAAAGGTGAGGTAGAGAGGGGTTACAGTTACATAAGTAATGAGTAAATCTCTTGTAGAACATTGTTACCCTGCCCCCCATTTTTCTCCCAACTTCTCTCCCCCACCTCTTGTCCCCCTCACCCAGGTTGTATAACTGGGGACCTGGGTGGTCTCCCTTAGTTTTCTGGCTCAAGGCTAGTGCTGTAGTTGTTGAGATCTAGCTCCACTTCCAGCTTTTGGGTGCATAATTGGAGAGAAGAGGCTTATGACCTTTCCTGCCTTGGCTAGCTTTGAAAAACAATTCTTAGATCTCAGCCTCCTACATATCTAGTATTACAGATGTGAGCCACTGTCAACAGACTTGAAATATACTTTTGAAATGAAAATATGAATTAATATGAATTGGCATTGCCTACTGTTGTGTTTTTATAAAGTTAAATTGAGAAGAAATGTAGCTAATTTGATAGGCAAAAGTGAAAAGTTTGTAAACTATATTTGCAGGCTCTTTTTTTTTTTTTTTTTGCCAGTCCTGAGCTTGGACTCAGGGCCTGAGCACTGTCCCTGTCTTCTTTTGCTTAAGTCTAGCACTCTGCCACTTGAGCCACAGCACCATTTCGGGCCGTTTTCTATATATGTGGTGCTGGGGAATTGAACCCAGGGATTCATGTATACAAAGGAAGCACTCTTGCTACTAGGCCATATTCCCAGCCCCTATTTGCAGGCTCTTTAAAAAAAATGCCAAAAAAATTTAAAAAAGCAAAACGAGACATAAATCTTAAGAAACTGCATATTTTTGTATAGTCTAGCAGTCTAAATTTTATAGTGAGATGGACAAATTAAGACATCAGAGTATGTTTTGCTAATAATTTGAAGTATATTTCTTTAATTCTAATAGCATTCAATATTTATTTTTCAGTCACAATAATTTTGTAATTTAATTCTATTTCCATGTATATATGTACATTTCTACTTATTTGAAATAACTTAAAATTGAAATGTAGTAGTAAAATCTATTTTTTCCTTGAGGGAGTGATTTGAAAATTCAAGGTGTAGCCACAGACACAAATGTAATGTGCAAAAATATCAGCCATCTTGTATTACTTTAAATTAATCTAAGACTTGATGAAAAAGATCAGAATGAGGCTGACATGGTCAAATCAGATGTGACTATTTTTGTCCAAGTTATAAATCTCCAAAATTATATAAAGTGAAAATAATATCAACCTACTTCAGTCATGTTTCAACTCTTAAATGTTCTGCCCTACTCTAATGGCAGAGATTTCAAGATGAGCAAACCATAGATAAAAACCTTACCTAATATTCTCCATGCAGTGTGAACCCAAACAAGCATAATTAGACATGCAGTAAACAAGATTAAAATGGAGAAATCAAACTTTACTATAGCCTGGGGCACTATGGAATAAGCAAACATTATTTATTAATGCAGAAGTTACAGTTAAGTTCTAGCAGCTTCCACAGGCACTGAATAACCCGCTTTCTGCAACCTAGGGGCCAACACAGAATTCATGAAGGCCAACATCACCAGGTGAGCTGACAGAGCAGATAAATGGCAAGCACTTTGGAGAGAAGAGGACATCATGTAGAGTTTATAGGATTAAGTTACATGCTGCATGATCACTGGAAGCTTCAGTAGCTAAAAAGAAAAATCTTCAACTTGAGCCTTTGCTTTATTGCAAGCCACTGAAGCAAAAGCAAAGAAGAGATTATCAGGAAATTCATGTACTAGGCAGCATCCAAGACGTGGAGCCTGAAAAGTTGTAAGGAAGTTAGAAAATGAAATAGCAAGAAAATACAGCAAAATCACTACTAAATAAGAAAACATCATTTCTTTCCCTATCCAGATCTTTTAGAGTTAATGAGGCTAAATTGATGAATATAAAAAGACAATTAGTAAGAAGATTACATTCTTTAAAAAAAAAGAGATAAAATCACCATGTTTTCTTAATATTATTTAGAGCTTGTTTTCTGTTTGATTTTATGTATTCTTCAGAAAGTCATTGGAGGCTACAAAGCAATGCAGACATCTTTGGTAGGATAAATGTAAACACTGAGTTTAATGGAATTAAAGTGTCCTGTCAAATGTCAAGGAATCAGTAAATCTAGGACATCTAAAGCCGAGGACTTAAAAATATTCTCTTAGTTGTTCTTATCCTAAGTATGGAGTTTCTTCTTTGATCTCAATGGATTTACACATAATAGTTTTAACTTATGAATCAAAGTAGAGATACTACCAGGTAAGTGAAAGACTGTGTTAGTTATACTTGAAACATGTTAATTTAACATCAAAGGTAGCTATATACTTTCTCATTCAATCAAAATTATTGGTTATCAAAAAACATGAGACTGGTTTTTTGTATTGCTTTGCTTGATGGGTGTAGGGAAATGAAGAATCCTTACAACTGAATGGTTGTAATTCATGATGAAAGACTCTTTGAACTGCTATAATGGGAAGCTAGATTCTATTTAAGAAAAGAAAGTAAGAAACATGCTGATCTATCTACTGCTGAATGATATATCTACCACTGGTCGCACAACAATGAATTACAGATTTTTAGTGGAAGATTTTGAATTTTTCCAATAACATAGTGAGTGTCAAGACAAACACTCTCTACATTCTGAGTCAGAGAGCAGGTTCCACTGCTATCTGAGAATTATAGCACCATCTGAATGGTCTGTTCCATTAGGACACATAAAGAACTGGAATAAGCCACACAGGTCTGTAGCTTAAGAATGTTAAACACAAGAAAACTGGCTAAATACTAGGTATATGTTTCTACAAATATTTTGCTAAAGGAGAAAAACAGATATGAGGAAAATATACGTCATTTAGGAAATAAATGAGGAGGAGATTAAAAATCAACAATGACAGTGGCCATAGTATAACTATTGGGATGAGTCTCTGTGTGTGTGTGTATGTGTGTGTGTGTGTGTGTGTGTGTGCATGCATGCATTCATGTGCATATATGCATTTATTCCAAACTGAACAAGTTTATGAGCAGTTAACTGAATATAACCATAATGCTTTTGTACAATCACATAGTATATGATTCCGGAGTACTGAGGTCTCTTCAATTCTGTAGATAGGTTAGCAAGATACTATGGTCTCCAAACGGCTAAACTCAGCCTAAGCTGGCTGAGATATAATTCAGTAGGTTGAGTTAAGGGATCATTTCCAGTGGATAGTCTTTATATCCAAAGTTAAAACCTACCATTGGAAAATGCAGCAAAGAACCAAAATCAGCTGAACGTAGTAGTCACTATAAATTAGGTGAGAGAGGTCTGAATTTTTTTGGTAGTGATTTGAGAGATGCATCAAGTGGTGTATTTTGGAAAACCAAATTTTTGAATAAAAGAAATCAGTGCATTGGGGGTCAAAAAACCTAAGTTGTAGTTCACAAGTCATTAGTAAGTAAATTGCTACTCGGAATTGACAAGTGATGAGTATTGAAAAGAAAAAAATACACAAATGTAAATTATATAATGTACGTGAAACAATGAGTGCATACATACGCTTGCACTTGATAGTTTTATAAGTACTTTCTGAGTGTCTAACAACTTGTTCATGAGGCACTACTTTTACTCATGATACATATATTGTTTTTCAGTGTTATATGTGTAGTAATGGGACTGAATCCACAGGTTCTAGGATTCATACATTCAGATTGTCAGAAATCATCCATTCTTATTTTTGCCTTGCCATGGAGAATGTTAAGAAATCATACAGGCTAAGTTACACGCTGGTGGCTGAAAACATTCTATGGCACTATATTATTTCTTGGATATAGAATTATTAATATGCTTTGAGTGAGTTTTTTTTCATCACAACAGAAAGATAATTTGTTTTCTCTTTTGTAGGTGTAATTTTAAGTTATTAAAATCACATGCCTTATGCTTTTGCATACTACGAAATCAAGAGGAAACATTCTCACTTGGGCTTTGTCTCTTAAAATGAAGCATTGATAAGTAAAGGTTTATCTCTTCTCTCATCAAATCTAGATTCTTCCACCACATTTCAAGTCCTTTTATCTTGTCCAGATATTCACAGCCCATATCACCCCCTCTTCCTTCTTGACATCTGGGAAATACTGTTCTTTGGTACATCCTGGTCTTGTTTACTAATCAGTTTCTTGCACATTCCACATCTCAATGATGCGCCTTGCCTCTCCTCTCCCTGGGGACATGCCTGCTGCCCCTGCCTATCACGGAAGCATCCATCCATGCTCCCAAATTACTTTTCTCCCTCCACAGCCTTTTCACTACCACCTTCACTGCTCCTCATTTATCCTTCAGAGCACCTGCTCTTTGTTACCTTTTAAGAAAAAAAAAACAATTTGAATTAATTTACACTTCAAGGATTCTAAAATATTTACAGAGTGTCTACAGAGGGCCACAAACTTTGAAGTCCCAAAGGAAAGAAAACAAAATTCCATTTGGCTTTCTCCCTTCCAGAAGCATTTGATCTAGGTGAAGATAAACACAAGTAATCCAAGAGAATATGGTTGTATAATCACATTGCTGGCAGTGGAAGCAAAGCAGAAAATGGACTTAATTCTGGCTCTGGCATCAGTGAAAGCTGAGAGAACATAGCTTTTAGGTTGTCTTGAAGGTGATGGCTTTCCATATTTGGGAAATGTGAAGGATTACAAGATGGGAGAACAAAAGTTTGGAAGTATATAATTCCATTTAGTGGTTCTGATTCTGAGATAAATAATAGTTGACTTGAATTCCTTATACTACTTCCAGCTATGTTTCTTTAATTGTTTCCACAATGTAAATCTGGTAAAAATTGCCAAAAAAGCCTTTGGGTTACCTCTTCACAAAACTTAATTTTTTCTACACGCCTTTCAGAATTTTTTAAAATTTATCTTTAACTTTTGAAAAAGAGACAGTATTATTTACTCTTCTTTAAATCTGGGCATAATATAGTTTGATGGCTTTGTTTCATTAGAACTGAAGGACTCTCACTGGCTTCATACCAAACCCAATCTAACAGGTCCTCCTTTATGACAAGGGGAACTATCAAAATAGGAAAAGCAAATCATGTATTAGCCCGTGCTTGCTTGTCGGGTGAAACAAAGCCTGTTTGCATATAGTGCTAGGCTCCTGTTGATTTTGTTAAACTGAATTCTGGTAAATTCATATGAACATGGTGAGTAGCTAAGTGATAATACAGAAATACAGTAAATCTCCAGCCCACAAAGTCCCTGGAAACACTCCTGAAAATGTTGGAGCTGAGGCAAGGTGAAAATTTCTTTCATTTGGAAATAGTATATTTTAGACTGATTTTTTTTTGTATTTTATAAAAACAGTGCCTACCTCTAATATATTGACAATGAAATATCACATTAGACTCAGAGCTATTTTTAAATAATTTGCTGTCAATATAATAACTATAAATTCCTATCACATTTTCAAATTGCTCATAAGTTGTTTGCTCTATTTCAAGAATTGTGAAACAGTTGATAAGCATGTAATTTATATGAATATCACTTCCGCAATATGTTTTTTTGTTTTCTATTTGTTTCTCTACAATTTTTTTAGTTATTCATTTTACTTGGCTAAGTCAAACTATTATTGAGGTTACTTAAAAGTGCCTTTTCTATGAACCTCTAGAAGGTATTAAACACATCTGTTTCTATCACATACACTCAAAATCACAGTGTACTTATCTTAGGTTATATGTAAAAATCTACAAACACATCAAATTATGGTGGTAAGTTTTAAAAGTAAAGCCCATCTGAGTCTTTAGTAGTAGAACCTGGAACATTTTAAATAGTGAGATACATATTCAGGTAATGGCTGATGGAACTCTACTGTTTTTGAAAACCTAAAAAAATAACCTGTAGGATTACTTTGTCCAATCATCAAATTTAAAAATTCCTCACTACTATTTCCCACCTAAGGTATCAATTCTGTTGTTGCCAGTCTATACAGTACTCTACTTTCTTCCCTTATACCCACTAAACTTTGAGCAGCAGACCCAATTCAACTAAATCAATTTATTGATATTACTTTTAACCTCAAGGCCAATCAGATCTTTTATTTTTTATTTACATATTTAATAATATTCAGTCACTGAACTTGAGAAAAAAAAACTACTTAAATATAATCAAATACAGAATTCTCACTGAAATATTCATAAAGTTGGGATGCAACGTTATGGGCAACATAATGACAGCAATAGGTGGGGCTAATTCAGGACACTGAAACAAGACCAAGAAGACACTGCTCTATTTATAGCACCTGGAGTAATTGCCAGGTACCAGATACTGTTTTTACTGTATATGAATGTCTCTATGAATTTTACATTTAGAAGTTTAATCACTTCTTTAATTTTTTCAGTATTTTTTTTCAATATCTACACGTCTGCACCACAGCTGAAAATATGCAGCAAAGGGCAAAAGGAGGAAATGCAGGCTTTAACAAAAATGATTTTGGATGACAATCAGAAATTTAATATATAATTTTAATTTACCAATGGGACATTTTTGTAAGCAATGGCTTTATAATTCTGGGAGAAAAAGAGTTCTGGTTAGTGTGGTTTTGTAACACTTCTAAACCTAATTCTTTAAGAGATAATTCAATAATTTCAGGGCTATCTTTCAGTGTTATCAGCTATGTAATTATCACTATGTGAAATTAACATAAGCATTGCTTATTGGTTCTTTTCTAGTCCTCATTCATGCTTTGCATTTTCAAGCACATTACTCTTTAGCATTTATAGCAGGAATGGGAGGCAAAGGCTCATGTTGTAAGATTGTCATTGAACTTTAGTTCAGCCTAGTCTTCACATCAGCATCTGAAATGTGATAGCAAGTGAGAACCCCTCAACTGGTCCTTGACCATGATTATTTTCTTGAAGCCTTTTGATATTCATTGGAAAGTTCAAAATGCTGCTACTATAAGAGTACTTAGTGATCTTCCTCTTAGGTGAAGTAGAAATGATCACTGATTCAGTGTTAATGTTGAACCTCTGAATCACATGGCCAAATTTTATCATTTTTTTCTTTTTTCCATTTGCTGCTGTGGATTCTGTTTTCATCATCCAATAGCAAAGACACAAATACCCTCCAAGTTGTCTGGTCTGTTATCTCAGTTATTTAATATGAGGTAAGTATTTTTTTCACATACAAATATTGTTGCTATTATGTTGAAGTACTTTCAAAATAACAAAACAAAACAGTTTTTAAACCAGGTATTGGTGGCTCATAACTATCATTCTAGCTACTCAGGAGGCTGAGATCTGAAGTTCAAGGTTCGAAGCCAGCATGGGCAAGAAAACCTATGTAACTCTTATCTCCAATAAGTCACCAAAAGAGCTGGAAGTAGAGCTGTGGCTCAAGTGGTAGAGCACTATCTTTGAGCACAAAAGCTCAGGGATGGTACCCCGGCCCTGGGTTCCAGCCCAGGACTGTCACAGACACAAAAAAATTTAACTACAATGTTAAACAGTTTGGCTCTTTGAAGATAATCATATGATCTTGTCATTGTTAATTAGAGTGAGGGTGCATGTGGGCTGGAAAGAATAAGGGGATATTAAATTTCATTCGTATTCTCATTTGTATAGTGGAATATTTCAGTCAAATGTTATCTCTTCTCATGGTAATATGCAAGAAAGTAAAGAATGTGGAAGAGACATAAAGGAATTCACCAATGACTAGAGACAGGATTTTCTTTACATTGTCTAATAGACTCGTTTATTATTTTAAGCTGGTAAAAAGAGACTTATGATTTGTGTTGAAGAAAGAGTTATTTGTGCTTGATACATTGAAGACACTGTTCAAAAGCAGTTTGTCCTTATAAAAGGATGACCCCTGTATTAATTCTTAGGCAAGGAGGGACAAAATTCAACCAACAAAAAGCACATCTCGCCCCAAGTTCCCCATGATTTCTCTACATATAGCAAAAAAATACACATCAGTAATTTATTGGAACATGCACATCGGTGAGTAGCACAGTTCTAGGCTACTCAGGAAACAAAAGGGAGAATATCAGCATTACCTAAATAAAAAAGAGAGGTGAATTACACCATTTCATTGTCTTAAAAACACGGATAAGAGGAGCAATTAAAATAGAGTCCTAAATAGTACTAGCTAATGTAGATTACATAAGTATACAATATGATTCAACTAATAGTGCTCTGACACGCATAAACCACCAGTTCTAGTAAACAAGGCCCAGATAGATGGCTGAGAAAATGTTAGATTCAGATGTAATCAAAATTACTTTTATTTCAGTACCGAATGCAAAGCACAGGTCAAGTGTGAAGACAGAATTCTATAAAAGGTGGCTCTATGAAATCAAGGAGGCTCTTTTCATTTGCATTTCTCTAATTTCTATGATTCCATGTTTGACGTCCTCTTTCTCTACTTTTCCTCCCCTGAGCACTAAGTTATCAAAAAAGATTTCAAGGTGCAAGTTGTACATTCTTAACATGATACCATCTCATCTCTTTCCAGAAGAGAGTATTACAATCAGCATTACAAGATTAATTCTTTTTCTCTTCCTATGTATTTCACACATGTACTTCAAAATCATAGTATTGATTGGGAAAAGAAACCTATAAACAAGAGATAGTGATGGAGTCATATACGTCCTATTGTGCTGTGTGTCTTTCCCTTCCCTTCTCCCCTTTCCCTGTAAAGAGCTGTAAAAAATTTAAGGCAGATGAGGTATATTGCTGAAGGAAAAAGTTAGTTTTGAAAAAAAAACTTAAAAAAAACCAAAAACATTTTTAGTCTGCCCTTCTACTCAAGAAAGACTACTCAACTATAAATCTAGTGCTAGAAAAAAGCAGGAAAGACACGGTTTGTATGTACCATACTATGTCTTCTATTTCTAGAATGGCTTTTTTGTTAATTTAATTTTAATAGAAAAAATAAGCACCTTAAGCTATGAACAAGAAAAGAATTTTATCATTAGTGAGTCCAGAATCCAATCGGAATTAAGAACACTCACTCAAACTCTTTCACTCATTCTCCCAAAGGCCAATGCTACTGATTAGAATTGTAAAGTGCTGTACTTAGTATAAACACTTGTATACACTGCAGACACTGAAAAATAACCCTCAAGCACATTGTGTTATAGTTCCAAAAATATATTTACAGTCTATTACAAAGATTACAAATGGAAGAGTCTAGGTGACTGTATTATGCTAATTAAAATTATTACTATTTTTATACAGATTATTGTTTTTCCTTAGGGACAAAAACATTTTTGTGAAATTAAAATGAGTTTTTTTTACCTAGTCAATCAAAATAAATTAAAATATCAAATAACACTGTACAGTGATTTAAAAGAGGAAAAAAAAGGGTGGGGAGGGGTTTGGGAAGCAATCCATTTGAGTTTTTCTATAGCCATCTTTGGTCCTAAATGTGGGAAAACACATTATGTAGCACTGAAAATACCTGTTATTTTGTGATGCTCTGCAAGGAAAAATAGAAAAATATAGTGCATTTTCAATGTATTCAGAGCCCACTACAGACAAATGTGTGTACAAAAACAAGACAGTATAAATAAAATTTACAAGTTTTACAAAGGAACATTTACAGATATCATTTCTGTTATTTGTCTGTTTGCTTGTGGATGGATGTCCACATTATCAAAGATCCCTGGGATCTTTTTCAATAAAACCCATTATAAACAGCCCAATTTTCTTTGGAAGTACAACAGAGTTCAATTCTGGGGTAGTTCATGATTTTCATATTTTTTGAAAGCATTACTCACACTATGTATACATTCCTGAAATATCTATAAAGACACATTTAATTATTGCTTATGGAATTCTAATACATTTATCAAATCATATGGTTTAATAAATAAAGTTTCAAAAGAAAAACCAGATCCTTCATTTCTTCCTCCTAGGGTTAAAAAAGAACAACATAAAAAACAAAGTTCTTTCATTTAACAGGTTTCTTGCATCAGTGTTCACAAATAAAAGACCCTTGTTTTGTCTGTAACTGCAATGGTGAGGTCCTGTACAGCAAATTTGTTCTTGAAAGGTGAAAACTGTGAACGGCTCCTTTTTATATTTCTCATGCTGCACTTCTAAGATAAAACTTAATTATTTACTTTTTTTGTTTGGACTGCATTCAACAAAAAAGAACATAAAACATATGCCAACAATTTCTCTTAAGTTTCTTAATGTCACATGACTAAAAAATTCGTGATGTGCTCAGATTAAATTTTAGATAACACTGGATAGTTCCTATGTTCAGAGGCTTGCCTTTCATTGACATTATCAAGGTCAAGGGCCTCGTCATTTCATTATACATGTAAATCTAAAATTTGATTCTTGTTCATTAAATTCTGCCTAGTAAAATCACTCTATAAACAATCTGTTAAAAGTGCCTTATAGTATTTATGGATCATTATTGCTTTATTTTCCATTGAAAAGTTAGTGTGTTGTCTGATTTTTACAAAAAAAATCTTGGTAAAAAATATCAGAGCTCTTGGCAACTTACATTTTTTGAGACTACCTGCCAATTAGTAAACAATATTAAATCAGCACTATCCAAACCAAATAGAATGGCACAGGGAGGATACCAATACTGATGTTTTGACAAACTTAGATGTTCAATCATGCTGCATGTTTTTTTTTCTTCTTTTAAATCTGAGATTCTTTCAAAGGTACCCAGTGTGATAATGTGTCACATATTTAACACTAAAAAGGTCCAAAGCTATAAACATCTTTCTAAAACAAAGTCCTTATGAAGAGGAAACACAAATGACTTTAAAAAGGAATTGTCTGAAATCACATATTTAAGGAAAATATTTCATTGATTTCAACAATAAGATCATGATTTTATTTGACAAATATATTCTTTCTTAAATTCTTTATGTACATTTTAAAAAGTCTATAAGATAAAAAGGAGGTTAGAGAGCTCAAGGTGTTTGGATGTTTTTCAGGTAGTACATTGTTTATTGTCACTGCTGTTTTCCTGGCCACCAGTGGTGGATCCTAAATTTCCCTTTTTTATATATTCTGGTGGCACTTAGGAGTTCAAGTCTATAGGTGCTTCTTAAATCTTCTCTTCACTGTAGGAAGGACCCAGTATATCAACTTTCTTCTAGCAGCATTCTATGCATATACTGAAGGCCAGTACTGTTCTCTTGCAGTCCGTATACTCCCTTAATAAGGGAGAAATGCTTATCACACTTGGATGCCAGTCCCATGTAAATGGAGCATTTGTGCTCTCATAGTCTGAATGCTGCTCATGATTTTCTTTTGATGGCCAACCAGTGTGATCCCTAAACTCATCACATCCCTGGAAAACACAAATCAACTTTTATTAGGTACCTTACAGGTTCTGCACCAACTGCTTAATTAAGTAATCTATTTATCATAATTCAACACGTTATAACATTCTGTCTTTGGGTGTTAAAATACTCCTCCTAGGGTGGACCATCTTGGATACTGGCATAAACCTTTTCCTTTGTAAATGAAAATTCTGTTTAGGCTCTCCATTTTGCCATGTGTTACTTTTTCTATTTTACTTCTTAAAACTTATCTGAAAATGTATGTAAGAATTTATTAAAAACCCCCAAAATCATTAAGTTACAAGGATAAGTAATGTTATAAAAATGTACTTTTGAACATTATTTGGCTTAATTCTACCAATGGTAAATATAGTTTACTATGAATGGAAACAGTAGTTAGAACCAAGTAGAAAGATCAGGAAATACCAATGACCTGACACAAATTATTATTGAGTTTAATTATCATATGGGTTTATTTGGAGTTATTCTAAACTCATTTTGGCTAAATACTTGATTCAGTTTAGCTAAACCATATGGAGACAAAAAGCTATTAAAATTTTTTTTTGTGCTAGTCCTAGGACTTGAACTTAGGGCATGAACACTGTCTCTGAGCTGTTTTGTTCAAGGCTAGCACTTCATCACTTGAGCCATAGCCCCATTTCCAGGTTTTGTGGTGGCTTGTCTCAGGGATTTTCTTGGCCTGGCTGACTTTGAACAATGATCCTTAGCTATTAGCTTCTTGAGTAGCTAGGATTATAGTGATGAGCCATCAAAACTGGGCAGAAAACCTAATCTGTTTAAAAACAATGCAGTGCTCCTTTTTTTTTTTTTTTTGCCAGTCTTGGAGCTTGAACTCAGGGCCTGAGCTCTGTGCCTGGCTTCTTTTTGCTCAAAGCTAGCATTCTACCACTTGAGCCACAGCACTACCTCCAGCTTTTTCTATTTATGTGGTGCTGAGAATGGAACCAAGGGCTTCATGCATGCTAGGAAAGCACTCTACCACTAGGCCACATTCCCAGCCCACAGTGCTACTTTTAACAGTTTAAATTTAAAATAAGTTAACTGAAACCATGTTTGCAGTTTTGTCTTTCCCAATATCCAGAAAGGTTAAGTTCAGCTACTCATGAAAAACTAAAATCTTTCATTAGTACAAAAATCACAGAATTTCAAATCAGTGACTCTGGGGACATAGTTTTTCAGCAGTGTAGATTATTTTGGGGATCCAGAGACAAGTATATTAACCATATGAATTTATCAGTTAGGGAAAACAAACACACAAGCAAACAAACAAAAACACCTAAATGAGATAACGTGCTAATGCTGAAATTCACATATTTTGTGTTTCATACTGGAAAGAATGTTATTTGCTTGCTGGCTTTTCCTTTCCTCCATGAAACCAAAAATAGATTTTCTATGGTCACACGAGCAGTGATACTGCTACAGGGTAAAATTTACTTCCTTTAACTTCAAGCTCACAGCAATTTCCAAAGTTGTTGTGGAAAAGATTCCTTAGTGAATAGGAATTTAAATGATACATTACTATGTTAATAGCAGAAAAAGTCTCCCTGGGAAGCCTCCAGACATTGGCTATGTTAGATGTCCCTTACTCATTGAGCTAGCTGGTTTATATTACCTGAGTCATCAACTCAGCATTTATAAACTACATACATAACTAAAGACTTAATAAAATAGTTGTTGTGAGTGTTAAATACATTCATCTGAACATATACATTTAAATCAATATGTATTTTAAGGCCTATTTTTAAATATTTTAAAAGAAAACCTTTTCTCATTGACTTTTACAATCCATATATCTTTAGTATACAGAAGATAATCTAAAATATAAATAACTGTACTTAATACATCTTTAAATTGTATAGAAGTTTAAACTTACTCAATAGTCATCCTGGCCACTGATTCCAGAGAGTTGTAACCAGCAGCTGTGAAGTTATCTTTATATCTTTCCATCTTAATAGCTTGTAGCCATTCTCCAACTGAACAAAAGGTAGTAAAGTCAGGAGTGTTTTGATCCAGAAGAGGACTTATTGGTCTAAATATGAATACAGCAGAAAAATAAATATTTTCAATGAAAGAACATCTTGGCTAATATAAGAATGAAAGTATAGAGAATAAAGTTAAATATTTTAAACGAAGCACAAAATAATAAGCACATTCATAAAAAAAGCATACAGTTACCCAGTAACTAGAGATTCCTGAATTTACATTTTTTATGTCATGGCTACCAGGCTGTGTCTTCTATGTGTTCTTCAAAGTACAGCTAAGGGTATTTAGAATTAGTAAATGTTCTTCCCTTTGCTTCTACCACAGCCAAGATTTGGAGTTGGCCCAGGTGCCCCTCAGTGGACAAATGGATCAAGAAAATGTGGTATATATACACAATGGAATTATATGCTTCCATCAGAAAGAATGGCATTGCCTCATTCATAAGGAAATGGAAAGACTTGGAAAATTATATTAAGAAAAGTAAGCAAGACCCAAAGAAACCCAGGTTAGATGGCTTCCTTTACTTTGTTAGTGAGAATGTGCCTATAAATCTACAAGTAAGCACAGTGGATGCTTATAAAATACACTGGGTACATGACAAACTATACAGGTCTCTAGGCATTCACATATAGTGAAGCAAAGGAGGATATACTTAGACACAATAACTATGTGCATTTGATCATATAAAATAATATTTATTGAAATGAACTTGAGGAAATGGAAACAAAAAGTTATTTTTCTATTGTTGCTGTTTTTGTTTTCTTTTCCTTTTGCCTTGGCTGTTCATTTATCTGTATTTGGGAGGATGGGGGGAGGTGGTCAGAAATGGTGGGAAAAAGGTAAACAAATAATGTAGTGACACTTGCTAGACACTACAGGGAAAATGGACTATACAACTTGTTGATGGGAATGGGAGGGAAAGCCTGGGAGACAGTGAGGGAAAGGGTCCAAAAAGAAATGTACTCTTTATCTGGTTTATACAACTGTAACACCTCAGTACCTCACCTTTATAATAACAATAACAATGCACCAAGGGAAAAAAGAAAGAAACCAGAAACAAAAATACATCTGCAACATATTAAAACCTCTGAAAAACTGAATAGAAATGCTCTTACCAAAAAAAAAAAAATCAGAGATTAAAGGAAGTACACTTTTCTGGGTTCTAACTTGTTAGGGCCATAAGGATGCTATTGAGAATATTATGCATCTGCTATTACACATATTAGACTCCCTGTGATCACCTTGGGAGAGATAAAGCATGTTTACCAGAGCCAAATATAAAACCTGGATGCCACAGCATCAGCCTTACCTGGAAGCTGAAGTGAAACGCATTAGTAATATGAATCACAATGCAACAGTCCAAGTGTTAGAATTGAAGGGACACTTTAAAGGGTATATTTCCTAAACCATGTGTTGTATTACCTTGATAATCTTTACCTTCTAGAACCATTTCATTCAAGCAATACAACAAAATAAGCAAAAGACATAGGGCAGGCACCAGAGATTCAGTAATAAAATTCATGTAATAATTAGTCATCTGAAAATAGTAAATGAAACCTTATGACAAAATTCCGATTTAAAAGAAAGACAAATTCACAAAATCACAAAAGGGGAGAACATTTACAAAATCACAAAAGGGGAGAACAAATATGTAAACAGCAATTAATGTAAGCCATTTTTTAAAAAAAAAAAACTTCTGTAAGCACAGTATGTTTAATATAGATATATAATTGGGCACCAAAGTCAATCTGCTGTTGAGGTAAAGTTGAGAAGACAGACAGCTGATGTGAACATTTGATTTTCAGTCATTTGCATTGCCTTCGAGAATTCTTACCTACTACATGTTCCCAGGGGAGTTTTCAGACTATTGGGGTTTCGAATCATTTTGTCAAGAATCCCAACGATCTGTTCAAACTTGGGCCGCTCAGCACGTTCCTTCTGCCAGCAGTCCAGCATTAGCTGGTGAAGACCAGCAGGGCAGTCCATGGGCGCTGGCAAGCGATAACCTTCTTCTATTGCTTTGATAACCTAAGAAGCCAAAAGGACATTAGAATATTATTTTCTGAGGCTCAGTCACAATAAAATGCATCCCATGGTATGCAAAATGATTTATCTACAAATGAATAAGACAGAAAAGTTTGAATCTCTTCAGTCAATTATTCTAGAGCGTGAGGAGGCAAAGCAAAAATTAATGGAAAATTTCATGGCATCCACAAATAGAAAGATAAATGAACTTCAAGAGTCAAATGAAAAGATAGCTACCCAGCTTAAAGATTTGAGAGACAACACTCAAAACCAAATTAATGAAGTTAATGAAGTAAAGAAGTCCATACAAGCCCTAAGAAATGACATGGAAATCATCAGGAAACACCAGTCAGAAGGAAAAGAGATTCGAAATCAAGTAGCTAGCCTACAGTCCCGACTAACTGAAGCAGAGGATCGAATCTCAGGAGTTGAAGATTCCTTAGATTCTATGGAGAAAAATCAAAAATCAATACAAATCCAGTCCAATCAACAAAACAGATCGCTACAGGAGATTCAAGACACGATCAGGAAGCCCAATTTAAGGATAATAAGTATTGAGGAAAACTTGGAGAAAGAGGTTAATGGGATAGGCAATCTATTTAACAGAATATTAGCTGAGAACTTCCCAAATATCCAGAAGGAATGGCCTATAGAGATACAAGAAGCATTTAGAACCCCAAACCGACCAGACCAGAATAGGACATCCCACCGACACACTGTGATCAAAACAGGATCAGTAGAGTACAAGGAAAGAATCCTTAAAGCTGTTAGGGAGAAGAAAACAATCACATATAAAGGAAAAGCAATCAGAATTACCCCAGACTTCTCAGCAGAGACCATGAAAGCAAGGAGAGCCTGGAATGAAGTATACCAAACACTAAATAAAAATAACTACCAACGGGGCTGGGGATATAGCCTAGTGGCAAGAGTGCCTGCCTCGGATACACGAGGCCCTAGGTTCAATTCCCCAGCACCACATATACAGAAAACGGCCAGAAGCGGCGCTGTGGCTCAAGTGGCAGAGTGCTAGCCTTGAGCGGGAAGAAGCCAGGGACAGTGCTCAGGCCCTGAGTCCAAGGCCCAGGACTGGCCAAAAAAAAAAAAAAAAAAAAAAAAAAAACTACCAAGCAAGAATTCTGTACCCAGCCAAACTCTCATTCATAGTGGAAGGTCAAATAAAAGTCTTCCACAGTAAGGAAAAACTGAAACAATATATCTCCACCAAATCAGCTTTAAGATAATCCTCAAAGATGTACTACACAGGGAAAATAATCAAGATCCCAATACAGACAGAGAAATGAACCCTAAATAGTAAATATATGATCAAGAAATGGGAAGACACAGCTTTAAACAAGATAGTGATAATGAAAGGAACAAACGATCATCTCTGAATCCTAACTCTCAACATTAATGGACTTAATTCTCCAATCAAACGACATAGGCTCATAAGTTGAATCAAAAATCAAGATCCATCTTTCTGCTGCCTCCAAGAGACACATCTATCCAGCAAAAGTAAACATCTTCTAAAAGTAAAAGGCTGGAATCAAATCTATCAAGCAAATGGCCCCCATAAGCAGGCTGGAGTTGCAATCCTAGTATCAGACAAAATTGACTTCAAATTAAAAAAGGTAAGATTAGACAAAGAAGGCTACTACATACTAGTAAAGGGATCTCTTCTACAGGAAGATATAACCATTCTAAATATCTACACGCCAAATGCAGGAGCACCCAACTTCATCAAACAAACACTACTGACTCTAAAAACACTCATAGACCCAAACAAATTGATAGTTGGGGACTTTAACACTCCACTATCACCTTTGGACAGATCAACACGCCAAAAACTGAACAAAGAAACCACAGAACTTAATAAATGCATAGACCAACTAGACTTAACCGACATATACAGAATATTCCACCCAGCAACAACAGAATACACATTCTTTTCAGCAGCACATGGAACATTCTCCAAAATAGATCACATCTTAGGACACCAAGAAAATCTGTACAAATTCAGAAGTATCAAAACCATTCCCTGCATTCTCTCAGACTACAATGGAATAAAATTAGAGCTCAACTCAAAGAGCCACCACAGAAAATCCTACAGTTCATGGAGACTAAACAACACACTGCTGGACCATCAGTGGGTCAATGAAGAAATTAAAACAGAAATTCAAATGTTTATGGAATTCAACCAAGTTGAGGACACAAAGTACCAGCTCCTTTGGGACACAGTAAAGGCAGTACTCAGAGGAAAATATATATCTCTGAGTACATACATCAACAAACTGGAGAAACAGCAACTCAATAATTTAAGGAAGCACCTTAATTTCCTTGAGAGAGAACAACAAGCCAAACCCCAAATCAATAGAAGGAAGCAAATAATTAAAATCAAATCAGAATTAAATCAATTAGAGACGAAAAAAACCATGGAAAGAATCAACAAAACCAAGATATGGTTATTCGAAAAAATCAACAAGATAGACAGACCCCTGGCAAACCTGACCAAAAAACAAAGGCAGCACACTCAAATAAACAAGATAAGAGATGAAACAGGTAACATCACCACAGAAATAACCGAAATTCAGAAAGTAATAAGGGACTATTTTGCAAACCTTTATGTCAACAAATTCAAGAATTTGGAAGAAATGGATGATTACCTAGAAGAAATTCATATCCCCAAACTTAAACATGAGGATTTAAACCTTCTAAACAGTCCCATATCCAGTATTGAAAGAGAAACAGCAATAAATGATCTCCCATCCAAGAAAAGCCCAGGTCCAGACGGATTCTGCAGAATTCTACAAGGCCTTCAAAACAGAACTCACACCAATATTTCTCAAACTCTTCAATGAAATTGAAAGAGAACGTTGACTACCAGACTCATTCTATGAAGCCAGTATAACCCTCATCCCAAAACCAGGCAGGGACCCATCACGGAAAGAGGACTACAGACCGATTTCCCTGATGAACATAGACGCAAAAATTTTCAACAAAATTCTGGCCAATCGACTTCAACAGGTCATCAAAAAATTCATACACCACGATCAAACTGGATTCATCCCAGGGATGCAAAGTTGGCTTAATATATGCAAGTCAATTAATGTAATCCACCACATCAACTGGAGCAATGTAAAGAACCACATGGTTTTATCTCTGGATGCGGAAAAAGCGTTCGATAAAATCCAGCACCCATTTATGATAAAAGCCCTGGAAAAACTGTGATTATAGAGAACATTCCTGAATATAATCAAGGCAGTTTATGACAAACCAACAGCAAGCATAACTCTAAATGGTGAAAAACTAAAGCCATTCCCTTTAAAATCAGGAACAAGGCAGGGATGTCCACTCTCTCCCCTGCTCTTCAACATAGTACTAGAACTCCTAGCCAGAGCAATCAGGCAAGAAGAAAATATAAAGGGGATCCAAATAGGAAAAGATGAAGTTAAACTTTCTCTCTTCGCAGATGACATGATCCTACACCTAAAGAATCCCATAGACTCTACCCCCAAGCTACTAGAGCTGATCCAAAACTTTGGCAAAGTTGTAGGATATAAAATAAACCTTCAAAAATCAACGGCCTTTCTCTATGCTGACGACCCGAAGATGCAGGCTGAAATCAGGAAAGCAACCCCCTTTGCAATAGCCTCCAAAAACATAAAATACCTAGGAATAACCTTAACCAAAGAAGTGAAAGACCTCTTTGATGAGAACTTTAAAAGCTTGAAAAATGAAATTAAGTCAGAAGTAAGGAAATGGAAAAACCTCCCATGCTCCTGGATTGGGAGGATTAATATAATCAAAATGGCAATATTGCCAAAGGCTATCTACAAATTCAATGCAATACCCATTAATATCCCAACACCATTTTTTAATGAAATAGAGGAAGCAATCCAGAAGTTCATATGGAACAATAAAAGACCTAGAATAGCAGAAACAATCTTAAGCAGAAAGAACAGTGCTGGAGGAATTACAATACCCACTTCAAGCTGTATTATAAAGCTATAGTAATAAAAACAGCTTGGTATTGGCACCAGAACAGGCTTGAAGACCAATGGAACAGAATTGAAGACCCAGAAATGAACCCACAGAACTACGCCTACTTAATCTTTGATAAAGGAGCTAAAACAATAGTATGGAAGAAAGATAGCCTTTTTAACAAATGGTGCTGGCAAAACTGTCTCAACACATGCAACAAACTAGAACTAGATCCTTATATATCACCCTGCACCAAAATCAATTCCAAATGGATTAAAGACCTCGAAATCAAAACAGACAGCCTGAAAACACTAAAGGAAGGAGTAGGAGAAACACTTGGGCTCCTTGGCGCAGGACGGAACTTCCTTAACAAAGACCCAGAAAGGCTACAAATCAAAGAAAGGTTGGACAAATGGGACTGCATCATACTGCAGAGCTTCTGTACAGCAAAGTAAATAGCTTGCAAGATAAAGAGAAAGCCCACAGACTGGGAGAAGATCTTTACCAGCCATTCAACGGACAAAGGCCTCATATCTAAAATATATGCAGAACTAAAAAATTACCTTCTTTCAAAACAAAACCGCAAAGAACCAATAGCCCCCTCATCAAGTGGGCTAAAGACTTACAAAGAGACTTCTCTGATGAGGAAATGAGAATGCTCAAGAGACATATGAAAAAGTACTCTACATCACTGGCCATAAAAGAAATGCAAATCAAATGCACATCAAAACAACATTGAAACAACATTCCATCTCACCCCAGTAAGAATGTCATATATCAAGAAAACTAACAATAACAATTGTTGGAGGGGATGTGGCCAAAAGAGCCCTACTTCATTGTTGGTGGGAATGTAAACTGGTTCAGGTTCAGCCACTCTGGCAAGCAGTATGGAGATTCCTCAGAGGGCTAAATATAGAACTCCCCTATGACCCAGCAGCCCCACTTTTGGGTATCTATCCAAAAGAACACAAACAAAATCACAGTAATGCCACCAGCACAACAATGTTCATCGCAGCACAATTTGTCATAGTGAGAATCTGGAACCAACCCAGATGCCCCTCAGTAGACGAATGGATCAGGAAAATGTGGTACATATACATAACAATGGAATTCTTTCTAGAATGACATTGCCCCATTTGTAAGGAAATGTAAGGACTTGGAAAAAATTATACTAAGTGAAGTGAGCCAGACCCAAAGAAACATGGACTCTATGGCCTCCCTTATTGGGAATAATTAGTACAGGTTTAGGCAAGTCATAGCAGAGCATCACAAGGCCCAGTAGCTACACCCTTATGAACACATAAGATGATGCTAAGTGAAATGAACTCCATGTTATGGAAACAATTGTTATATCACTGTTGTAACTACTTTCAACGTCCCATGTGTATCTGTAGCTTCTATTATTGATGATGTTCTTGTACCACCTTCCTGTGGTTGTACCTACAGTATCTCTGTAATCTTATCTGAGTATATTGGAAACCGTGTATACTGGTATTAGAACTAGGAAATTGAAAGGAAATACCAAAATTGAGAGACACAGGGTAAAAAAAGACAAACAACTACAAAAGCAATACTTGCAAAACTGTTTGGTGTAAGTGAACTGAACACCACAGGGGGGGGGAAAGGGAAAGGGGCGAGGAGGGAGGGGGGAATGAGGGACAAGGTAACAAACAGTACAAGAAATATATCCAATGGGCTGGGGATATGGCCTAGTGGCAAGAGTGCCTGCCTCATATGCATGAGGCCCTGGGTTCGATTCCCCAGCACCACATATACAGAAAATGGCCAGAAGTGGTGCTGTGGCTCATGTGGCAGAGTACTAGCCTTGAGCAAAAGGAAGCCAGGGACAGTGCTCAGGCCCTGAGTCCAAGCCCCAGGACTGGCCAAAAAAAAAAAAAAAAAAAAAGAAATGTATCCAATGCCTAATGTATGAAACTCTAACCTCTCTGTACATCAGTTTGATAATAAAAATTAAATAAAAAAGAACAAGACATATTGCTTTAGCATGGATTGATGTTACCCCGACCTGGAAAATATCCATAAATAATAAGCATGATATTATAGGCTTCATGAAGTATAGAATATGATGACATTTTCCAGTTAATTAAGCAATTAAGCTCACAGAGTGTATAATAGATGGAAATATGTGTTATGTCATCCCAGAGGCTTACAAAAAGACTATGTCATGGAATTGTTTTCCTTGAATATAATTGTATGTGTACTTAGTGCCTATGAGTTAAAAAAATGAGAGCAGAAAAGGAAATAGAGTCACTCTGAGTGAGCCATTAAAGATGTGCTTTTTGTTCAAAGCAAATGATACTTTTGAACAAGAGATGAAAACGTGAATACAGAGTAAAGGAATACATTACCACAGACACTGCTTTTGAAACAATAGGGAGCTTAATGTCCAATGTGGAGATTCAGTAAAGTCATTTTGTAATTGCTCATGAGAGGAGGTTGCCTTTCTTACTAACTTCACATTCAGTTATCCCACAGTGCCAGATGGAAGTAAAATGTGTGGTGTGCGGTATAGCTTTAAACTGTACCCAGAAACTGGGAAAAATCTACAAATCAGGGCTTGATGACTAAAAGTTTTGGCTAGAAAACCTAATAAATAGGCAGCACACTACTGCCTATTTAATCTAGTCTAATAGCATGGCCAAGATCCTGCTAATACCAAGCCTTGAAGGTTAATTAAAACTGAAAAAAAATAGGTTTGCATAGACATCTGTAAAAGGTAACCAGAAAGCCTATTACTTATCAATCAGAAAGAAAGAAAGAAAATCCTAAAAATTAAAAAACAACAACACTGTTACCAATCTAAGCAGCACTGAGAAGTTAATTCAAGAAGGTAAACAACACAAATAAGATAGGCTTATAAAGAATTAAAATATAGGAAAGATAATATCCAATCCTTTGTCACTGGCTGATACAATAACAGTGCAAGTGCAAGAAAAAAAATCTAAGCCTAGTAATAGAAATCCATGCCTCTGTAATCCAACAGATTTGGAGGCCAGACAGGGCAGGAACGTCTGCAAGAGTTCATCTCCTCTTAGCTCAAGTGTTAGAACACTAGCCAAGCAAGCACACAGGAAAGCTAAGTGAAGTCTCAATTTCAAGTAGTGGTACCAGCCAACAAAACAAAAACCCAACAAGCATTTCCAATTACTAGAAGAGTAGGAAGAGTAGGGTGAATAACATTTTGTGGAAACATTTCTGGGGCACAACTGAGATTATTGTATATACTGTCAAGAAACAGGAATAAAAATGAGATTATGCTGAGAAATGTATCTATATTGTTTCAGTAGCTAGAAACACTGTGGTTCAGAGAAAAAGATCATAGAAAGATTCCTATAATAACAAAACTGTAATAACTTCAAATAGAAAAGGATTGGCTTCTGTACTCTGCTCAATGCTCATTTTCATTTAATTAATTTCAGAATAACAGGACCTATATTCCATGTAATTAAATATCCTGATTTCAACCTATGGGATTATGTCAAAATATTACCAACAAAACCAAAATTTTGTTTACGTATACATACACACACATATATACATATACATACACACACACACACACCACGAATTAGTGAAAATTTCTGAAAGGAAAAAAACAGGGTTCACAATTTAGTTGAGAATAAATTTAGTTGCAACTATAGTATACATTCAAAGTGCTTCAGTATCTTTTAATGAGTGCTCTAAGGAATTATCTCTGTGGCTCATATATTTATGAAAGCTTAATTTTTTATCAGCCTATGGCAAGGTATTAGTAAAATTAACAATTCATTTGTCTTGGTTAATTTAAGAAAGAATAACTTCCCTCCAGTACTATAAACAGAAAAAGTCATACTATCAAAATTGTATAATTGTAAATACTTTATTTGGACCAAGCAAGAATTAAAATATAGCTTCTGTGAAAAATCAAGCATTTTGTGTGTGGGGGTGGGGTGGGGAGTGGTTCTGGTCCTCGTTATTGAACTCAAGGCCTGGATGCTGTCCCTGAGCTTCTTTTCCTTAAAGCAAGGTTTTCACCACGTGATCTGCAGCTCCTCTTACAGTGTTTTAGTGGTTAACTGGAAATAAGAGTCTTATAGACTTTCCTTAGTTTTCAGTCTTACTGAGTGGCTAGGATTACAGGAATAAGCCACTGGCACCTAGCTCCAAGTGTGTTCTTAATTTTTGCATTTTCCCTTATGACTGATCAGTTACACATATAAAAGACTTTTCTTCAAAAGCCATTAAAGAAAAAGATAAATACCTGCAAAAATTTCTGAAGAATGAAGATTTTAGAGAAAGTTGGGTTTTATTAATAAATGTCTTGATAAATTTGCTTCTATTACAATTAAAACTCAAGAAAGTCATAAACAAATGAAAACAAAAAGTGAGTGTTCATTCAAGGGTTAATCAAGTGACCATCTATTGGGCTGTGGGTCTAGGCATGCAGGATCCCATTTTCTCAAGAATTTCTTGATCACTTCTCTAGCTAGAGTGGAACTAACGCCTCCTGACAGCTATCAGACTCCTTGACTTCTACATCAACCCTTTTTCTATTTCCTCACTGTGATTACAGAGACCACATCTCATTCAGCATTCAGCCTGGATTTTTGTGGACTTGCTTAGAAATATAACCAGCAATTTACACCATGTTTTCATCATGTGTTATGAGAAGTCTTTTTAAATCCAATGCATTTGAAATTTGGAGGGCTTTCTAAAATCCCTGACAAACGTCTAGCTACTAAATTTAAACAATGTAAAGTGAATTGGTTCATTTAATAAATCTATTTGAAAGGCAAAAGTTGTAACTCAGCTGTAGAGTATTTGCTGAGTATGCGAGCATTAATAAGGGCACACACACACACACACACACACACATACACTCCATTCATAAAAGAGACTATAACATTCTTTGGGCTCTATGAATTCCTGTCAGAGATGTCAAGTAAATAATCATTTCTATAGAAAATCTTAATTTTGAATTATCAGGTTTTCTCTATTTGTACATTAAAAATTAAATATACAATGTTTCAAATATAATTTTAACCACCTAACTATAAAATATTGCAATTAAATAAGATGACTATTTATAATCAATTTAATTCTACAAACTAACTTAACACTCTTACTATTATATAAATATGTTCAAATTTAATCAATAAGTTTAAAATAAAAAACAACTATGATGCTACATAGTGAATTCAGAACCAAACTGAACACAATGCTACACATATTATATTTGCTTGATAAACATTTAGTATTCATCTTGGGTACACTAATTCTATATTTATGATGTTCATTTTCAGAAAAAAATTACAGATATCAAATTTTCCTTCTTGACCATTTCTGTTGTTTATTTTTGGAAATAAGAACTTTGAATTTTGTCATCTTCTATTCCTGTCAATCCTTTGATGTTTGAATCTAGTATAGAAGGAAGGTGTCAGAAGAAATTCTATGCAGTATCTGGGGAATGTAAATATTCCTCTTCCTGAGCCCCAAGGATTTGTTTGCCCACATTTTGACAGTCTGTGAAGTCTTTGACATTGAGACCTGCCAAATATCAACCACTTTGCCACTGCCAAAGAGACTCATCATTTAGACTTTTATCTTTGACTCACAAAATGAAAACAAAACAATACATAAACAAATGGCAAAGTTTCTTCAGACTACTCAATTCAAAATACTAAAATATTTAACTTCATTAAAAACATTCCCATTTTCAGGGAGGAAATGTCCTGTTAGGCCAGACATTTGGAGCATGAAAAATCACCTTGACAATACCACTTGAGTACTTTTCACTTCAGTTTAAAAAAAATGTATTATCAATGTTAACTGTAAGAATTTTATATGTTCAATTCCAAAACTATGAACCAAAATATTTATCTGATGTAACACTTTCAAATCCTCTTTTGAAAAGTAACTCTGTTTCAGCTATAATCGGTTTTTATGCTGCATTGCTTTATGAATGGTCCCTTGGGCCGAGTGGCCTCAGCGCATGCCCTCATTCCTAGTTACTTGGCAGGCTGAGAATGGCAGGATTGCAGTTTAATGCCAGTATAGATATAAGAGTTTCTAATACCCCTTCTCAATCCATAGTGATCACAGTGGTGTTCGTATCTGTCATCCTAAATTACATAGGAGGCTGAGACTGAGAGGATCATGGTTCCAGTTAGCCTGGAATAACAATAATAATAATAACAACAACAACAACCAGCACAAAACAGAGATGGACAGGTGAGTCCTAGGTCAAGTAAGCCTAGCAAGAATGAAAGTACAAATGGCAATATTACAAAAAAAAAAAAATCATTGGTATCCCTACAGTCTGGCAACTTCTTTTCTCAAAGAATAATAAGTTATTCCATGATTTAATAATATGCTCTAATTTCCATATTTAATAAACACTATGTAAAATATCTTCAGAAATTCTCATCTTGGTTACATTCTAAACATCAACAATTAATCATTAAGTCTAGAGTGTAACTTGAAATTAAATTTTAATTCAATCTTCAATACCTAACTAAACAGATTTTCTTTTCAGAACATCTATTTAAAAGGTAAAGTAAAACATCATCTTAATTTTCCTCCTCTCTATAAATAATTCTTTTACCTACATGGCTCTCCCACTTAGCTCTTAAGCAAAGTATCATTACCTCTATTAAAGAGATAATGTCTACTATAGTCTACCTATTAGCCCATGAAATTAAAATTTTTAAAAACGAGAAAGTAATTCTTCAAAATGAAAATCAAAATAAAATAATCACAAATGTATAGAAATGATCATTATAACTTCTAATATTGTGGAAAAATAAAAAACCATGTTTATGAGTCTGTAGTTATTTTCTTTCGGCAATCATTATCTACATGTTCCAATAACAATGCCTATTAATTTTTTAGATACTGTTTTATCAATAGTATAATACCTACATCTTGATTTGACATGTCCCAATAAGGTCTTTCTCCATAGGACATAACTTCCCACATGACTATACCATAGCTCCATACGTCACTGGCAGATGTGAACTTGCGGTATTGAATGGCTTCCGGTGCCGTCCATCTCACTGGAATTTTTCCACCCTGTTTTAAAAAGAAGTTGATGCTTAAAGACTTATAATAGCTTTATGGATCACTTATGGTTAGACCAGAAGCTATTGTTAAATATTTGTATATTAGCTGGCAATTCAATAGCAGTGAGTTTATTAATCTTGAATCTATATTGGTTATTTAAAGTTATTAATCTTTTTATTGAACTCCCAATACATGTCTTAATTTTCAAAGCAACTCTATTTATTAGGCAAGAGTTTAATGAGTAGACAATGACAAATTAATCTAAGTAACTAGCAAAGTGAAATAAAATAGGGAATATATAAATAAATTTCATATATATTTCTTTATTCCACGGTCAAAAAAGTAATGATTTAGTATAGCTAATATTCTTTTAGACTTTAGAAAAAGTGACTATATTTTCTGCTGTAATTATCAGCTTTTGACTAGATGCTGTTGTATATAATTGTGCCATGTACCATGTTTAAAGGACATACCAGTATAAAACAAGCAATGATATCACTCTTTGCTTATATGCAGGTGCCATAATAATGCTAATTTTTTCTAAAAGAAATAAAAAAACAACTAGCTGAAGTTCTGTTGTTTCTTTTCTACTGTTTAATTGCACTAAGCTGTGTTTCTGTATTTGGAAAAGCTTTGATTATTAAGATGTTCTCTTACAGTAGTTGTATAGACAGCTTCAGGATCATCCTCTATAACCCGGGACAGGCCAAAATCAGACACTTTACAAACAAGATTGCTATTGACAAGAATATTACGAGCCGCGAGGTCCCTGTGTACATATCCCATATCAGCCAAATATCTCATCCCAGCAGCAATTCCTCTCAGCATTCCTACTAACTGAATGACTGTAAATTGCCCATCGTGTTTCTGCAGGGAGACAAAATAAAAGTCCAGTTAACTCTACCAAAAATAGGAAAGAAACTCACCACGAAATATGTCTGTATACTTGCCATTTAGGATTGTATAATAGGACATACTCATTAATTTTCTGTAGGATACAGATGATGTGGGAAATATAACAGACTTATTGCATGGATAATCATATATATATGTTAATAATAGTTTGAGATCACATATGCCAGAACTTATGGTAATTTTTAGTTAAAGTTGACATCTATGTGTAGTATAAAATTATGTAAATAATATAAGAATACATACAATAAAAATAAATACACATATATCGAGTTTTTTTTTTTTACAAATAGTAAAACAAAAACAAAGGGGTTGTATTTGATTGAAAATAGGGGAACGTTTATAAGCAGTAAATGGCTAAAAGTACCTAATTTTTTTCTTTCCTTTTTATTTTGCTCCTTATAAAGATTCTACTTGCAGTAATGATTCTCTAAGGTATCTATCTGTATTAGTAAATGAGATGAAGAATGTTTGCAACTGGACTGGTCACCACCTATTTCTAAGCTTTTTCTTCTCTTGTTTTTGTTTTGCTTTGTTTAATTGGCTTGGCTTTTTGAGACAGAGTCTCACCATGTCATTTAGATTGGCCTCCAGCTCACAATTCTCCTGCTTCAAGACTAAATTATTTGTAATCCACAGTTTCTTACATCTGTAGATAACACTGAACATAGAAAGTATACATTTGAGATGTTGGACTATCTGGATGATGCAGCAAAGAACTTTATATATATTAAAATCATGCAACAATGAAAGCCCCTGTAAATCCCATGATTGCTCAGAAATCTGGGTTGAATATGTCATTCTTGCTCATGTAGAATAAATACTGCTGGGCATCTTATATTTTAGTTACTTTTTTCTTACCCAAGTGGGAAAACATGAATTTGATGCATTTTGACTCCTCTGAGAGTAAAAGTATACATGTTTTTACATTTAATATCTATCACTCACAAAGAGGTCACATATCATTTGTAATTCAATAACATATATTTAAATTTCTAGGCTTTAGGTATACTTCAGACTTCCAGTACGATATTAACAAAGATCATTTTCTATTACTTAGTATCTAAATATTCAAAATATGCTAGCTTAAGCCAAACCAGAACTCCTAATTGATACTCTTATCTTTAAAGATAAATTTCTGACCTCTTATAGTTGATGATGTTCATATTTCATATTGTAAAAACAAAGTTCATAAGATTATATTAGCTACATACACAGTGCATTTTGAATAGAAAAATAATCTTAGTACTTGCCCTGAGAAATGCATCTAGGGCCCCATTTTCCATGAATTCAATTACAATCATGACTGGTTTTCCTAAAATTAAAAACAAGAAAAAATGTTATTTTAGAAGTCAGAATCTAATGTTTAGAGTTATTCTCTCTCTTGTTCCCAAGAAAATGTAGAGTGCTCTTTTGAGAGGCTGGCTAGGTAGAATACAAGTATTTTTAATGTTTTGAATGATGTTGCTAGAGATCAAAAAGACAGGAAACACCCTTGTAAGATGCAAAATTAAAAAAAAATTAAACCATACATAAACAAGACAAGGTGTGCTTCTGACTCTGGCGTTGCGAGGAAACTCAATGATGTTTCATTAAAAAAAACACACAACAGAATTACTTTTCTGGCTCTTGATACTAAATAAAAATATTCATTGTTCCATTACATCTTATTCTTCAGCTCTAATACTGCAATGATTTTTTCCTGATATTTTTCTGAAGAGATAGCATAAGAGACTTATTTTTATTAGTGACATACCAAGAAAAAAAAAACAGTCATTTAGAATATGCAATATCCAGTTAACTCATAAATGTTTATAACGTGCTTTTATAAATTATGTAAACAATAATGCTAACATTTGATGAAGTTCATTCATGAATGAAAACTGTTACCTCTTGTTACAACCCCTTCTAAATGGACAACATTGGGGTGGTCAAACTGTCCCATGATGCTTGCTTCACATAAAAAATCTCTCCTTTGTTTCTCTGTGTAACCAACTTTCAAGGTTTTTATGGCCACTGCCACATCTCTTTTCCCTGGAAGTTTCAAGCGACCACTGCACACTTCTCCAAATTCTCCTGAAGAAACAGAATAAGGCAGGTGTTACTGTGATTTATGAAATATTTTCTTTCTCAAAGATAATGAATTAATTTCTTTCAAATCATTTTAAGTAATAAAGCATGCTCATTAAGTTAAAATGAATGCATTCCCAGAGATGCAATGAAAGAGTTTATGAAAAGAATAGCAAAATTAAATTAAAATTCAAGACCCATGTTAACTCATTCATAGAAGTTAAGTTTTCTTTCATTGTCTGTTACACAATCTATAGCTTTTCAACTGGAGTAATAAATACTTCAAATCCAACACTTGAAGTACAAATCTAACTCACACTAAAGTGTAAGGCATGCTAGCTACTTCTTTTAAAGCTTGAGAAACAACTATTATTAAAGATTTCTAGGTCTGAAGTTTCTATCCATTATATATGTTAGACTTATGAGGCTTTGGCCCAAAATGTATAATTTTATCAAATTAATTAGAAAATAATATTTTGCTAAAATAATTCATACATATGTATTTTCTATATTTTAATAATAAAATGAGCAATATTTATAAATAAAGAAAAAAGTGAAACATTAAATCTTCATAAGAGATAGCAAATCAGGTGAGCCAAAGTTCAGACTTTAAAAAAATTACTACAGTATTTTTTGAATAACATGCAAAAGTTCTTATGAAGAAGCTTAACTACAACATATATTCTAACTGCAGTCAAATACATACAGATTCCATGTGCCACATGCTACCTTTTGTTTTTATTTCCTTAAGATTTCATAAATAAGTACAGTCCCATTGCTCCCAATAGTTCAACTAAATGCAAAAGTCTTATACTTGAGGTATAATTATTTGCCTGTCATATGATGTATGACTTTCGATCTCTGCTAAAGGGAAGAGCTGAACAAGGAAGCTACAACAGCCTTACCTGCACCGATCACACGCTCAATTTTAATACAGGAGGCATCTAGCTCCTTGGCGAATTGATGCACAGCTCTATTTGGGTCCTCATAGGTTTCAGGGTCAATGTAGGTTTTGGTGCCTGGAAATTTAACTGTAATGATGTAAGAAAGCATGACTGTGATGAAGCAAAGCACTTATTGTGCAGTCAGCCCAGGAATTTCATTATGCAGAGTGCTCCTTGGAACAGTGAACTTGCTTCCACATCACCTGATTTTCAGCAGTTTTAACAGACTACTTCAGTCTGCTGGCGTATAGGTATTATCTGCAAGCTTCTATAGGTGACATGGGATCCAGCTCATGGGTTACTAACTGAATTGCTTTTCCAGTAAATCAACAAAAGACATCCACCAAAGTTTTTGACATGCCTATCACACTGGAGTTGTAATTAAATTCCGTGCTAACATGGCATAGTTCAAGCCATGCAGAGGGTTGGAATGGACTTGGAAACACATTTGTAAATCTATCAGTCAGTCAATCAATCAAATTAATACGCTGGGGAAAGAAGACATTTCATTTACAGGTAGACTACTACACTGACAGCAATATTAAAAACATTTAGACATCTTACTTATTCTTTTGATTTATTTTTAAAGACCAACCACCGTTGACATGTACATAAAATTCATACAGGATGTGTGGGACTGCTATCACAAAATCAAGAGCGAAATATTCTAAAGACATAGATTCATTTTCACCTCGAAGGGCGATAGAGGCCTAATGTACAAAGTGCAGAGTAAAGATAGAAAATTTACAATAATCCTGGGCTCTCTTAACCAAGTATGACAGAGATTTGAAACAGGAATGGTTAATGTGAACGTTCAGTTATAAGGCTTTGAAAGACCTTAGTTGCTATGAAGAGGTAGCCAATAAGCCTCACAAAAGGTAGAATTCAGACAACAGAGAATCATCTTTTAAATGTTGAAAGTCTTCAAATGCACCCAGAAGCATGCAGGTAACAGAAAATGCTATGTCAACTTTATATCAAATTCACTTACAATAATGTATTTCAAATCTATTCATTTGGTTAAAGACAAAGATAAGATAGGCATATTGGTTGTATTGATGCAAAGAAGAAAATTACAACTATATCCTTAAAAAATCTTTATTGTTTTTTTTAACAAAGCCACCAAACAAACTTTTCATTAAATCTTACTACTTGGAGAACAATATATTTCTTTAGATATTACACCAAAGCCTAAACTGTGCTTATGTTGTCACATTAAATTTAAATTATATTCTAAAAATAAACATATAACAAACCAAAAGAAGCAGAATGTATAAATGAAAATGGAATTTAAAAATCTTGATTTATTCTGCTGTAGTTGTTTATCCAAAATTGATTGTCTTAAACAATTATTGTTGCAGTTTATAAAACTGACAGATGCTCATTTGTTACTAAAGCTGAACATGAAAAAAAAAACAACACAAGAAGAAAAGAGAGAGGGGATAGAATGAGAAAAGAGAGAGGAAGGAGTACAGGGGAGAAGGGGGGAAAGAGAAAGAGAGAGAAGGGAAGAAAACAATAGGTTAACCTCCTAAATTGTCAGGCAGTTGGAGAAAGAGCCATCTTGTCCCTTGTTATTCTCTTTTTTTCTTTTTCTTTTTGTTTGTTTTTGATAAGGAAACTAGATTGGAGGTAGCTTTCTGCATCTCAAACGGGTCTCTGATGGTTCTTTATTCAAGCTGTCATAAAATATTTTGACAGGCCAGAGCTCTTTTGGCATGGAAACATGAAATACTGCCCAGCTTGGATTCCAAGACATTGTTAGAGGAAATGATAGGAGGAAACAAAATGTAAATTGGAATTGCTTCACTAAACTCTTCCATTGTGTTTATGTCTTTAAATGGAGCACTTGGGCCATGGAGAGTTGAGGGCACCCGCTACAAGTGACTGGACATTCTATTAAATTCAGTGCTCTAAAAGCTAGTTAAATGGTTGCTTTCAACATTCGGTAAAATCCAATCTGATGTCTTAGCAACTAGGAAAATTGTCTGTGTACTAAGGGAATGAAAGGAGCTTGGCTTGTAAATAGCTGGTGACCATAGGGCTGTACTTTAAGGTATTTTAGGTAAAGCCACAAAAGTAAAATAAGTGCCTGGTTTTCATCAAATGACAAGATATCTTTATAGAGAGCATGATTCAAAAATATGAAAGATTTACCAGAACAAAGTGTGTTAAGTCAACTTACTTTTTTCTTTTCCTTATTCATTTAAAAATGGGTATTAAAAAAAGTTGACAATTCTAGATAATTTGGGTCTTTTGTTTATCTCAATTTAAGAGTGTGAGCTTTTAAGCATTTTCATACTTCAAATTACATTTTTTATAAATGTAAAGTATTTTGAAATCACCACACCATATATATTTTAGTGCAGAGATGAAAACTGTGGACATATAACAAACTTATGTCTATCTCAGCAAGTGAGGCATGCAGCTTTCTGTACCCATTGAAAACTGTACGTGAAATGTGGAGTGGAATGATTAAAGTTACTTATCAGGCTATAGAAAAAATTTGGAGTAAGATGTGTTTTAATTTAATGTCTGAAATAACTTGTAATTTAAAGCAAATAAACTAAAACATATTTGATGATTTTGAGGTGCCTGACATACCCAGTAAGTTAAAGGAAAGTAACATACATATGATGGTGATATTAAATAGCTATGGTAGTGAATTATTTGCATAAGAGTAAGATCAGAGTTTCCAGAGATTACAGTATTATGTTGCTCTTTGATATACTAGACATAAAAATGTAGGCATTCAAAGTTCAATCCTGTCCTTTCTATTTGGGAAAGTGTTAAATATATTCTCTACTGTCATAGTAGAAGAAAAAAAATGTAGCCATCATTTTTTTTTTGTGCTATAGAAGGCTATGGTGTTTTAATTACTGAAGTGTTTCTTATGAAAATGAGTGCTAAACTAGAGGAAGTTCCTACAGTGGAAAAATAGTAAATAATCCCTGGTGGGGTAGCAAAATCACATGGATTCCCTCTAGTCAGGGATAAGGCTTGAATTGTACGTAATTTGGGATACTCTCTAAAAAAAAAAGAATATATGATTATAGGCAAACTTGATGGGAACTCCCAGGATGTGAAAAGTGGTCCATAAAAGTGAAGGTCCCTGAAATGTAAACCTCATGCTAAGCTACTATTCCTTTTATACTTCACAGGCCCCTCTTGTTTTCAGTGGAGAGAATTCTAGTTTCCTATTCTGTTTGAATCTGTGCAATGTGAAAGTGCATTCTTTTTCAAAATTTAAAGTCAAGGAGCTGGTTTTCCACAGATACAAACACATTAATAAAATTTAAAAATCATTACAAGGGTATCCATAATTATTTTTATTTTTAAGCAATGTTTCTCTTTATAGAGCAGGCTGTTCTGAATCTATTACCCTTACTTAGTTTCTTTACTACTGGCATGATTTTGAGCCACTGTACTTGGAAAAATCTGTGCATTAAACCACATATTTATATGTATATGTGTTTATTTAAAGGAATCATGAGGGCAATCAAGGTAGTTAGAAATTCTTGCTTGATGATTAAATATTCATCACGTTTAAATGCATACATCATAATATCTTCTTAAGAATCTCATCATATATTATATATATAATAAATGTTTATATTATTTAAAGGAAATTTATTTACATAAAAGAAATTTGAGCAAAATGATAGCTGTCAAGAAGGAATAAAATTGGTGTTAATCTTTTCAATGCTAAAAATAAGCAAGAACGGGCTTGGCATTAATTCGAAGTGGATGAAATCCCTTCAGAATTAGGTTTTATTTTGCCTATACGAAATAAGCACTTTTTGTCTCATGGCTCTCATTTTTATTGGCCATTTGCTTTGCAGTAAGATCAATATTAATGCTGATAGGATCTCTTTCCCTGTATTCCTAATTTCTCTTTTGTATACAAGTTCATACAAAAACTTATAAAAATTATCTAAAACTTGTAAAAAACCATCAAACGTATGAATATTAATAATACACCATTTAGATTCCTTTAAGTAACCATCACTGATACTCAATTTATAGAAGAAAGATGCTCCTCAGGTAAGCTTTTCAAGGTAGCATCACTTATTGGATTGGGTAAAGGGGTCTAATCTTGTAACCTGAAAGGATATTCCTTAGCTAGAAAAGGTTTCCATGCAACATTTAGTGAATGGTAATTAGAAAAATAAACACTTGGATAAGGTTTGTTAAGGAAAAACTGTGATGTAAAATCAGCTGAATATTAATGCACTTATTAAATTTCTGAACATACATCATATGTTGAATTCACATCACATGACTTTTCATTGTAAATTTATTATTCAAGTGCTTTAAAGTAACATTGTGAGATTCTTATGTGATTTCAAGCATGATGCATTGAAATTTTCTCCTGCTAACAACCAGATTTGTGTATTAAGGGGTGTATATATTTGTAATAAAGAAAAGCCAAACACTTACAATGAAAGTAAAGTTCTTCATCCCCTTCTTGGTCAGCTTTGCTATAGCCACAGTGCCTGGAAAAATGCAAATTAGGGGAAATGATTTTACTTTTTATGTTGAACACCCAGCACCATTCATCATGTTCTTTAACAACGTACTAACTGAAAAGAAGGTATAAAATATAAAATTTAAATCTGTTTTCCCATCACTATGGATTCATTTTGTGATAATAATATAGTAATTAACATTATTTTTACTCCACACAGAAAACAAGAGCCTTAGAGTATGACAATGGAATAGTACAAAGTTTTGTGGATGTAGATTTTTGTTAGTGAGTCAATATGTGTTTATGTATTATTCTGGAAAAAAAGTCTGAAATGTAAAATGGTTTTCATAGACATAAAAAACTTAAAAAAAACTTCCCTAGATTCATTTCATATTTATTATGATAATGTAACTCTGGATATAACCAATTCCATTTATCAAAGAGAAATTATAACACCTAGGCCCTCTTAACCTAAAGGCAGTAACCAAATTTATACTGTATTTTGATTTGAGAAAAATAAAATTATACTGACATTTAACATTATATGCTGGAGAAGTATGGTTTGTATTTCATATTAAAAATATTGTTGTATTAAATCAATAATAGGTTGACTCAATTCTGAAGAAAACATCATATTTTATAGTAGATAATGGAATAACTCAATGCTCTACCTTCTTCCAATGATGAAGCCAAAGACCATGAAGACAAGGATGATGGTTCCTGCTACAGCTACCACCGCGATGATTATAACGGGATTCTGTTCACTGGAGACAGCTGTGGCTGGAGACAGAGGAAATAGCCTTAGAAACAGTCAATGCAAGAATGTGTGAGGTTAAATAACATGTCTATTTTATCTAACTCACTACTAATTTAAAACAAATTTATTACATCATAATAATATAAATATACAGGATATTTACTTAAAGGATAATCTTCCTTCAAGTATCTAAAAGAAAACTTTTTATAAAATTATCAAACTACAGACATTTCATGCACAAAACTAAGTGATTCTCTTATGCATATTAATGTAAGCTCAGTGGTGCTTTTCTAAATATTTCTTTGGGAGCAAGTATATGTTTCCACATCTTTTAAAACAACTTCTAATCCAGAAGGCTTCAAAGTAACAAGAAATTTCCACTTGCACTTTTCCAAGCTAATGAGAGTTTTCTTATATTGTTAAGCCACCATTGCTATAGATTCCCCATAGTATTGTACTTTCAGTACTGATAGAGACTTTATGAAATCACCAGACACATAAGACAAAGAAATTGCACATTTTAATTGAGGATCCTGTTGTAAATATTCTACAGCATATAAAGTCAATAGTGTGTTTACTTCAGAAACAATCAACAATTACACTCTATAATTTAAGTGGGATGGAAAATATCATTAATTTTGTTTGTGCCAGGGGAATAGCTCTCCAGAGTAGGAAATCATAAGCATTTAAAATATGTCTTGCCATAGTGTACCTTTTGTTTCTGTTTAGACTGTCTCTATTTTGTCCATGTTTGCCTTCTTTTGATAACTTATCTCTTGATTCTGTACACTTAGGATAATTAGCTAGCCCTTATGCTGAACAACAAATAGTGAAATCATCTGGTCCGATAGCTTCTGAACAGAAGTGTTATAATACCTTTGTTGTAATACCTAGTTTACCACCTGCTGACTTGCTCCCTGAGGAAACTAGATAAAAGTTAAAAAAGAAGTAAACAATCAAGTTTTAATTGTTAAATTATGATTTATTAGGCATACACCAAAGAAAGATGCCTTCAAATATTTGGATGGCTTGGTTAGATTTTGTTTTGTTTTATTTTAATCTGACTTTTTATACATATTGAGAAGAAAAACAGTGGACTAGAACTACGTGTGAGGAAGGAAGGTACTATGCATGTAAGTGTGGATATTCTTTGCCTTCAATGGTGTGGCCCAGGGGTCTATTTGTCTGCTTGTCTTAGGCTCAGCTTTTCCCTTAACTTCAGAAACTTAACTTAGAAAACTGAACCCAGATGAATGGTGAATAGGAATTTGTGAATATTCTCCTGCATCTATAAATGGAATCAGATGTCAATCTTTAAGCCATAAATATCAGAAGCCATTTTTAAAGGCTACATTTAGAAAATAATCACTTAAAATTTCAAAAACAGGACAGCCACTGGCTCTTGATCCAAGGCTAGCTGGTGAAGGAAAGTCTGAGACTCTTATCTTCATCTAACCACCAAAATATGGGAAATGAAACAGTGGCTTAAGTCATAGAGTGCTAGCTTTGAGCACAGGAGCTAAGAAACAGCACCCAGGTCCTGAGTTCAAGTCCTAGGATCAGGTCTCTCTCTCTCTCTCTCTCCCTCTCTCTCTTTCTCTCTCTCTCTGTCTTTCTCTCTGTCTCTCTTTCTCAGTGAACTATAAATGTGCAAAAGCATAGTCTGCAACTTCTCTTTTAATTGTAAAGACAGACTTTGTGAACCTGTCTCTCTTTTTCCCACTAAGATTTTCATTGAAAATATACCACTGTCTTGAAATTATGTGTACCTAATTTTTAACACAGCATTTTGTGCTAAGTCAGTAGTTTACAAATCCCCAAGGATCCTCAAAAACTTTCCATGGAACTTACAAGTTAAAAATAATTTTTCTGTGATATGTGAAGACATTTCTTTCCTTTTGCAATATCTTTTGCTTTTCATGTGCTTTTGGATTTCCAGAAGCTACATGGCATGATCATCTCAAACTGATAGCTCAAGACAGGTCTCTGTGGTATTTTTACATTGTAATATTGGATGTGGCAAATGTACACATGCAAAACACACAAAAGTACACATTTTGGAGCTCAAAATATTTTCTGAATTATCGTGGTAATCTATTTTACATTGATAACTGTGATTTATCTATTTCTTATTAATGAGTTTCTTTTAAGCACCAAATACTACAAAAAGCATTGGCAAGAAAATAAAATACACATGCATAGTTCCTTCTTTCACCAACTTCACATTCTAGTGAGAGATATGTCACAAATGTCAGTGGTTATGCCTATAATCCTAGCTACTCAAGAGAACGAGATCTCAGATTCATAATTTGAGCCAACCGAGGCAGACAAATCTACTAGATTGTATCTCCAATTAACCAGGAAAAAAGAGCCAAAGGGGGAGATGTGGCTCAAGGAAAATAGCATTCCAGCTGTGAGTGAAAATCCCAACTGAGAGCTGAGGCCCTGAGTTCAATCCCTAGTACACACAAGAAGCAAACAAACAAACAAAAAAAGATAATATAAAAGGTAGTGGTCATATGCTCGTCACAGAAAATTATTTGACAACCCTTAAAACTGATACCTTGGGCTGGGGATATGGCGTAGCGGCAAGAGTGCCTCCCTCATATACATGAGGCCCTGGGTTTGATTCCCCAGCACCACATATACAGAAAATGGCCAGAAGTGGCGCTGTGGCTCAAGTGGCAGAGTGCTAGCCTTGAGCAAAAAGAAGCCAGGGACAGTGCTCAGGCCCTGGGTCCAAGGCCCAGGACTGGCAAAAAACAAAAACAAAAACAAAACTGATACCTTCATAATTCTGTGCAAATAAATTTTACATTTTAAATTAATTTCCGTATGTATCATAATATGGCTGGTTTGTTTAAAAATATAACAAAAACCAGGGCTGGGGATATAGCCTAGTGGCAAGAGTGCCTGCCTCGGATACACGAGGCCCTAGGTTCGATTCCCCAGCACCACATACACAGAAAACGGCCAGAAGCGGCGCTGTGGCTCAAGTGGCAGAGTGCTAGCCTTGAGCGGGCAGAAGCCAGGGACAGTGCTCAGGCCCTGAGTCCAAGGCCCAGGACTGACCAAAAAAAAAAAAAAAAAAAATATATATATATATATATATATATATATATATATATATATATATAACAAAAACCATATGCCTATGGCTCATGTTTGTAATCCTAGCTACTAAGGAGGATGAGAATTGAAAATTACTTTAAAAAGTCATCGTTGGGCTGGGAATATGGCATAGTGATAAGTGCTCTCCTCATATACATGAAGCCCTGGGTTCGATTCCTCAACACCACATAGGTAGAAGAAGCTGGGAGTGGCACTGTGCCTTAAGTGGTAGTATGCTAGCCTTGAGCAAAAAGAGAAGCTAGGGACACTGCTCAGGCCCTGATTTCAATCCCCAGGACTGGCGAAAAACAGTCATCGCTGGCAGGAAATTCTACAAGACTCTGATCTCCAGTTAATGTCTAGAGGAGCCAGAAGTGGAGCATTGCATCAATTTATCTTATTCTAAAGATTTTCAAAATGTATGCTAAGAAAACCATATAGTATCTTTCTATTTCTTTTTATTTATAAGCTCACAGCAAGAACATGAAGAATTCAGATCTAGATGAACCTTGTCTGAGCTAAGCAGTAACATATGATGAATTCACCTATTTACATAATCTTATTTTATTTGTCATAAGGATAATTAGACATATAGGTTTACATTTTATTTTTGAGTTGTATGGTGAATTAAGCTGATAATCATTTATTCTCCTCTTACGTTTTGTATGTACTTTAAACATATTATTGAATATACTTTTAAAAGTCTTCATAACAATTTTTAAATGTTCCAAATGAAAGAATGTGAATTTAATGTTCTTCCTGAAATCTATTTCTTTTCAGAGACATCACTAGAAGACAAGTAACTTACACTAACACAGGCTCATAGATCTCCTCACTGTCCATCCCACTGTAGATTCTGATCATATATAGGGGTTTTGCAAGAAATAGCTCTGATGGACACAGAGCAAGAACATACTTACATCTACAATATATGATGGATCAACAAATAAATTAGTGCATCTTACCTGAGTTTCTAACTTTGCCTTTAAACACTAACTAAATTGCCTAATGTAGTCAATTTACATTAAAGAGACTTACAACCTAAGGTTCTAGCATTACAGAAAATAACCACAAGATTTATCATTGCTACCCTTAATGATCTTTCTGTGATACCTATGCAGTGTTTAGATATTTGTCTTTTTATGCAAAATGTATCCAGATGCAAATCATCACCATAAATGTCAAGACTGAAACAGGAAACTAAAAGTAATTGTTACCAAGAATAAAAATCCAATCCAAAGATGGTAATTACCTTCAAACATTTTACCTGTAGCTTCCTCTAGCGTAGCAACATCAAGTCTGGGGCTGTAATTTCCGTAACCAGCAGCAGTAAAAGCTCGAATCTGGAAGACATACACTGTTCCTGGTTTCAGGTTATTTATGGAGGCCGACGTGGACTTAGTTTTTAAGGTAGAGTAGGTCCTTTCCCTTTGATCCTAAAAGCAAGATCGACAGGGAATAGTTAATTACAGGTTGTAACTAAATAATGTGGTTGCTGATCCTCACAACGTATTTCATTTTGCCATACCATTTTTATTGAGGTGGCATTGTACCTTGTGGAACATTATACATTTTTCAGTTTCTAAGATAATATCAATGTGAAATACTTGCCTTTCTTCTGGAAATTTTAACAAGAAACATTTTATTCAGTTAATTTTGATATTGTGAATTTTTAAAACTGTGTTGGGAAAGGAAAGGGATTTTTAGTGATGATCCATTGCCTTTTTGATCAAAATATTGGTGTTTCTGTAAAACTCTACGGCTTTGTAGAGGTCTTCAGATCATTGTGTATCTATGTAGTTACTTAAACATTTATCCTAAATATTATTCCACACTTATTTCCTAGTAGAGATTTTGAAAGTATTTCAGGTTTTACCTCCACGTTTTTTTTTTTTTTTTTTTATGCTTGAAATCAAGGCCTGGATACTTTCCCTGAGGATTTTTTTGCTCAAGGTTGGAGCTCTACCAGTTAAGCGTAGCTCCACTTCTGGCTTTTTTGGTAGTTAAATGGAGATATGAGTCCAATGAACGTTCCTGCAAAGGCTAGATTTGAGCGGTGATCCTCAGATCTCAGCCTCTATACATAGCTAGGATTACAGTACTGAGCCATTGGCACCTGGCAAAAGTTCAGATTTTCATTCTGAAATATTACTTCTGATTTCAATTATAAAAAAAGTTTATTCTTGCTACCTTGTATATCTTCTAAATGTGGTTCATTACCTTTGAAATCTGACACAATTCCAGAGAGGTCTAAAACTGAAACTAACTATAACCAAAGCATCAGTAAAACAAATGATCCTCTTTAAAACACTTCTGATGAGACAATAAATGGTTTTCCTAGTATAAGAATGAGGCATAAAAATACAACTTGGGGGGCTGGGAATATGGCCTGGTGGCAAGAGTGCATGCCTCGTATACATGAAGCCTGGGTTCGATTGATTCCCCAGCACCACATATGTAGAACACGGCCAGAAGTGGCGCTGTGGCTCAAGTGGCAGAGTGCTAGCCTTGAGCAAAAAGAAGCCAGAGACAGTGCTGAGGCCCTGAGTCCACGGCCCAGGACTGGCAAAAAAAATAAATAAATAAAAATAATAATAATAATAAAAATACAACTTGGTCCATGGATAAATGAATTCATAATGTAAGTAAAAACACAGATAATTTAAATGTACACATTAAAACTTATTTTTTAAGAAAAAGTACCTTATAGTAATGCATAGTATAGATTTCAAATTACTACAGTCCATCAATCCCAGAGTTTTTCTCTATTTGATAATCTTAAGTAGTTACACTGGTTTTGCGTGACAACACACCAGCTGACTCAGTTAACTCAATTCCAATAACTTTTAGATTTATGGTCACTGTTATATTTAATAATGTAATATTTTAAATGTTATAAACTTGGAACCAAATCTTTCTGGATAATTATCTATCTATCATCTATCTATATCCTATTTCTAAAAAAGGGACAGAAATAACTACATTTATGCATCAGCTATATCACTACTTACTAAACTTGGCCATTATAAGGGGCTTGCAGGGGAGCACTTGGCTTCTTGCCATGCTGTCTTACACAGCATGATTTGTATAATGATTAGTACATGATTACTATAATATTTATAGAGTCGATTTCACAAAAATAAAAAGGGACAAAATCAGATCTGACTCTGAAGTCTGAGAATACTGTATACTTGTAAAAATATTCTTATTTATAAAATGTGAACATATTTCAGGGCATCACAAGTATCACTGAAGCCCGATAAATTAGATAAATCCTTAAGGGCCCCAACAAATCTACTAAAATACTATTCCAAATGTATCAGTCTATGTTGTTTCTGATGTACTAAAACAGTCCTTCCCTGGTTATACTAGCCAAATAAATGAATAGGTAACATACATGGGACACTTTGACTTGGACAAAACAACATCTTAGTCTACAAAAATCCTCATTGCAACAATGAACCAGAGGTGCAGAGAGGTTTTTAAAATGGCTAAACTTAAAGACACATTTTGATGTAGCTCCAGATAGATGGCATAATGACCCCCATTAGTGTCCGGTACAGTAGGGTGGCCTGAGATGCTTGGCACCCTGTTGATCCTTTCAGCTGCCCTTGGCACTTACTTTCTCATAATACTTGATTTCGTATTCGGTGATGACTCCGTTGGGATGCTCAGGTTCCTGCCAGGAAAGCTCCACACTTCTCTGTAGCACTCTCTCCTTCATCACGCCGCTCACTTGCGAGGGAGCTGTTTGGACAAGACGTGTCAATAAACAATGAGAAAATTCACTGGATGCCTCAAATCAAATGTCACAACGGATCAGTCCCATGCTGTGCCAGTTTCATTAAGGTAAAAGAAAGCACCTTTTCATAGCCCACGATTCAGAAGCTAATGAATATTCAAACAGGACCTTATTACTGTTCATAAACTTTAATAGAAATTTAAATTAAAGTGCAAACACCAGAAGATAGTATTGTTCAAGTTAGTGAGAAATGGAAATGATGGGGCTGAGAATGACAATTAAGCAAATGAATGCTAATGAAGGCTAGAAAATATGATTTCAGATTAATCTCCAGTGATAAACTAAGTCCAAATATTTATTTCATATACAAAAGCATTATACTTTCCAAAGAAAAAAATAACATAATATCATTCAAGAGGTAATACATAAAATAGTCATTTAATTTTCAACGAAAGGTATCACACTTTTAAGGAAGTAGAATGTAGCCATAATATTCAATGTATATCTTATGAAACTAGGAAAATGGAGGGGACAGGTGGGTTGGGACTGATGGGGAATAATAATGAAAAAGGTGATATTGATCAACATTCATTGTACTTATAACTTCATTTGTTCAATTTGAACAACTAAAGATATTTAAATTATCAGAACAGAAAAGGAAAACATGTTTTTTTATGTTTAATTCACGTGTCTATATGGCTATATTTGTGTCTGTGTATTCTCAGAGAATATCAGTTAAACTTGTGGAGAATGGTCAACATACAAGATAGCATACAAGAACATGTGCAATTCATTCCAAGTTAAATATGTGCATGAATACATGCATACATATGTTATATAGACATTCATGTATGTGATTCATGCACACCTAACAGGCTTCAAGCTTAGTAGAAGAGATTCACATCTATAATCTTGCCTGCTCTTTCTATACAGATAATGATACGCTTTGAGTTCATTCTTTCTAATTAGTGACATATCTTCTTTTTGGTAGCTAAGGCTGTGGAATCCAGCAAACTAATTTGCTCTGTCTAATTTGCTCTGTGATGATTAAGTAGTCATCCTCTCTCTGGAAGTGAGTAGCTTGCTGGCTTGGCTTAGTTTCAGCGAGGTCATTATGTTTCATGTATCATGCTCTATCTCATTCTGTAAAATATTTTCAGGCTGTTAATTTAATTTTCTAATGTCCGAAATTGTTAATAATCCTGCTGACAGCAAAGCAATTATACAAGGCTAGAGCCATTTAAGCAAGCTTCTGATGTTTATCCCTTTGGCTTTATTTTCTTCCTTCTTCTTTCTTAATATTTTCTTATATCAATGTCTGGAAAACACATTTTTCACTTCTTTCGTGCTTGGCAATTTTGAAGAAAGGACACAGAAGATTCATGACTCTCATTTTCTCCCAGATTACTAATAAAAGAATAACTAGGCAGGTTAAGTACCACAAATTTCCCTGGAAGGGTTTGTAGCTGAAATACTTAATAGACTGTGTTTACACACTAAGTGCATTTCTGGGTTGTTTCAGTGAAGGGAATCTCTCCTAAGAAATCTGTTTAACACAACATTTGAAACCCAAGTGTAGGTGGTGAAGTACTTGTCTGGCCAGTAATCTGTCTCTCTTCCCAGAACAAGATTAGCTCACCTCATATACAGACAATGATGTACAAAGAGATAGCTGGATAGCTGATTAAGCCATAGCCTTCAAAAGCATAAACTCCAAAGATGAAGTTCTCCTTAACATATAATCTCTTGTAATCTGATTAATTTCACAAAATCAAGAATGCAATATAGGGTAAAAAGACAAAGAACTCCTATGCACTGAATTGTCCAATCAGGCTGGTGGTTAATGATAAGGGGTTACAACCTATATATTCCACATAAAATAGCTGAGGCAAGGAATGAATGAGTGAAGTATTATATGTAAAGCTTTTGTTCTTCTAAGAACACAAAAATTGACATGATACTCAGTATAAGTCAACTGAAGAGCTCTCCTTTGTCACCATCATATTGTAACAGAAGGCAGAATACCCTGACTTCTCACACTGATTCTGTTTCTCTAAAGCATTCTCACTATAAAATGCTATTTGATTTTTGTAAGTTACACACTAAAATTATATTCACTATTTCATCCTAGAAAATAACTTTTTACCAAAAATGTGCAAATTGAAACTCTGAGGGGCAAAATCAAAGTGAATAAAAATGCTTCTGAAATATGTAACTGGCATTCATTCCATAGTATTACCAGTATACTATGATGAAATCTATTTCCCTCTTTTGTACAGATAAAGATGTATCTGTGGCTATATTGCTGATTTTTTGTTGTGTTGGTGGTTCATCTACTTTATTTTTAAAAACTTGCTGATAGGGTATGAAGATACACATTTACTTAGAGGGTTAGAGACAGAAGGCCTAGGCCCTTGAGAATAGTGAGTTGTGTGACAGGCAGGAAGAATCTTTCTTTTATGTCTTTCAAATGTAAGAGTTTGGTTCAGGAAAATCGCTTATTTTTTTTCCATGAGTTTCAATATCTTGAGCAGAAATATTACAGAATTCCCAAAGTATAGAGTTTACAAAGAGAAATCTTCTAAACTTATCAGATTCTAAAAGGTATCTTTATAGTTAAAAGTTATATGTGAAAACAAAATTGATGTGCCTTGAAGTAAATTAATGACAAAACACAATTACTTCTAGTGTTTAGATCTCAGATTCTATTTACTACATTAATATACTGTAACATTTTTTTCTAAATACCTACTTGTTCTTACAAGAATTGATATAACTTGCAATTAACTTATGAAAATATAACCAACTAAATTGGATGTACACATAACCAACTTTCTGCTATCATATATATACAAGCACACATATTTTACTGTAAAATAAAAGCATTGAAATTATTTAATCATTAACAATGATTAAAATGAAATGATAAAAATGATTAAATAAAATATAGATTTGCAATTGGAGCAAATGAAATACTACAAAATGGTAACAAGCAACAAAAATTGGAAACTGTGGGAAAATATATAGAAGAGCTTCTTAGCATACTTTTTAGTAGGATTTCTCATGAATGTCTAAAAATTAGTTTGTTGTCTAAGTTTCTAAACAGAGTCATATATGATTGCTAATTTCAATGGAAGAAGGAGATGGAACCATCATTTTCAGTAAGCCTCATCGATATATTTGGAGAGGGACTTGAAATACATGAAAAAAAATAAAGTATAAAAACAGAGTAAGGCAAAATGTTTAATGTGTATTATTAATCACATTCAGAATCTGCTATACTAATGAAAAAAGATGATCTTAGCAAATTAAGAAGTTTTCAATTGTATAGCAACCAAATTGATAAAATAGATGAAGTGGGAAGTAAAAATGTAGTGACAATGAGAAAACTCTGTGCTGGTTATGATGGGGAGTCTCTGAAATGGAAAATATCCACGAACAAGAATGGAGTTTCTACATAAACTTAAATCAATGTGTACCGCAGTTATTTTGAACTTCAAGACACTCATATAAATATGTAGTCTTAATCAATTTCCAATGAAAATTCGACTGCATAAGGTTTATTTAAATTACAGTCTGCATTGCAATCACAAGCTCCATCTTCCTTCCCTAAGCATATTAATGTCTTTACACGAATGGAAAAACTTTCTAGCATGAAGTAGGAAAAAATCTGAAAACATAGCAGAGGAGGCAGAATGACCCCCAAAGATGTCTAAATCTAAATCTCAGGAACATGAAGATGTTTAAGTTTTAGAAATAAAAGCAAAGGTATAGATCTTAAAATACAGAGCTGATCCTGGATTTTGCCTACTGGGGCAGATGTAACCACATAAACTCCTAAAAAGCAGAGACAATCTCTAGACAGGGTCAGAGAGATGTAGCAGAAAAAAAAAATCTAAGTGATTTATTTCCTGAAAGTGAACTTGTACACTCTTGCTGGAGGCACTACAGGGGAACATTAGAAAAGAAAATGTGTGTGTGTGTGTGTGTGTGTGTGTGTGTGTGTGTGTGTGTATGTGTGTGTGTGTGGTTTTAGGATTAAATACTGTCCCTATGTAGCAGGCATGGAAATGTACACCTTAATTTTATGAGAAACTGAAGGCCATTCTCCTCAGAACCTTGAGAAAATACATGCACAAGAACACACTAACAAGTAGATAGGGAAAGAAGGAAGGAAGGAAGGAAGGAAGGAAGGAAGGAAGGAAGGAAGGAAGGAAGGAAGGAAGGAAGGAAGGAAAGAAAGAAGGAAAGAAGGAAGGAAAGAAGGAAGGAAGCAGCAAGAGGAAAAACAGAGTAGAATGGTATACAAATCCTTTCACCTTGGTGAGCCTGCCCAAAGAGGATCAAATTGGGCCTCTGTGTATGACCAGACTTCTGACTCAGAGAACTGTGAGACAATAAATGAGTGTTCTTATTTTCACCACAGTTACTATACTATGTGGAATCAACTCAGATGACACTCCGTGGACAAACAGATCAAGAAACTATGGTATAAATATGCAATGGAATTTATGTTTCCATTAGAAAGAATGGCATTGCCCCATTCATAAGCAAATGGAAAGACTTGGAAAAAATTATACTAAGATAAGTAAGCTAGACCCAAAGGAAAGTAGGTTGTATATTTTCCCTCATTTGTAATGAATAGAATATGTCTATAAATCTACAAGTTAATCCAATGGATAGTAAAAGACTTATACTTGGACATTATAAATTAAACAGCACTGTAAGCATTGTACAGTGAGAAGAAAGATAATCTTAGGAGAGGATGCAGTGGAACAATAGCTATGTGCATGTGACCATATAGAATTATACCAAAATGAACTCCAAAAATTGAAACGAGATTTTGTTTTGTTTTGTTTTATTGTACTGTTTGCAGTTATTTCTTTTTTCTGTGTCTTTTTTCCTTAGGTTTATTCCCTGTTGTCACTGTTCTTGATTTTTGTACCCTTTGTCTTATATATAAGTTTATCTGATTTGGAGAAGAGGAGAGGAATCACAGAAACAGTTGGACAAAGGGTAAACCAATTCAACAGCCATACTCACTGGACACTGTGTTGGAAATGAATTTTATAACTGTGAGAGAGGGAGTCTGGAGTAGGGGAGAAGTGGATGAAAATCAGGGAGGGAGTAATACTGCTCAAAAGAAACACACTCATTAAACTTCTATAACAGTAACCCATCTGTACATCACCTTTTCAATAAAATTTAAATAAAAAATAAACAAAAAGGAGTGCTGTTTAAACTGGTACAATTTGGGGAAAATTTCATATGGAAGAAATACATATCGTTAGTTTTTGGTGAGACAAAGGACAAAGGACATATTGTAACAGCACTACTCACAAGATAATATGTTCGAAATTAACAATTCAACAAGGAGAGGTTGGGGAAGGAAAAACGGGAGAAAAATGAGGGAGGAGGTCACAAGTTTGACAAGAAATGAAGTCACTACCTTACATAGGTATCTGGAACCTTCTGTATATCACCTTGACAGTAAAATTTTGTTTTAATGTAATGAAACTTTTATAAATTCTATGGATAACAAAAAATTGCATATGTAATAATAATGTGATCTGTCACATTTTATGTTTAAATGTCAATAAACTAATTTTGATTTTCATTGAGCCTCAAAACAATATTTTATAGGAACAATTTCCATAAATTCTAATAAAGGAAGCATTTTTCTGTGAGAATTTTCATGAATTTTATGAAACTTTTATTTCTAACAGAAGTTTAATAAAGCTCATGAAATTGATCTTACATGTTTAAAACTTTGTCTTTGAAAAACAAAACAGAACAAACAAATAGAAATAAGAACTAAAAGCAATTGAGTCCTAGCTCAATGGTAAAGTGCTTATTTAGCAATCATGAGGCCCTGTGTCCAATCTTTAGTATTACACATACACAAACACACACACACACACACACACACACACACACACACAAAAAAAAACATTTTTTTAAAGAGAAAATAAATGCAGATGTCTTTAGGACCACATCAAATAAAGATCTCATAACAGAATAGTTATTACTGGACACTTAGGCTGCTAAATGTTATCAGAGTTGAGTTCATTTTAATCTTATGAAAATAAAAGCAGGTACAATGACTAAAAATTAACATTTTATGACATGTAACTTTTAGTTTTCTTGCTCTTTCCTGGTAGTGTTTCACTGATGAGCTACATGACAAATAAAAATGCATAGGCGTATACACAGTGTATAGTATCATGTAACATAACAATTACATCAAAATGGTGAGACAAAGGGTAAAAGGAGAAGCAATACAACAGTAATACAGACATGACAATATGTTGTGAAACAACCATACAACTCAGTAAAGGAGGGAGAAAAATTAGGGAGGAGGTAACAAGTTTGACAAGAATGTACTCACTACCTTATGTATGTAACAATAATCCCTCTATACATCTGTTTGACAACAATAATAAAATAAGCTAATTACTTTTAAAAAAGAAAAATTTCATTTCTAGGTAGGGAAAAGGTCAATAATCTGTTATGAACAATGAAATAAGTATAATAATAAATTAAGTATACAAGTTCATGCACTAAATTATGTGTGCAGAGGTTATGAGCAATCTATGTGCTATAGATGCCTGTCAAATCATCTGGCTGCGAAGTACGACTTGTGATGAAACAAACATCACATTTGATTCTTTAATAAGTATTTGCAAAACTCTGCGGAGATTGAGTTGATTGTTTTAATTTTAGGATACAATTTTTTTATTTTTGCCATTTCTTTCCTACTGATTTCTCTGTTGGTTGCACTAGTTTTTATTCAGAATATGCATGTGTATGAGAGTTCTTTTTCCCCATGCTAACCAACATTTACCATTGGTCATTTTCTTGCTGGATACCATTCTGATTGGGGTGAGTTGAAATTTTAGTGCAGTTTTCATGAATTGTTCCTTTATCATGTGTTTATTAGCCATTTGTGTTTCTTCTGAGAACTGCCCATTAATACTTTTGCCCATTTACTAACTGAATTATTTGCTCCTTTTTCATTTGTTAGCACCATGAATATTTTGGACTGTAATTCTTTATCAGTTGAGCTTTCTCTCATTCAGTGGATTGTTCTTTGATTCTAATTTGTTTCTTTTGACATGTAAAAACTTCCTAACTTAATGCAGTCCTATTCATCCATTCTTGCTTTTATTTGCTGAACTATGAAAGTCTTATTCACAAAATAATTGCCTATGCCCCATCTTTCAAAAATTCTCTATATTTTTACTGTTGTTTTAAGGTTTCAGGTCTTTGAGATTGTTGATCTTTGGGACTGTTGTACAGGGAGAGCCAGAGATCTGGTAACAGTCAATGCACACAGATTTGCCAGTATTCATTTGTTTAAAAGTCTGTGTTTTATCATGTATATACTTTTGTTTCCTTTCTAAAAGAGCAGAGGCTGTATTTCTGGGTCACTTATTTTATTACACTAGTCTTTGTTTCTGTATTTGTGTTGGTATCATGCTGTTATTTTAGTATGATTCTGTAGTATGATTGGAAGTCTAATACGACAATAATTCTATTATACTTTTTTTGTTCAAGATTCCCTTTCCTGTCTATCTACAAATTCAATGCAATACCCATCAATATCCCAACACCATTCTTGAAGGAAATAGAAGAAGCAAATGAAAATTCATGTGGAACAATAAACGACCCTGAATAGCAAAAACAGTCCTAAGCAGGAAGAACAGTGAGGGAGGAATATCAATACCAAACTTCAAACTCTATTACATAGCTATAGTAATGAAAATAGCTTGGTACTGGTACAAGAAGAGGACTGAGGACCAATGGAAGAACTAAAGAACTTGCAGACCTATGGTCACTTAATCTTTAATAAATGAGCTAAATAAGAAGAAAGACAGCCTTTTCAACAAATGGTGCTGGCAAAATTTGTTAAACATGTTGTCAAAGACGTTGAGGTAAAAGCAGATACCCTGAAAACAATGCAGGAAGGAATAGGAGAAACATTTGGGCTCCTTGGCACAGGTAGAAACGTTTTAAATAAAGGTCCAGAAATACAACAAATAAAAAGAAAGGGGGGGGGGTTGGACAAATGGGACTGCATTAAACTGCAGAACTTCTGCACAGCAAAGGACACATAGCTTGCAAGATAAATAGAAAGCCCACAGACTATCTTCAACAGCCATACAACAGACAAGGATCTCATATTTAAAATATATTTAAATAGACCTCAAAAAATTAAATTTCCCCCAAACAAATTATCAAAGAAACAACTTCCCCTTAATAAACGTGCTAAAGAATTAAAGAGAGACTTCCCTGAAGAGGAAAAGAGGAAATAAGAATGGCCGAGAGACAAAAAAAAAAAAAAAAAAGAATGGCCGAGAGGCACATGAAGAAGTGCTCAAGATCACTGGCCATAAAAGAAATGCAAATCATGGACTCTATGGCCTCCCTTATTGGGAATAATTAGTACAGGTTTAGGCAAGCCATAGCAGAGCATCACAAGGCCCAATAGCTATACACTTAGAAACAAATAAGAGGATGCTAAGTGAAATGAACTCCATGTTATGGAAACAAGTGATATATCACAGTTGTAACTACTTTCAACGTCCTATGTGTATGTGTAGTTTCTATTATTGATGATGTTTTGTATCACCTTCCTATGTTTGTACCTACACTATCTCTGTAATCTTATCTGAGTATATTGGAAACCGTGTTTACTGGTATTGGAAGTAGGAAATTCAAAGGGAATACCAAATTCGAGAGACACAGGGTAAAAAAAGAGAAATAACTACAAAAGCAATACTTGCAAAACTGTTTGGTGTAAGTGAACTGAACACCTGGGGGGTAGGGAAAGGGGGGGAGGGGGGGCATGAGGGACAAGGCAACAAACAGTACAAGAAATGTATCCAATGCCCAACGTATGATACTGTAACCTCTCTGTACGTCAGTTTGATAATAAAAATTTGAGAAAAAAAAATTTAAAAAAACAAACAAAAACCAAAAAAAGGAAATAAAATGCTGTAATAGCTCCATATATGTTAAATAAATTGAACAATAGAAAAAAAAAGAAATGCAAATCAAAACAACACTGAGATTCCACTTCACCCCAGTAAGAATGTCCATTATCAAGAAAACTAATATCAACGGATGCTGGAGGGTATGTTTGTAGACAAAAGGGGACCCTACCACCCTGTTGATGGTAGTGTAAACTTCTTCGATCCCTCTGGAAAACAGTGTGGAAGTTCCTCAAAACTCTAAACATAGAGCTCCCCTATTACCCAGCAACCCCACTTTGGGGCATTTACCCAAAGGATTACAAGCAAGACCACACTAAAGCTACCAGCACAACTATATTCATCTTAGCACAATTTACCATCATAAAATATACGTGTCTTAAATGTAGGGAAGGGAAAGGGAATATCAAAATAGAGAGACAAAGTATAAAAAGACAAATGATTCCAAAAGCAATACTTACAAAACCATTTGGTATACACTAACTGTACAAATCATGGGGAGGTAGAGGGAAAGGGGGAGGGGAGGCAGGGGAAAATGAGGGAGGAGGTAACAAGTTGAATAAGAAATGTACTCACAGCCTTACATATGAAACTGTAACCCTTCTGTACTTCACTTTAACAATAAAGAAAAAAAATATTTTATATATATTATATATAATACCAACCCAGGGGAGAAGTATCAAAGTTGATTAGAAATGTAACCACTGCCCTACATATGAAACTGCAACCCCTCTGTACATCACTTTGAAATTAAATTAATTTTTTAAAAGACTGCATTTCCTATTTATATCCTTTGTGTTTCTACGTGATATTTAATGAATTTATATTTTTTCCAAAGAATGACAAATTAGAATTGGATAAGGGGAGTTTTATTGTGTCATTCCTACATTGTGTCATTTCCATACATGTGTATATTATAAATCTCTATCAATCTTGCTCCTCTATAATTCTCCTTAAACTTCCTTCCCTCTTCAAACATGTTCTCCACTGATGCTATTGTTGTAATTTCATGAATTCATGCTAATAGTTTTAAAAATATTTTCACTTTTTTCTCACATAGTACCCTCACATATGCATCTATCTATCTATCTATCTATCTAACTCTCATCTAAAAGGAAACATAAAATCCTCATCTATGTAATTTTCATTTTTTTCATAGTTTTTCAAATTACAGTCCTACAACATAAATTATAATTGCATAAATTTATAATTACATATGTAAGGAAGCTATGAATTAAGTAATATTTCCCTTAAATGGGGGTAAAGTTTGGTCCCAATACATTGCACAAGCTTGAATATTTTTTAACATTTATGCAGTATTTTATAAGTTGTATCATTGGTGGAGTTTTCCAAATACAGATGTGCCACCTCCTTAACAGTAATCACATCCCTTTCCCATCTCTTTCTCTCATAAATTATCATGCCATTAAACTTCCTGCAAAGTGCTTTGCATTCTCTAAGGAGAGTACAATATTTCAGAGGGGTCTATTTCCTCAGGTGGAAGGAGATGCATAAAGAGTATGGGATCTGAATAGACAAAATTTGCTCATCGTTAAAAGTAACTCAGTATTACCACTTTAGGAAAGGAAATGAGGAGTGAGAGTTATTATTATTTAAAATATGCTAGAGCAGTGCCACACAAAATGGAAATATGTAGCGGCTAGCTTCTCAGAGTGCAGCTGCCAGTAAGTGTGGGTGCTTGAGACCTTGTGTCAAACGTACACACTAAGTTAGCGACCACTTCTGGGTGTTGCTCATCTGATTTCTTTTCCTTAACAAGATTTCTTGATGAAAGAAGCATTTATATTTTTCTTTGAAGCTTCCTAGATCATTTTCTTTCTGGTGCAAGCTACTTATCTGTCACACATTGCCAAGTGGAGTAGCAGTGTCTTTTGAAAAGAAGTCTAGTATTAATCTTAAGTACCATTCATGGTCACACTGAAATGCCCAGAAGGTAAAATGATGATAACAACATTTCTATTGATTTCTGATGAGAGCTCCATTCATTCAGAACTTCAACATGTAATTTTTCATGACTGATTATAGTATAAACAAAGAGCTGCATGCACTGCAAGATGATCAGTTCTTTGCTCCGACTGCCTGAAAGATCATGATGCTGAAACACATTAAAACATGAAGGTATAAAAGCAATTTAAAGGCAAAACTAAAATTGCGAGCATAACTAAAATAAATCAATGCCAACAAATCTTTGGGAGATAGATAGTTTAGGGCCAAACATACAAAATATATCTTTGTTGCCAAATGAAAACTACAATTTTATGTAGTATAAGAATACACTTAAGGGGCTGGGCATATGGCCTAGTGTCAAGAGTGCTTACCTCATATACATGAAACCCTGGGTTTGATTCCTCGGCACCACATATACAGAAAAAGACAGAAGTGGCACTGAGGCTCAAGTGGTAGAGTGTTAGCCTTGAGAAAAAAAAAAAAAAGCCGGAGACAGTGTTCAGGTCCTGAGTTCAAACCCCAGGACTAACAACAACAGAAAAGAATACACTTAAGTATAAGAATATACTTAAATGACTGATTATGAATGTTAATTGTAGCTATAAACTCTTAAGGTATAACCTTATATCAATGAGTTACTAACAGAATAAACCTCACAATTGGATTCTTGATTTTCTTTACAGTGAACTCAAACAATAATCAAGTATTATTTGACTCATTCTTCCTCTCCTTCACTTAATACAAAATTAGTTTCTGCTGATAATATTGACAGTGTGACATTAAATTGTATTTGTGTATGTCCTCAATTGCTCTGATGTTCTTTGAAGGTAGAGAATATAAGGGGTCTAAATCCAAGAGCTAATCTATGGGGTTTATACCTGATTCTGTGCTGTTACCTTGAGCATGAAATTGAAGCTCTTCATGCTGTTTCTCAACGATAAAACAGGGAAAGCCTTAGTGCACACTTAATAAATAGAATATCAATGGAAAGTGAATTTACAAAACTCAAATACATGTTAAATATTGAAAATAATTCCTAAAATATGAGTTATTCCTCAGATACCTGTTCGGGAGAGATGAGGTTGAGAGAGATGGAGGAGACTGATGAAAGGGGTGATATCCATCAAGAGACATTGTAATATTAACTGGTACAGTGAATGCTCACCTGTTTGTATAATTACTTAAAGTTAATAATAAAAAATAATTTATCTCACTGTGTGACTGTTTAGAGTCCTGTTTAGTTTAATGTGTCTGAGTGCCTAAGTCTGAGTTTAATTTATTGTGACTAATTTATTTTTTGTCTTTTACCATCCTGTGTGTTTTCTTGTAGATTTATAGGCTCACTCTAATTACCACAAATGAGTGAAATCATGAAACTTATTGGGTCTGGCTTACTTTGCTTAAAATAATTTTTCCAAGTCTCTGAATTTCCTTATGAATGGGGCAAGTCATTCTTTCTGATGGAAGCATAAAATTCCATTGTGTACATTTGCTTGATCCGTTCATCCACTGAGGGGCATCTGTGTTAATTCGATGTCTTGGCTGAGGTAAACAATGCTCAATGAGCATGGTTGTGTTGGCAGCTGTAGCCTGTACTTTTTGACTTCTATATAAGTTTATCTGTTTGGGGCAGGGTAAGGGGGAGCACAGAAATGGTAGGACAAAGGGTGAACTAATGAAGCTATGAAACTCACTAAACAGTCCATTGAAATGAATTATACAGTTTGTGGTGGAGTAGATCTGGAAGGAAGAAAAATAGGATAAAAGGAGAGAAGAGGTAATACCATCCAAAAAGAAATTTACTCACAACCTGACTTGTAACCCTTCTGTACATAATCTTTACAATAAAAAATTGATGTCCAGGACCCATTCCAGAATATTTTTCTGCATCACATTCAGGAATTCTTATCGCTTGGTGTGTCAGGAATATATATTTTTATTTCAAGATGGGTTCCTGCATGCTTTATAGTAAGTAGTGGCTTTTAGACTTTTAATATTCTGTTAGCAGTTTTTATTGATTTGCTATTTCAGGAAGTGGCCATTTTATATGTTAATGCTCTTATTTCAAAGGTCTCTGTTGAACCTCACTGTTTAGAAGGGATGTAGTATGGCAAAATGAAAATAAAATTGCTAACATAGGACTAGGGCCCACAGAACAACCTCTTTTGAAATGTATGAAATGAATAGCAGTAAGAACAGTAAAGCTGGAGTAGACTCCCTTTACTGTCCTGAGGAAACTAAGACCTTGGTGATTTTTATAAACCAAGGAATACATAGTCTCTTCATTCTAAGTGGCATATTCTGACATGCTAGTCCAAGCTTATGAACAATGTGGTTAATAATAATTATGGTAGCTATATGTTTGAGTTCCTTGCAACCTTAATTTTTATTTTATTCATAATCTAAGCTACTTTACATTTGATACAGTAGAGTTCCTTCACAGGAGTGCTTTAATATAAATTAAAGCATATATAAGTAAATTAAAGTATTTATAAGATAATATTTAATTTTATGTTATATCACAAAACATAACAATTATGTAATAATACATATGCAAATATACTTATATTAATATACATATATCATAATGTAGTTCAGTAAGATCATTAATGCCTTTTTAAAGTATCTCCTCACAAATACTACATTATGATCTGCAGCTTCAAAGATTATGGCTTACATTTTATGAATATTAATCTATGCATGTAGATAAATTGTGGGTTGTTTATTAAGAGCAGGGTAAATGGGAAAAGCATTAGCAAAAGAGGAAGCAAATGTGAAATTCACTTTAAAAGGAATACTAAGTATAATTCACCTAATATTGAAGCCTACACTTTAAGCTTGTTGCTTCATAAAGTATAAATGAATGCCTAGAAAGTCAGGGATAAATGAAACCTGAATTAGATTCCCTCAACTGGTATGATGCCTCAGGTATGGAGGGTATTCAATTAATGCATGATATTTTAGTAGCCAGTGAAAATTACTATGGCTTGCTAAAAGTGGTCACTAGCAACCCAGAGTGATTTTTATGATCTTAAAATGAATAGGTCTATGTAGAGAGTTACTGATTTATGTATAAATTATGCTCAAAAAGGTAGCTTGGAATTTAGTTGTTTCTGAGACTTAACATACTAAACAAACAAAAAATTATATCATATATGGCAGACTGCCTGTCAAATTCACAATCATATATTTAACCCAAAGTATTGTTAAGATATAGTACAAGTGCACAGAAATGATGTTGACAACTATTTTCTTAATACTTAACTAGGCAAAACAAAACAAAAATTAACTGCAATGCATGAAATGTGTTTAGTACAGTGAATGTAGATGGATCAGCACAAGATATGTCCCAAACACACTACTGTTGTAGTGTCTCTTAGCCAGAGATTGACACTGATAATTCATGTATCTCATCTGCTCTTTCCACTCTGTTGACACTAGGAGTCTTTATTATTTTCCTCATTAACTAAGGAGGACATAACTGTAAGGAAGATAATGCCTCAGCTCCATCTTCTTCAGATAAATCTGAAGTTGATGGGCAGTGGCTTGGTCTGCCTGATCATCTCCTTTCATAAAGTTTTACAGATATACAGCCTCATCTTAATTACCTATTGTCTATGTTGTTGCAGGGCTAAAATATATGATTTTTAAAAAGTTCTGTAACAACTGGATATGGATGGCTTATGCCCGAAGGCTGCCCATTTTTATCTCCAATTAACCACCAAAAAGCTAGAAGTGGTGTTGGGGCTCTAGTGATAGAAAGCTTAGAGCAAAAGGCTCAGTGTGAGCACCCAGACCCTGCATTCAAACCCCAGTAACACCCCCCCCACACACACACACAAAAAAAATGCAAAACACCATTGTATGTCAAGATAAGTTTTGTTACATGGACTTTTTCAAAAAGAAAAACTGTACTTTTCTGTAAGTTAAGAGTTTGTTTAGTTGTAAGTAATTTGAGACTTTTAGAGCTATTATTTTCCTCATGAAAAATAATGTATTCCACAGATGGATAGTTGCTATATTTTGTTCAGTAGTTGGAGTACATGAAGTGAAGGTGGTACTTAAGAGCCTTCCCTCATGGTGGCAAGATGGCAGCACTGCTTTGTGACTATAGCTATCACATCCCTGTTGCTGGCATGAAGTAGGTAAGGCCATGTGGAATGCTTAACCTAAAATAAGAAACCCAGTGTTTCTAGCAAAGTTTGTTGATTTCTGCTTATTCCCCAATTATATCACCCCCTAGGTTGAGAAATCGTTTTTTTTTCTATCTAAAATTAAGGGAATGTCCTTAAAGGAAAATAAATGAGAGTACATATGAAAAGACTTGGTTTGGGAAGAAAACTAAAAATGTCTGCTACCCTTTCTCAATAGCAATGAAGGAGAAGATTATGCTCTTCATTTGAACATCCTGGCCCACACAATTAGCTTCTCTTCACCAGCATTTAGGATGCCACTTAGCCTTCGCCTGTCAATCTCACAAGGTAGTTGATAAAAATATATTTTCCTTGTTTGGCTGCAAATGAGAATTCTTTCAAGTAATCTTCTCCGTGTAGGAACATACCGTTATAAAATTTGAACAGGGAGAAATTCAGGCCTAAGTCCGCCACAGGTTTCCATAAGGTAAGTCATTTACTAGGCAACATAAATAATGTTGACTGATGTGACTTCAGTAGTTAAAAGGAACAGCTTTGCTCATGCCTGTTATTCTAGCTATTCAGTAAACTGAGATCTCAAAGAATGGAAACATTTTGAGATTCCATCTTCAGGTTACCAGAAAAATAAAACCAAAGAAAAGAAAAGAAAAAACAGGCTAGAAGCATTTTTAAGTGGTAAAGAACCAGCTGTGAGCAAGAAAACAGTGCGAGTGAAAGGCCCCAGACTTCAAACCACATTACAAGCAATAAAAGCAAAAATAAATAGTAAGTAAATAAAATAAAGAAATTAACATTTTTCTATATCACTTCATTGAAACATTTATAACTGAGAAACACCTATGTGAAAAAAATACATTGATTCACAGTACAAGCAAGGAACTCTCTTTCATATCTATTTCATTTCATACTTAATGTATACAAATAAGTATATAATCATATTTTTGATAAACTACCAGAATAATCATAGTTCCATACAAAGGTTGAAACATACTTGTTCACAACATTGGGATTTCTGTTGTCCAAACTAGGAAATGATTTAAAATTCTATCAACTAGTGAACAGATGAAACATATTTGAAATGTCTATAGAAGGCGATTTTAACAAAAATACAAAAGAGATTAGTGGCTACTTGGTTCTAGGGCTGGGTAGAGACGCCACAAATGGACATAAAGGGATCTTATTAGGGGAAGAGACTAGATTGTAGTGATGTTAGTATAACAAGAATTTTACTAAACATCATTGAATAAGATGCTTGGAATGGGTAAACTTTATGCTATGTAAATTTGCTGATTAAAAGTTGCTTTGAAATATTTTGATCACTTTCCATGAATTTATTTTTTAAATTACCTTTAAGTAGTTGCAAAAAACAGTTTCAATTCAACATATCCATATATAAGCATAATGCATCTTGATCCATGTCAACCCTTTGTCATTCATTCTCCTCCATCTCTCCAAAACCCACCCACTCCTAAAATTTACCTTGTTCCATTTTCAAATACTTACATTGTATATTATGGCTGTCTTTTAGAAGAAGGATATCTTCTTGTCTAATTCTTATCTCTTTCTAGCCTCACTTTTGAAAACCCCACGCCTTCTTGAATATCACCTACCTTTTTGTTGTCACTCTGTGGGACTGGTTGCTTTTAGCATCAAAACATTAAGTTAAGATGTCCTTCTGACTTTTCTCTTAATAAAATATTCTCAACTTCCCCAAGTAAAATTAACATACTTTGTGTTATTGTGCAATTAAGATATCTCCATTAGCAACATATTAGAACTACAAAACAGAGACATTTTCATGGGTTATTTGAAAAGGCAGCATACCCATAAAGGGTATCCATACAGGGTACCCATAAAGGAAGGGTCACATTTGTTTTCATTGAAATGTATGTTCCCATTGCTAACTACAGCCAGCACTCACCTACAGGTGTGCATCAATTCCTGGGTTGTTGAATGAGTACAATATGCTCCCAGAAATTTTCCTTAGGGATATGAAGTATATTTAAGGCTTTAGGCTAATTATTTTCAGATTAGAGTAAATATACATTTTGTAGAAAGTTGCAGCATTGTACATGTACATTGAAATTATACTTCACTACAACTTAGACTAGTGATTGTGTTGTATATGACAGTTGTCTAAGAGACAAACATCATAACATTGAAAATGATTAAAAAAAAAGAGGATCAAATGAGAGCTGAAAGCTGGCAATATTTTCTGTATATTACAAAAACTAACTTTTGAAACTAATGAACTCAAATTAGTAAATCACATTGTTTTTTGTTTAATTTGGGGTTGGGTAACAGGGATTTAACTCTGAGTGAAATAACAATAAATCTTTAAAGATATTTGTCAATTGTAAAGAAATCCTTTTAATTATGATAAGATCATGATATGATAAGATCATAAAAGTTAATCTTTATGCTCAGTAAATGTATGAATATGATAATCTTCCAATACTCTCTTTTCAAACAATAACGAATATATGAGAAGTGGTATTGGAATTTTTTTTTCAGTTTTCTAGGGAATTTATCAGGTTTGATTTGAAGGGACTGGAATTAGTCTTCTAAAATGACAGTAACTGTTAAGAAAAGTCTAATAACGTTCCATCACTGAATTTTTTCCTCTGTAAGAGAAAGATATTTCTTTTATTTCCTTTTTAATTTTAGTCTAAGGTGAATCTATTTAATCATTTAGATGTATATCTCTTTTGCCTTAAATTTTTATCAGTATTATGTGTTTCCTGAAAGACAAAGTAGTGTAGCAACTGAGTTCCTTCCTCAGCATAAACAAGTGCCAATCTCATTCTTCTAAACCTCGTAGTGAGGGGGCTGGGAATATGGCCTAGTTGCAAGAGCGCTTGCCTCCTACACATGAAGCTCTCAGTTCGATTCCCCAGCACCACATATATAGAAAACGGCCAGCAGGGGCGCTGTGGCTCAGGTGGCAGAGCCTTGAGCAAAAAGAAGCCAGGGACAGTGCTCAGGCCCTGAGTCCAAGGCCCAGGACTGGCGACAAAAAAAAAAAGAAGAAGAAATAAACCTCGTAGTGAGGATCTTTAGGAGACCAGTGTGCAAGTATTTTTTATATGATGCATTTACTATGAGTTAATTGCACGTAATACATATCTAATGTTTACTTAATGATATCAAGTAAAACTAAAAGAAACACACAGAGACATAATGGCACATAATCAGAGCACTGAAAGAAATCCTTGAAACTGATACTGCAAAGATGACCCTGCAGATGTTCACTTAATATCTGAACTCCACCAACCAACAATTGTTCAGGTGATCTTTTAAATTAGTCCATTTCTAATTTGTGCAGTAATAATAGATCCTCAATGATGGCTGTTACTATAAAATTTCATTATACTTATGAGCACATTTCTTAAAAGCATGTATGTAACATATTTTGTTTGGAAACTGCTATCTACAAACGAAAAGTGAAAGGCATATTTTCTATGGCTAGTACTTAGTAGGCATTTATTTTGAATGGATAGTTGTGTAGAATTTAACAGAGTCCAAACTATTACTTTTAATTCAAACTTTTAATTCAAAGGGAAAGAGAATTGTCACTGTGTGGGGATATATCTGCCCACAAATATATGTATATATATATACATATATAAAATACATTTGTAAATACATAAGTGCATATACATATATTTATATGTGCATATGTGTGTATGTGTGTCTGTACTGGTAGTTTATACTTGTAATCCTAGCTAGATAGGACATTGAGGTTTGAGAACTGAGGTTTAAAACTAGCCTGCAACCACAGTCTAGAGAATTTCTTTCTTCTTTTTTTAATTGTCAAAGCAAAGTACAGAGGGGTTACAGTTTCATATGTAAGGGAGTGAATACATTTCTTATCCACCTTGTTACCTCCTCCCTCATTCCCTCCTCCTCATTTTCTCCCCCCCCCCTGCCATGAGTTGTATAGTTGGTTTACATGTCTAGGATAGTCCTAGCAGAAGATTACAATCCAGAGAATTTCATTATCAATGAGCCAGTAAAAGTTATGAACTGGACATTTGGCTCAAGTGCTAGAGTACCAGCCATGAGCAGAAAAGCTAAAGAAGAGCAAGAGGCCTTGAATTCAAGCCCTAGTATCAGCACATAAAAACAAGTCATCATAATTTGGCAAAAACTGCCAAATAAATTAAACAGGATATGGAGATTGTGTGTGTGTGTGAGTGTGTGTGTGTGTGTGTGAGTGTGTGTGTGTGTGCGTGTGCGTGCTAGACCACCAGGTCATATGTTCAAGGAAAAAGCACACATTATTAATTCCAGATAAAATTATGTACCGTATCTTTCAAAATAAAAGCTGGAAGGGTTTGAGTATTAACACTAAAAAGTGAACAGTAAAGACACACTAAAGATCTCTTGGTGTCTCCAACATATGTTCAAATTCTATGTGTTGCTTTAACGTTTTTACAAAGTTAAGAACTATTAGTTTGCTACTTCCCTTTGATTGATATGGAAAACTATATTGTCGCTAGGGTAAGATGTGTGGAATCTCTGACCACTTTGACAGCACGTATACAAACCATTCATATACACATTCCAATGTGTGTGATCTAGATGGGATCTAATTCCAGAATGTAGCAAAATTAAGTGGAAAGGTATCTTACAATCAATCTTGATTAAATTTAATTTGTCATACATAGGATTAAATTTCAACAATATAACAAGTGATTGGGTAATTGTTCCTATGCACATATGGCTATTTCTCAAAAAGAAGAATATGCCATGCTATAGATGCATCAACACCACTCATAAGCTGTGAAATTACAAAGAAAAGCTCAAATCTCTGATTTCTCATTCTCATTTACATCATCTTTTCCAAATTTCATCACTGAAAATTTTAAAAAGCAAGGAATGGAGATGATATAGCAATGATATAGCAACTTTGATAAATGTATTTATAAGGAAAGAAATTAGAGAAATGTGAAAAAAATTTACAAAACATATTTATATTAAAACATATCACCTGTAATGTATAAACACCTATTATATACAATGTGTGTATTAAGTATATTATTCTATTCTAATGCACACTTTAACTTTATGATAAACATACTATATCTAGTACATTTGAAACTTTAAGTTTTTTAATTTCACAGGGATTACTATATGTAGGAAAGCATGAAGGGGAAGAACAGCCTTGTCATATTCCATTATTATGGTCTATGCAATTTCTTTTTATCTTCATAGAAAACATGAACTGAGATGAGCTCTATAAAATTTCAAATACCATATAAAATAAAATTCTAAAGTTAAGAAAATACTGACTATCTAAACGTATTATATGTTTAACTCTGGGTGTTTATTATTATAAACTGTAATATTTCCTGCTTATAATGAATTTTTTTGCTAATTGATTTACTGCCCTAAATGACTTGAATACATGATTCAACAATACTTTTATATTATCTAGGAAAGCTATTCTGAGACATACACCATGGATATGTTTTATGGTATTGTAAAACTTCCAAGGAATTACTATGCTGGGTGACTTCTGTTTTATTTCACTACATTGTGTCTCAGTTCTCCTGCAGACAGAAATACTAAAGCTGTAAAAGCCTGTTGAAAGTATCACATGAGAAAAGATGGGATACCTTTAGCACAGTAAGTATATAATAATAGTTAGCCATCGCATTATTAGCACAAATTACAAGTTCTCTCATGGATTACCTCAGTTTACCCCTCTAGCTTTGATTTGATGTTCCTTTATATACCTTTATGCCAGAATTGTAAAATGTCTTGATTCCTATTTTACTTTGATTTTTCTGAAACAGAGTGTTACATGTAGCCCAAGGGGTCCTCAACATCCTTTTCTTGCTAAGATTACAGATATGCACCACTATGCTAGACTTGCCTAATTTGTTTTAACAGGGGAATGTCTCTCTTTTTTTTCTTTGTTCATGTCTTTAAATGAATATTATAGCTGTCCAGTTTCTTTTTGTGGAACTTTAAATACCCTAGCTTATTGATAATCTGTTGTGAAATTCAGGAGAATTGCAAGTTCAGAGTCTTTTACATGGTATGTACTGAGATTATGGTAATTATCTGTTAATATGCCTTCTCTCTGTACCAGAATTTGAGTCACTCTGGAGTAGAGCTGTGTTTGTTTCCTGGGTACACTTGTGGACATCACAGGAAGTTTATACATGTTTGTGGAAAGAAGAAAATGATTCTCTGACATTTGCATATAAGCAAAGCACCTAACACAAGAAGCCTTAAAACATTTTTCTTATGTGCGAATAACAGTTACTACACACCAATGCAACAGTGATACTCACAAAACTATATGTTAGGAATTCACTCTACAACTGTGAGGGAGGGGGTATTGGGGAGGAGGGAAGATGGAAGAAAATGAAGGAGAAGGGCTGGGGATATGGCCTAGTGGCAAGAGCGCTTGCCTCGTATACAAGAAGCCCTCCATTCGATTCCCCAGCACCACATATACAAAAAATGGCCAGAAGTGGCGCTGGGGCTCAAGTGGCAGAGTGCTAGCCTTGAGCAAAAAGAAGCCAGGGACAGTGTTCAGGCCCTGAGTCCAAGGCCCAGGACTGACCAAAAAAAAAAAAAAAGAAGGAGAAGGTTACAAGTTTGACAAGAAATGTACTCATGACCTTACCCATGTAACTGCAACCCCTCTGCACATGACTCTGACAATAAAATCAAATTTAAAAAGAATATATTAAAAATTACTGCACATTTATTTTCAGAACTAGCTTATAGTTTTGATTGTATTTTCCATTTTAAACATCTAAGACCAGAAAATTGAGACTAGTTAAAAGAATAATCACAAACATACTTATCACTAAAAAATGAAGAAAATTAAGGGAAATGTAGCAAAATCGTGCATGCATTTTTGTAAATGTGCATGCATTAAGTAGGTTTGGGTCTTTTTTTTCTTTTTTTCATGTTTCTGCTTTCTTCAATTCTATAGCTCCATGACTAAGCTGACCCTGATACAAGGTTACAAAGAACCACTCTACTATGCTATTAGTACCTATTGTTTAACATCAATATCCAAGAGTTTCCCTGCTGTGGTTACAAGCCCACCATACTAAAGAAATTGCAAACAGACGGGTTATTTTACACCAACCATAACATACATAGAAGCACCTTAACTTCATTGGACAAGCTTTCATTTTATAGTAAAGTGATCCAAAGCTAACAACTTCTGTAAACACTAGGTGGATACACAAACAACAGAATCACAGGTGAAAGACAGAGGAGACAGTGATGGGGAGGTATTCAAGATAAATATACCCTCCTATCAGGTGCCACATTCCTAATGATTTTCTCTTATCTCAAAGGAGACGGAAGCTTTCTGAATTCATGCTGATTTGTGGAAGCAAAGAGGGAGAGGGAGATATTATCCTTTCAAGGCAAAAGATATTGACAAATCAAAATGGTGAAAAAAAGTTTGGATTATATAATATTACAAATAAATGATACACTATCTTTCCAAAAAATGACAAAATCTTCTTTAAGACATTATTGAATAGTTAAAAAATAATAAAATTATGCATGCCTGAGAATAAAGTTATTTTAAAATCATATGTAATGCAGGAAATACCACGTGTAAAGGCACACATGTATATATAATGAATTTTGATTATAATTTAACTTGCAAAATTTTCAATCTGTTATCATTTAAATTTATGTGGTTATATTTTTATTTCAAACAATTACAATTTTAGTAACTATTTGCTTTAATGTCAAGACTTTATAAATTCTGAAATATATTTAATTGGCCTTAAAATATGTGTTTGGAAATTTGAGATAAACTTCATGAAGAGATGTAAAGTTAGTCGCCTAAGCAAGTGAGATATGTGGTTTTATCTGTCATTACTTTATGGATACTGCTTGCTCCCAAGATCATCTTTATAGAATCCCCTGTTTCTTTGTTTGACATTTGAAAGAAAATATCGTCATTTTTATGTCTGTTAAAAAGCAATCTGTCAACACTGGCATCAAACAACGTTGAACGGATGTTAAATTGTATAACAAGTGACAATATCAACTCCCCAGACAGCCAAAATGCCTGCTTCATGAATGCATTTTGACAGGTCAGAAACCAACCTGATACTTACACGTGTGCAATGGCAGGATGAAAGTATCACAAAATAGTCAAGAGCGGCATCAATTGCTTTGGAAGAAATCTTTCTCCTCTCTTAAAAAAATCACTATATACTAATTATCATTACTTTGTCTTGCCTTCATTATGATCCAGTTCTGCTATTGTATTTCTGAATAGCAAACTGTGTGCCACCTGCTTGTGGATAAAAACTCTGGCCCATAGGTACCGCTGTTTGTAAATGATCCCAATGGCAACAAGACATTGCTTTCCCAGGTGAGTTACTTATTTACTTCCTGTTTTCTTTCTCCCACTATTCATTTATGCTGACAAGTGTCAATTACGGCCAGGAGATTTATGGGATGGGAAAGATAAAGCCCAATTTACAAATCATTTCCCGTGCAAGCAGACAGGTGCAATGACAGAGCAGACTTGCTGTAATTGAATTCCTTGCTGCGATCTATTCAGTCACAAGAAGATGTCAACATCAAGGATCTTAGCTGTGGAAAAAGTCTTAATATACAATGATTTTGAATGTGGAGATGACAATATAGCCTAGCCTCTAACTATGGATTGAGGACGAAATATATTACATTATTTTATGTAATAAAAATTCTTCTTGCCCCTTAAATGGGCAGGATAATAGAGACAATGTTTCAAGAATGGCTAAACTTGAGGCCTGTAAAAAATTATCTTATGAATACCTCTTCTGATATGTCAAACTGATTTATCTACAAATACTTACACTCTAAAATTAGGAAGAACATTTGCAAGAATACATTTATTTTCTAATGGATATCATCATTTGATCATTATTAAGGAGGGTGTTTTCCAGTATATATATAGAGAGAGATTTTAAAATATATTAAAATGTAACATTATAAATTTGCAGTTATGCTTTTCCTTTTTATAAACCAATATATATGTTTATATACAGTAGATATATATAGTATATACAGTAGAAAACAGGTCGTGTTAATTATCTAATCAACTCTTAATATTAATTTTGGTTTATTTGTTATATTTATGATTATCTTTTAATAAACATTTTCAACAAATATATAATTAATGTGATAGGAAGCAATACTTTTGCTTTGATCACACATCTTATTAAACTTAAATGAAGCATGTGACTCTATATTGAGAACCAGATTGGCTTGTTAAGTGATCAGGTTATGATTTAACAATTTTGAAGTAAAATGAAGAGAAAGAAAGAAGGAGAAGGAGAGACAGACAGGCAGACACAGAAAAAAACACAAAGAAAATCAGAGAAGGAGAGAAACAGGGGTTGCGGGGAGGAGACAGACACCAAGAATAGAAAAACAAATTAAAACAAAAGTGGGAAATTTGGTTAAGGACCTTATAAGTTGATAAAAGAAAATATTACCCTGCATCACGGCTTCTTTTTTTTTTTTTCAAGGGTTATTTTATTTTTATTGTACTGTTTGCAGGTTTCTTTTTCTTTTTCTTTTTGCCAGTCCTGGGGCCTTGGACTCAGGGCCTAAGCACTGTCCCTGGCTTCTTTTTGCTCAAGACTAGCACTCTGCCATTTGAGCCACAGCGCCACTTCTGGCCATTTTCTATATATGTGGTTCTTGGGAATCGAACCGAGGGCTTCATGTATATGAGGCAAGAACTCTTGCCACTAGGCCATATCCCCAGCCCTGCATACTGCTTCTTAAAAACGTGAAGTCATTTTTATTTCATTTTTTTCTCTTATTTTCAAAGTCCTGGAAATCAAACTTGAGGTCTCACACATATGCCAGGTAACTATCACTGACCTACTCCTAACTAACTATCTAACTCCTAACTAACTAACTCCTAACTAACTAACTATCACTGCAACCTACTCCTACCACCCAGCCCCCAGTTTCTAGTTTCAAGTAAATAAATTGTGGAAAAACATATGTTGAATCATTTTGCACTAATGTGTGTACTCTCAAATTTCACTTGTAGAAGCAACTTCTTATGGGTATTATTACATGTCGGTGTAGTTTTATATATTTATATTACTAGGAATATGCAAGTATTTCCAATTTTATGTGTTCCAGGCCACATTTTTTCTATTAAAGATATATTTTTTCTTGTTTATTATGTTTCAAAATGGTCATTTACTGTTAGTTTTATACATTATCTTAATTTATTCAATCATTTACAATACTTATTTGTTCAATTTTACAGTTTTGAGGCTTTTTCTTATTGTATGACTTCGTAATCCTTCCTTTTTCAAATATGTAAACTGGATACTACTACTTTATCAAATATAGATGACATTTGTTTCTACAATGTGACATATTTTTGTTTATAGTCAATTTCATCAAACTTATTTTATTTTCTTTGATCTTACATTACTTATACCCCGGGGAAGGATTTTATTGTTAAATTTCCATGCATATTAAAAATGTATTCCAATAACTCTCCCTCAAGCCTTCTTCCTTCTTCAAAACAACTTCAACAGATTTCAATGTCTTATTCTCATTCTTAAAAGTAATCCATTTTGACAATATTCAACATGCTTTATCTTGTTTAGTCGCCAATCCTCCACTAGCACCTACTCTTCAATAGAATCTCTTTCAACTTTCTCACTCCAAATCTCCATTAAGCAACATCTTTCACTGAACTTCTGTATTATGTCCTCAAACTTTATAGCCAGAGGTCACCTGGATATTCCTTAATTAATCAAAGTTCATTTACAAACCAAAAAAATTTTTTTTTGCCAGTCCTGGGGCATGGAATCTGGGTCTGGACACTGTCCCTGGCTTCTTTTTGTTCAAGGCTAGCACTCTACCACTTGAGCCAGAGCACCACTTCCAGCCTTTTCTGTTTATATGGTACTGAGGAATCGAACCCAGGGCTCCTTCCATGCTAGGCAAGCACTCTACCGCTAAGCCATATTCCTAGCCGATACACAAACATATTAATTAACATATGATATATTCAAGCAAAGATTCCAATGGTCTAACTCCTTTGAACAACTGATAGTTTAATAAAATGAAGACAAGCATGTGTTGTCACAGGGAAGTGATATCAAGGGGAAGAGGAGCAGATGAATGGAAATAGGAAGTGTAAGTGAATGCAGTCATAATATTTAATGTACATATGTGAAAATGGAATTTGGTATTTTGAAGGGTAAGTGGGGTTGAGAAAGATGAGGAAAAATGATGGGAGAGGTGAATCTGACCAAGATACATTATACTCATAAAATGTAATGAATTGAAACCCTTTTGTACAAATAAGATAATAATAATAATGAAGTTCAAAAAAGAAACTTCTATTTTTCTTTCACAAATGCCTATCAAAATAATTTTAACTTATTATATATGTATAGTAAACTGTAATCATATTTGTGTTACATCTAACATGTATTTCCACAAATAAAAATTTACTTTCGATCACATACTTAGGTCTTTGTTTATAATAGCTTTTGTTTATTTCCTAAAATCATAAAATACCATGTCATTTTCTTCAAACATGTTTTAGATATTCTTAGCAATTTTTCCTTTTCCAATTAATATAGAACTTATCTCATTATGTAGACCCACAAACAGAAACAAAAATATGATTCAAACACAGAAAGTAATGTATCACTTCCATATTCAGTATACCTACTGAGAAATGCCTTGTTAGGCAATTGTCACTAGACAAAAATCATAAGAGTGCCTACACAAAGCTATTACCACAGCATACCACACACCTAGGCTATATCACCTACTTACTACTCTAGGTTGCAATCCTACTTATCATGTTATGATGTAAAATATGGCAGGCAACTATAGCACAAAAAGCATATTAAACACAAAAAATGCAGAGAGTACCAAGTGATAGGAACCTTTCAGCTACATAATAATCCAATTGCAGCACCACAACATATGTGACCATGGCTACATTTATTAAATATATTTCATATATTTTATGCATGTGAAATACATAATTTTGCCATTTGACACAATAATAATGAATTTAAAGGCTACTACTATAAGTGAAATGAGCCAGACATGAAGAAAAATATTGCTTGATGGCATATAAATGTAGGATCTAAAATAATAAAATGTCTAATATAAGAGAATAAAATGGGCAATAAAGGACACGCTTGGGGTAGTAATTAGGAGGGTATAAGTCAGAGGACAACACAACAGACATAAAAGATGCCTGTGTAATCTGAGGTTTGTATTTGATAAAAAATACTATATTTAGGTTTACTGCTAGATGAGAATATTTTACCTGTCCTATTCATAAAATAAAGGAGGAGGATACGATTATGGCTTTGTGAATGTCCTATCCTATAGTAGCCACTATCTCTATCTCTATCTACCTGTCTCTCTGCCTATCTGTTCTTCTATCATCTATTTATCTATCTACTTATCTATCTATCTATTTATCTATCTATCTGTCTGTCTGTCTGTCTGTCTCTGTCTGTCTACCTATCTATCTCTATCCATCCATTCCATAAATACAGGTTCATACCTTCAATTACAAATCAAAATTTGTTAAAAAACAAAAAAGACAGTACTAGAGACTTCTCGCAAATGACTGCCTCTCTGGCATGACTAAGACTCAGAGTTCAAGTCCCAGCAACCTTGAAATAAATTTAAATTATGGTTCCTTAGCTGAGCCTTAATGTCTCAGTTATATGGTCCCACACATTTAGAAGGCTAAGACCTAGATCACAGTTTGAAGTCAGTTGTGAAATTAAAGCCTTTAAGACTCAATCTCCAGTTAACAAGCAAAATGCCAGACTGGTGGCATGATTCAAGTGGTAGAACAGCAGTGATGGGCAAGTAAGCCAATGAAACAGAAAGTCCTGAGTTTAAACTCTAAAACTGGGGGGGGGGGGGAAATAACAAAAGAAAAGGTAATATGCTTTCCTATGAGGAACAATTCAATTTTCAGCTTCTATTTGTTTCACAAGAAAAAAAGTGGCCTGAAAATAATTTTCAAATTTAATCCTGAACATAGGTCAAAATAATTTTATTCCTTTTCCCAATGTCACTAAAACCATGACACTAAAAGTGGACAAGTACAATCTAGACCCATAGAAGTCAAGGATAGTTTATTTCTTCTTTCTGAATAACATGAGCTTCCTTACCTGCAGGTTATTGTGTATTGATCTTAAGCAAAACATATTTTTAAAACAAAGCTCACTTTGTTCTCTATAGCCATAAAGACACAAACCACATTTTGTAAGAATAAGTTCTGGTTTTCAGTCTCTACTCAGAAACTCATATGCTTTGATGTCCCATTTCGTCCCCTGTTAATAATTGGTTTAGGTATATTCTCCCAGAGGTGACCGCAATTCTGTGCTGTGGTTCTGAACTAAAGAAAGATTTCGAGAAATGGAAGGTTCTTTATAAGTGCAAGTTGCCACTGGTTATTAAAATAAAAGCTTTCTCATATACAACCTTGTCAGCAATAGCACTTAGTGACCTACAGGGCAGCTATTTACTAAAAACAGGAACTCCATAATTGAGGCCCCATATATACTCCATCACTAAGCCCAGACCAAGCCACAGTAGAAAGGCTTGAGCTAATTGCTTCTTAAGCCACTGAAGTCTCTACTTCAGCATATGTCTGTGCCAAAAATACTCAAGCTAGCCCTTGTTTCTCTCAGAATATTTTGCATGTAATTCTGATTTTTCAAAGATGGAATTTGGGTAGGGACAAAATTAGTTCTCAACTAAACAAACGTTAGATATGTGTCACTGAAGAGCTTCTATTTCAAGGTGTTTGTCAAGTTCTTATCCTGTTAAAGAAACATTGCTTCTCTGATTTATTCCTCCTTGTTTTCAATGCACTGTGATTTTTCATGCTTAAACAAACCAAAAATAATTTACAGATGAAATAAATATTCTGATTTTAGCCATAAGAGGGTGTGCAGCAAGAGAATAGACGTTATCATTTGTTAAGTTATGTTTTTGAACCTATCTCAGTATTTTCAGTAATATTATCTCATTCATTTCTCCAAAAATACAACATGGCCTTTTCATCTATGGCATTTTAAGGTCCAGCAAGATAAAGGAGTTGGTCTATGACACATATCTAAGCAGTATAGAAAAAATATCAAAGTTAATCTATAATTAGTATTTTGCAGAAATTATTGCTTCAGCTTCTTCATGTAGGAAATAATCATTAGAGAATGAACTGTGCTTTGATTCGAGTGGCTACAACCAATTATTTGACTGCAAATTAGGGATATCCACCCTATTCCTTCACAGATTATAAAAGAGCCAAAGAAACCCCCTTAGCACATTAGAATCTGGATAATATGAGAAGAGAGATTTTGCCTTGTGGATTGCTGCATATCAAAACACAGCAGTAGTGGGAATATGGTAGAAATATGGTGGGAACTGAATTGATAAATTAAAATATCTTTCCTAACAGTTTGAATCACATAGCTGAGGACATCAAGTCTCCAAGAGATTAAGTGACTCAGTATGAGAGTGAAATAGAATTCAGTTTTATTTTTCCCATGGGCAATGGGTTTTCCAGTATGTCAAACTGCTCTTAACTAGGACAGCAGATGGCAACACCTTTGTGACTTATGGGTTAGAATCACATAGAATATTCCACATTCAGGATTTTGTTGTTGTTGTTGTTGTTGTAGAATCTGAAGGGACGGACTAATGTGCATGGTACAAAATGCTAGACATGGTGTGAAGAAACATTTGATTTGAATAAATTTTCCAAGAATGAGAAGATGCTTATTTTCAATGTCACATTTAATGATCTTTAAGATACAGCACTATTTATAAGTTTTATGAATTGAAAAGTTGCCTTTCTTATTTAGAGTGAACAACCTGCAATTCACAAAACATTTTCTTTTCCTTTAACATAACTTCCTTAAAAGCAGTTGCAAATAAAACTAAGAAATCAATAGGTTTGTGTAAAGAAAGCACACCTTTATTGTGCTGTAAAGATCCAATTGAGTGCAATTATACGATGTGGTGGACAGATATCAAGTATACTTGAATTAACTCATGATTTCAATGTAATGGCAACTAAATAACTCTAAGATGAATTGTTAAGAAAACTGAAAAAGAGAGTGAAATATAGGTGATAAAAATGAGTGAGAATAAATAAACTTAGAAACAATTATAATTTGGTGACACAATAACACAATTTAATTCTTAATCTGTGATAAAGAGAACAATGTTATATTAATAAATAGAATACATAATGAAGATATAAAAAAGATCAGACAGTTTAGAAATAGGTTTCATCTCTATATAGCCTTGGAAAAAACATTAGCATTTCAAAAGACTGTAGGAAGGAGGCATTTCATAGTAAATAGCATCAAAGGTTTGAAAAGATTAGTAGGAGCAGGGAATCAGGATTTTCTGGATATTATGCATATACTGATGAATTAAAATTTTTAAATCCTATTCTATCCATTTAACAAATGAAGCATACATGAATAATTATTTTCCAAGTCTTGCTATGGATAATGTTTTTCCATCCATATCACAGCCATCATAAGCAAAAGATAGACTCATAAAAATTTAAACTTAACCTTTTTCAAAGAAACATTAAACATAGGAGTAAAATTAAAAGACAACTGTATACATAAATATTTGTACAATAAGCAAACTGTACTATCCATTTCATACAGCCTTTTTTTTTTAACAATACAAAGAATAAAACCCAGTAACACACTAACATGCACAATCCATCTTTCAATTCCTGATAAGTAGTAGAGCATCCTAATTTTTCAACTTGGCACAGTTATTCACTTCATCCACAATTATGCATGACCAGTGAGCATACAAAAATACTAAATCTTAATTTTTGATTTATATTAAATGAGATAATGTTTGTATCTCGCATTGGTAAAAAGTAGAAAAATCACTGACAATTCTCAGGACTGGTAAAGGCTCTTGTACTTCACCCATTCTTACCAGAGGGGAACTTGGCAATCTAGTTTAAACCTTTAATTCATTTTATCTAAACAAATCGAGTCCCCCTCCCCCCAAAAAAAATCTAAAGAAGAATTAAGTGTTGGGGTCCTTTGCCCCCCAGCGCTTTCCGGGCCAGTGGGAGAGGCGGGGAGCATGCCCCGCAGGATAAGCCAAGATGAGGTAGGATCGTGAGACCACCTGCCCTCAGCCCCCCTTAAGTTTAAGAAGGACACTGAGACAATTCCGGGGAAATGTAACGCAGTCTGCCGGTTTTAATAAGGAGGAACCACATTTATAAAGGATGAATGGCGGCAGGAAGAGGAGTGATTGGCTGCCTGGGATGTCCATCAAGGGTGGGGCACCGAGGGTCCTCCCCTAAGGGTGGTGTAAATCTACATCACAGCCCACAGGACTGCTTCTGGGTTCACCACCAGCGGCCATCTTAGCTCAAACAGAGCCCGAGGATGGGAGGCGGGGCTGGTTAGAGCTGCCTTTCTGGTTCTGGACACGTAGGCAGGTGGGGCTAATAGCCACACAGCTCCAGGGGCTGGGAAAGTAGGCGGGCTAGCTAGAGCCGCCTCTTAAAGCTGCAAGGCATCTGGGGCGGGCATGCCCCACAAAAAGTAGATGCAGTGACATATGTACAAGATTCTTTCTCATATGAGAAGTGCTAGTAGCAACCTATTAGATGAAACTGACTCTAGACAAGAATTCAAAAGTTGCCTAGAGGGCTGGGAATATGGCCTAGTAGAGTGCTTGGCCTTGTATACATACATGAAGCCCTGAGATTGATTCCTTAGCATCACAGAAACAGAAAAAGCCAGAAGTGGAATTGTGGCTCACGAGGTAGAGTGCTAGCCTTGAGCAAAAAGCAGCCAGGGACAGTGCTCAGCCCAGGACTGGCCAAAGAGTAAAGAAAAGTTGCCTAGAAAGATCACATACTCACTTTGCCACTCAGCTCAGTGACTGACATTGGTGGCAGGAGTTGGATGATGTTGTTAGATGGCAATATAATGCATTCACTATGATCTTAACTTTGTCAAAATGATAAAAAATTAAAATACACATATAGTAGTGTATTATAAAGTGCATACAAAGAAATACAAGAGATGCGTAGAAGGATTTAGGATTCAGATCAATTTTCATTTTCTTAAAATTTCCTGCAATTATGTGAATTTTTGAACAAAGTAAACTGTATAATAATAAAAAGAAAAAGCAGAACAATTCAATGCAAATGTCTAGTATTCTGACATAGTTTTCTAATGATACCTTAATGGCTTTAAGTATAAGCCAAATAAATATGAAACTCTCACCTGAAATTATGTTTTACTAGTGTATTAATCTTATAAACTTAAACAATTTATGAAAACACTTTAGTGCAAAGACATATGAGAAAAATTTTAATTTCTTTTAAGCAATCTCCATTTCTTTTGTTTCATGAAATGAATTTATCTTTGAGAATAAAATGATCCTCAGATGTTAAAAATCTGGTCAGAAATATTAAAGAATAGAAAGTATATTTTCTACCTTAAAAATGACCTTACAAATTAGGAAATACATGTTTAGTAGTCAAAGACTAAAACTATATAAACAATGTCAGATTTATTCAATACTTTATAATGTCCACTTGATAAATTTTAAATTGATTTAAGTGCCTTTCCCTACTCTTAGCTTTCTTCAAAGTCCACCTCCTGTGTTGGAATATTGTTATATCTATTGTTCTCAACTTCACAGTGAATCATACTCATTTCTGAGCTCACAGAGCATTGCTAGAAGTCCTAATTGCAATTAGGTGACACCAATTATAAAGTATAAACATCTAAATCTGTCATGAGTAAAACAATGTCATATTAGCAGACAAAGTAAATGATGAAGAACTAAATAAGTTTGGCAAGTTCAGAAATAGTATTTTGTCTCTATAGAGTAGGACTATTCTGATAGCCTTCGGTAGCAGGGCTATTTATTCTCTTACCCCCTCTTACCACTGAGCCTGAAAGTTGGCTAATTCTGCTTCTCGCTCCTCTTTTCATAGTTTTGAAATCATTCTACGTCTGTCTTCACATAATGAATCACAGCTGTGATATTCATACCATGAGATGATGTGACTTCTGTCCTAAAGTGCTGTCATCCACCGATGGCAGGTCATCCTTTCTCATTTCTAAAAGATTTTTAGCTCTTGCTCCTGACAATGTCATTCATGCTACTCCTGTCCTAATAGTTATGAAAGCTAAAGTCCAGGTAGAAATTACTTACTGAACTATAATTCCTGGCTTCCATTTACTCTGGTTTTGCAGTGTTCAACTACCCACTCTGGTGCTATGAATGACAGAGACCAAACCTCTTCATTGCCTTGTCCACAATCACTTTGCTATCATCATTCCTTTTTATTCCCCCTAGCATTTTGACTCAAAATTTCTCACTACACTGGCAAAATAACCTTCTAAGATACAAATAGTTTTGCCTAATGTTTTCTTGCAAGCTGTATATATCTGGATCCAGCATCAAAAATATATATTGGAACTCAGGATATCTTAATCATAGAATTGCTTATTATATTGAATAGATGAGCTGACAAAACCTCATAAAATACTGGATGCCCTTCCAGCCTTCAACAGAGTTTACTATGAAGGGATTTGTGAGAGAAAAGTGAAGCCACTGAAAGGGAGCTGGAGTCATGAATGAGGAGGCACCTCTGATTGATACTACGGCTAAAACAGATAAAGGGAGAACCACCTTCACTTTAATCTGTATCCTTACTTTCAAGCTCCTGCTGGTTTTCATCCTTGCGAAGTGTAGCCAGAAGCCAGATCACAAGGTAGCCTGGTTAACATTGCCTGCCAGGCAAAACCTCAACATTCATCCAGAGCAAGGGGAACCAGAAAAATAGGTAAGTGATCACAAGATCATGAACTGCATAAGTATATATTAATTGTCTCAGATTGGCCACATGCCAAGTGAAGCTCCAAATTCTTATAGTCAAATCGTTTTGATTACAGTTAGTACTAGTACGTTTCAGTAGAAACCATCTTTTCAGTTGCTTGGATCATTAGTGTGTTGTCATGCAGAACACTATTCTGTTCAATGTACCTTTATGAAACAATCACCTAGTCCCTAGATTTGGTCTTTCAAGATGCAATTTTCACCATTACTTTAAGCATCATACCTTCTCCTTGCTTGCTAATCTATCTTTAGTTTCCTTACTTGGGTGATTTTAGTCCTTTCTCAGTGGATTTCACATTAATGATATCCTAATAAAGGGTAGGAAGTGTTAGATTAGGAGAGAAGATGAATAAGTAAAATATATACTATAGCAATAATAAGAAAGGAAAAACAGTAAAATTGTATAGAGACAGGAAATGTTTGCTGATGACTGCAGTTTTAGATCTAGCATAGAAATAGTTGCTAAGAGTAGATCACTATATAGTCCTTTAATCACATAATGAAAGAAACAACCCAGACAAGATCATATGGATCAGAATACACTATACTGTATTTTCACAAATAAAATGAGTTCAGTTTTTCTTTCAGTCTTCTAGGTATAATTTATCAGCACATAATCAATTCATGATTCTATAAGAACGTGAAATATATTTATAATATAAAAAGCAAGGCAAAGAAACACTTTTTATTCTGGAAAGGTCCACAGAACCTCCACCTGTCTTCTCTAGGCCACCTTTCCTCATAAATTGTTCCCTGTGATTTTCTTTGATTGAGTTGTCAAGTATTATCTGTGGAAACCTTTCTTCTATTACCTGAATCACACTTAATATGCTTCTCACATGCTGCAAGACGCAAATGTCTGAGAAGTGAATTGGAGGAAGATGGCTTCACATCTGTTGTTTAAGACAGCCCTTCCTCCACTTAAGTGAACACACTGTTTTGTTTTGTTTTTTTTTCTTCTGCTTAAATCACAGATTAAAGGTTAGTAGCCATTTTAGAAGACTATGAAGCATTAAAAAAACTAGCAGACAATTTAAGCTGGAATAGTCATTATGCCTAAATTCTAAATTTTTTATATGGACTCAAGTTACATATTTTGGAAGAGTAGAGAGATGTACCTCAGGGTTTGAAATGTATACTTGGTTGAGGATTGAAAACAGAAAGGCACAGGGAGAGGGGGGTGGGGGGAATGAGGGAGGAAGTAACAAACAGTACAAGAAATGTATCCAATGCCTAACTTATGAAACTGTAACCTCTCTGTACATCACTTTGACAATAAATAAGAAAAATAAATTAAAAAAAAGAAAACAGGCAGTTTCTACTGAACTGCTTATGTTTATAAGGTAAATGGGCAGAACTTTGAAGAAATACTTCAACAACTGCAAATGCTGGCAGCAATGCTTATTTTATCTATTCTGCTTCAGCCTCCCAAAGCAAATCAATGATTCTTTACCAATGTCATGATTCCACCTAGTTTATTATCTGATGCTTCAAGGAATACAAAAAGATTGATCATATCTCGTTTCTGTCACTAAAATGAGCCTCAGGTAGGAAAGTAAGCATAAAGTTCAGAAATAAGATAAAAAAGTAAAAGGGTGAATTTGATCAAAGGAATATGCATGTATGGAAATAGGACAAAAACAATTTGGGGATTAATATTTTCTAATACAATTTTCCCATGTCAATTCAGCAATACCATAAAAATAGTAAGGGAAACAATATCTAGTCCATAGTGTGTTGGAGATAAAATATACGGCTGCTTTAATGAATGCCGACACTTTATGTTGAAATGTGTCACTGGTCTGCTGAAATTCCTAACTTATAATGAATCCCAAATAAATACCCTATTCTCTTTTCAATATAGTCTCTTCCCGGTTACAAGAACTCTATAGGCAGTCTCTGGCTTCACATGTATCTCTTTAGAACATTCTTTCCTTCTTTTCCTTTCCCACATTATTAAAATTCACTGTTAGACTATTAAAATTGTCAAGCAATCCCTGCTTCCTTACTTGTTCTCACCCCAGTTCTTGTTTATCACTCCATGAAAAACAACTTAGTGGTTTTTTTGTTTTTGTATGAATATTAAAAGTCACACAGGTAATTCTCACCTTAACATACCTATAACATAGAGAAAAATTTCCCTGCTAGCCTAAAAAAGTGCAATATCTATAATTAAAGGCCAACAATGAGAGATTCTATCAGAGGCTTGCCCTATAATATTTTAGGAAAATTTAAAGTTAATTTGATTTATTGCATATACTTAGGGTGCTGTAAAATATAAATCAAGTTTCCAAGCAACAAATTTATTCCATTACCTGTGGGAATACAATTTCTGTTTGTGACTATCAAAGAGATTATCTCCACTAATGCCATGTTTGTAAAATTATGCTTCTTGAAAAAGAGAGAGTTTAAAATATTTTCAGATAGAGATAGATAGATAGATACAGATAGATATTGGAATGTTCACACAAATATAACAGTATTAGTCACCATTATTTTCATTAATAGATACTTAGTTGTAATCCAGAATCTTCTTGTTTTTAAAATAATTTGACAGGAATAATAAGCATCACAAAGAATATCAGACTTCATCCTATTTTTATTTCACAATAAAATATTTGTGAGTGCGTGCACCTGAATAAGGAATGTGTGAGAAAATCACTAAATGAGAATCACACTTATTTGAACCTGAATGATTGTACCGTAGAATTTTGGCAGCAGCTTAAAATTTTTCTCTACTCCAGTGAATTCTTGTTGACTCAGTCTTTATTTGGCTTCGGAGGCAGAGATTCTATGAAGAAGTTCACATTTTATTTTACTTAATGGGATAAGCAGCTATAGTGTTAGCTTCTGAGGAAGCAAAAATGTAAAAAATACTCTGGGAGTTTGCTCTGAAGCAAGTTTGTATGGAATACTAAATGCTCTAGGAATGTATTTCTCAAATATCCATACAGATTTAATTAAGTAATTTCAGTGGAAATAGCCAAGCCTCAAAATGTGTGCACTGTGCAGTAATAGAGACTTAAAAATTAATAAGGTAGAAGTCTTAAGAGGACAACAAGGACCTACACCCAGGGAATATTTGACATAAAAACTGAATTGAATATACTGAAGTGAATCTTCTGTTTTATTTGTGTGTGTGTGTGTGTAACTAATTTCAGTGTTTAACAAGAAGCTCTATATAAATAAGTTTATTTCCTTTGCCAAAAGTCTACACTAAATTTTACATGCAATTAGAATCAATTTATTATGGAATATGAGCATAATATATATCCCCTATAAATATTCTAATTTTCAGATGCATGAGACCATCAGCTGTCTTTCATTTATTATGATGAAATTTGAGTTTATTTTACGGCCTACTGTAGAAATGCTAGGCTTTGATTACACAGATTAAAGAAATAAATTCTTTAACAAAAATATAATAGTAATAGAGGCAATTAGGATTGAGCATTTTCACTTAATTTATACAGAATATAATTACATATTAATTCAGGATTATAAATAACATATTTTAACATGGGTCTCAAATGGAAGTAATATTAATTAAATCAGTCTTTCAGTTTTCAATCCTACATGAACTTTATTTCACTACAGTGAAAAAAGTTAAATAATCATACTATTTTTTACTGAACAAATGGGAAATTATCTACATTTCATTATTAAAATCAACCGCAAAGACAGCATGTAATATATAAATAAAATTTCCATGATAACAAACAATATCAGAAGTTCTAGTTGGGGAGTGTCTATTTACAACACTTAGCCTAAGTAAATAAAACATAATAAACCTAAATTTATTATAGATAAGAAAGTTCATCTTATTATTTCTAACAACATATATTTGATACACCTTTTATGGACATTCTCAGGCTTCAATTATTAAGATTTTTGATACTGTTTTAGAACTAAATACTATGAAAATGAATAGACTGTTTAATCCCAACATTTCTTCTTATAAACAGTTAAGAAGCTAAATCAGTTCAATGAAAAATAAAAAAAATTCCAAAATTGCATTATAAAGAATATAACTTTGAGTCAAAAGTTTTACTTGTCTTTAGCAAATTAATAAAAATTTAGTTTCATGGTATAAAGATCAAATGGTAATCAGACAATGAAGGGTATAACTATGATAAAATATGTGTTATACAAAAGAGACCTATTCTTGGACTGTGTATTCCAATACAGAGTGATTATATGACAGGATTCTTTATCTGCTGATGTGAATGTGAACATATTTATCTCCTCTCCCTTTTGGGAAGTGCACTAGCCACACATGCTTTGAGCTTGGATAAAGGGAAGATTTGCTAGTAACCAAAGTACCTTTTATACTTGACAATAGTGAAAGTAGTAAACATTTCTATTTAGTTCTCAAATATCAAGTGTTTCTCAGTGAATATGAACTTGTGCATTTGTGTGTCACCACCATGAGAATAAAGAGCAACATGATACTTATTTTCATCAGCTGCAGAATTCTTGGGGGAAAAAACAGGACAGATATTTGGGGCCAGAATGAGCTACCAGTATCAGAGGCACAGAAACATGACACTGTACACACAGAAGGCATATTCTTTGTATCTAATGAAATGCTGAGCATTTTTAATCTTTTGTGATTTAATCGCTATTGAGTGATTTGCTACATGATAACCCAAGTTCTGACTTGGACTTGAGCCATTCCCTTCCCTTCTTGCTTGGGACAGTGGAATATTTTTGTATATGTCTCAGAGCCGTTCAACACCTGCTAGGCCAACTATCAGGAAAATTTCAATAGCAAGAGAAAAATGTATTAATTTCCCTGCAATAGTTAGAATCTATCTAATGACAAATAAGACCATCTTATATTTTCTGCCTGTAGGTACAAAGCTATAGCATTATTGTTCCAAGTTTCCATTCTCTTGACAGACACCATCTTCTGTAGTGGAGACCTGTTTCTTAACCGTGATGTCAGTCACCACAGGGTAAAAGAAATTTTGTGTGTCTGTCCTAACACTGTTTCTGCTTTGTCAATAAGGAGATACTTAACCTTGACAAGTAAAAAGTTTTAAAATCCCTAATTTAAAATCATAAATCATGCAAATTATTGAACTTGGTTTAGTGAGCTGATTTTATCTGCCAATTGCTTACAACATAAATTTGTCTCTTATGGCTTACTTATTCCTATTAAAATTTATTTGTATCTCTGATTTTTTTTACAAATGCAAATATTTTATTCTATGTGCCCTTGTAATATTTATTGTTTCTCGATAAACACACAATATCTATTTGATATCAAAGATAAGAAATCTAGATAATGCCCATATCCCTTTTGAATACTCCTTTGCTATGCTTTCAACTGAATTTTCTTGTGAAAAGAATGGTCAACCACTTACATTTGGACAATCTGTTTTCCTATTGCAAATAAGCAATGTGGCATCTGTGTACTTGTCAAATGATTCATTTTTTATTTACTCATGTCCAACTGTACCATACAATACTGCTCTGTTTGACCAGTTTCATGATCAGTAACTATAAGTTTCTGAGGATGTATTTTTCCCCTGAAATGAAAACAAAACAAACACACCTGATTATTTAGTCTTTAGGTTTGGTTTTCTCTTGAGCAAACCACTATTTGACTTTTATTGTAAGATTCTATAGGATTAGAACATTTGGATTGTGTATCCTAAAATATATTTGTTATTTTTTGATAAAGTTAATTTAATTATTTCTGTTGTAAAAATTAAAGTTGTTCTAAGGCAAGTAAATGACTAGGTTAAACCTTTTTTCATGTGATTAGTGGGTACAATGAGAACACTTGACTAAAAGGAGAGCAGATAATTTTGTTATGCTGACATAGGAAGGTTCTGCTCTGACATAGTTAAGATAATGAGAGTGAAAATGACAGATCATTAAAATGAGCCTGCTCTAAAACCAAAAATTGCTCAGGTAGATGGACTTGATTTCTAAAATCCTTTTGTATTTAAGAATGAATATGTAGTAAGCTAACTATCTTTAAGAATAATCATGTACTGTTCTCTTTCCTGTTTCAGAATAGCTTTATAATGGAAAATAAATCTCTACACATTTTTCATTTTGCTGAGGTGAATATGTTAATTAGATTATAGTATCAGAATTTACTCTTTTAAAATTAAACTGAAAATATCTAGGTATTTTCTCTGTGGAGCCCCAGTTATTTTGAGAAAATGTTGAAAGCTGTTCTAATATCAGAATTTAATGAGTTTTGTAAAATTTCTGGATTGAATTTAAACATAATTTTAAAACAAACAAATATCTTCACATTTAAAACACTATCTGCTATATTGAATGTCTACTCATCAAATCTACATTGCTCATCTAATATACAATTAATAATTTGTAAAGAAACTATCAGTTGCTCAGTTTATATGCCAAGATGAAAAAATAAGTAAATAAATATAATGCACAGACTCTTATTATGTTTTATATTTTAGAAGAATTATATATTTTCAAAGATGTCTGCTTGATATTGAATTGATACATTATATATTGATGGCATTTTTAAGTCTCTAGATGCATTTCTTACATGTGTGGCTTGTGGATGCATAAGTGATATAATAAAACACGCAAATGCAAAGTTATTTAAAGTATTTAGAAGTCAGTGCTCAGTGCCAAGAGCTCTAAACCAAAGCGCTAAATCTAATGCAGTAATTTCATACTTCAGGTTTAGGAAATCTATCTGCTACTTACAAAGTAATGTCTCCCTGGCTATTCTTTAATTAATAAACATGCAACAACATTCTGGATATTTTGGAATTTCTCTCCTATATTCTATATTTCTCTTGTATTTTCTCTCCTATGTAATGTCTCTCCTATATTTTGTCTTTATGAGTGACAACAAATGTGTGGACAGACACTTTTGACAACTCTGTTCTCTTGAATATAAGCTGTCCATTTACCTGGGTATATTTAATATGTCTTGTGAAAATTCTATAAAATTGTGTCTTTGGAATTTACTTCAGGAGTTCTGAAGCTGATTGAATCTGTCCATTGTGGGGTTTTTTGTTTGTTTGTTTGTTTGTATGCTGTTTTGTTTTCTGGTCTCTCAGACATTTTATTTATAGAAATGTATTAAGTTTCAAAATTACTTTAATGTCCATTTGTACTCCCGTCTCATTATGTTTTCATAAGCTAATGGAAAATGGATATACATTTATTTGTACATACTAAGTGGAAACATGTCCTAGGTACACATGTTTTGAATAGCAATAGAAGTAGAGAGGGAAAAAACATAATGTGAGAATATGAGTCCTTCTGATTAAATGATAATATATGAACTTCTGAAGTATGATGTGAAACTTCCTTGGTACAGTTAATAGAGACTTCACAAAATGGCAGGAAAGTTATAGGGCTCTGCTAGATCAGAGATGTAAGCAGATGGAGAGGAGACTAATAGAAAGGGTAATGCGGATGAATATGATCTAAGTAATTTATTTGCATATATGAAAATAGAGCCATTAAACCTGCTGAAATATTCATAGAAGGAGGAAGAAGAAATGGGAGAATAGTAGAGAATGTGAATCTGTTCAAGAAACAATGTACATGTGTGAAATATTACCATGAAACTTCCCTTGAACAAATAATGTATGCTAATAAACAATCTACTAATAACACCTACCTGTACATAAAAGAAGGATACTAATTTAAGGGACATATTTTATAGAATCTAGGGATTTTTATGACTTTAGTACTTTTAACATATGAATTTTAAGTTACGACTGAGTCTCTGGCATTTTCCTCATAACATTAGTCTACTGATAAATTCAACTGTGAACCTTTCTTTCGTGAGGGTTTCCTGTATGAAGATTTAGTCTTCATCTGCATTTAAGCTTGATCAGAGAACTATATATATAATCCCATGTTTGAATGTTAATTGCTTAGGCTGATCCAATTTTGCCAGAATTAAGTTGTGTCCTGTCTTATAACTCAAACACCCCATCTATACATCTGCTATAAAAGCAAAACATCCTTGACCATGTCTAGCACCTACAATATGTGAAAGTGGCTCCTGCTGCCATCACAGCTGCCCTGGGAATCCCTTGGAGAATGACTAGCTACAGAAAGAGTTGCAGTGGCTAATTTCATACAGTTACAAATGAGTAGGAACATTTTATTCTACTTTAAAGAACCAAACAATTATCATAGGTCTCATTTTTCACTCCCTACCTTCTTCATAATCATTTTTGAATATGGAATGATATCTGTCCTTTCCTGTGGATTGAAATATTATACTGCATGAAGTTTGTACAAATAATTCAATATGGCATTAGCCTAATGGATGGAAAAAATGCACTGGTAATAATACTTATTTCTTTGAGTTAACATAACGCTCTTGCTAATGCAAGGATTTCTTGAATGAAGTGATGTAAATCAAAATACTAACAAGTGCTTGGTATGTAATATGACTCTTAAATGTGCTAGCTTCCTTCTCTTGTTTTTATTTTGCCTACAAATTCTAACACAGTTTTCAGTGAACGGCAGAATAAATTGGCCTGCTTGTCTCCATAGCTTGCCACTTGCTGCCATCTGCTCGGTGAGAAAGTGAAAGATATGCACAGAAAGAAGCAACGTGGGGCTGGGAATTTGAAAGCCAAGAAGTTCACTGTTCTATAGTATCTAAGTCAAAGTTTGGAGAAAAATACATTTCCCAGATGTAGATCTTTTTCATCAGCAACAATAAAACAGTTCATATAGTAAGTTAGTACATTTGTAATAAGCCTAACTGTATTTCATTTAAGAGATGCTCTTAATCTTAGCTTTCTACTGTTATAGTCATAAATGTTATTATTTTAAGAAACACAGGAAAAGTACAATCCCATTTTTCTTGTTTTCTCTTTGTGGTATATACTATTCACCAATGGTAATAATGTCAAAATGAGATTCATTATTAAGGTTTCATGTAGTTTTCATAAAGGTATTTGGTCTTCTTTTTAAAAATTACATATTTTTATCTTCAAGTAGTTGTACAAAGGGGTTAGCATTTAGTATGTTAGTTTATGAGCATAACACAACTTGATTGATCTCTTTCTGGTCTTCTTTTTTATTGTTTTAAAGTTTCTTCAATTACCAAATTTTCTAAAATACTATAATCATTGAACTATTATCATGGCTGAGATAAATATGTGAAATAAACCTGATAGATATAACTAATCTTTTCTGGAGTTTTAGCCTCATAATCTTTCTTTTGTTTATGTTCAGATTTGAAATCTAGCTATAAATAATATGCATTGAAAAAGTTTCTCCTTAATAATCTAATGCCCTAGACTTCAATTTAATTTAACAAATATTTATGGAGGGCTTTGTGTGTTCACACACTTGTTGGGTGCCAGGGGAATGAAATCAAGGAAAGAAATCTACTTTCCCTAAAGAATAGTGTGGATCAAAAGACAGGCAATAAAGCAAAAGAAAAACTGCATATATAATGAAGAAGATAGAGAAGAAGAAGGAACAGGGGATTGAGGTGTGGTTATGAATTGTTTAAAGACTGTCAGCGTACAATTAATCGAGAATGGATTGGAAAATATGAGAAGTGCTGAGAACGCAAAAGAGAGATCCAGGTGAAGACAATTACTAGGTACTGGGACTATCTAAAACAAAGTCCCAGAAATGAGTGCATCTCAGGTGCTTGAAGGACTGGTAGAAACCAATAGAGGGAGTTGATGGTAGGAGTTGGGACTAGATGGATAGAGGAGGTTGTAGGGAGCCCATCACTTGAGCTGGCAGATTCCTCCTCTTTCTCTGAGAGCAATGGGGAATCACAGTGGATGAATGCTCATTAAAGTGAAATCCTCTGGGACAGAACTCACTAATGGGCAAAGGTAGAACATGAGGATCTCTGGAACAGAACTCAGTAATGGGCAAAGGTAGAACATGAGGACCTACTATAAAGTTTTACCATCTTACAGGTCTGGTAATACTTCTGGTAGCTATCCACACAAAGAAGCTAATTGGTCAGATTCTATACATAACAAGCATGTTGAAGGTAAACACTACAAGCTTTTCTGAGAGAAGTACAGAGTGACAATGAAAAAGTTCAATAATTTTAATTGGTAAGCAACAACAAATTGACATGGAAAATAATACCTATAAACAATACCTATGTTGGTCTTAAGGCTTGAACTGAGGTCCTGGGCACTGTCCCTGAACTTTTTTTTATTCATGGTTAGCACTCTACCAATTAAGCCACAGCTCTTTCACTCCAGGCTTCTTTTTGGGGGTGAGTGGGTGGGGTAGGGTGAAGGTTTGCTTATTGTAGTTCACTTTCACAGTCTTTCCTGTCTGGGCTGGTTTCAGATCACTATTCTCAGATCTCAGCCTTCTGAGTAGCTAGAATTACAGGCATGAGCCTGTTTCAAAAAATTAAATAAACAATATTGTTTTATTTTATAGCAAAAGAGAATTGTTTGCTATTACCAGTAAATTACAATACACGTAAAGTGATTAGAGAGCAAACACACTCTCTTATAAAGAATACAATCATTAGCACAAAATGATTAGTAGTGCAATTTTATTTCACTTGGGGAAAAAGCCATTCACTTCCAGACTTAGCAAATATGTTAAATTAGTGTAGTTAGCAAAGCCAGGTTCTATAAAAGTCCAATACTATTTTCCTTCATAGTTCAAAGAACTCAGGACATACAAGCAATTAAAGTTGAGGAAAATAGATACATTTTACAATAAAGAAACATACTGTATTTTATAATATGTGAAATTTCAGGAGCATGAGCTGGAAAAAATCATTTAGAAAGAATATATTTTAAGCTTACACAGCTTTGGTAGTACTTAATGCTTTAGAGACAAGATGGCCCAACACAATTATCTAAGTCCTGAGGCAGCATTAAAATGCTGAAATATGGGATTTTTAGGATCTTACTGAGTCAGAAAAAATTTAAAATTATTTTGATATGCAAAAATACAATTTACTTAAAAATACTCTGTGATTAACAGCAGTTTGTGTTCATTTTTGTTCTTGGAACATAATTGCTAAAAAAGTGAGTGGCATTAAGTTTCATTTATTATGAGTGCTATCATGTGTTTTTAAAGTTTTAAGAATGCATAGGACGGGGTAACAAACAGTACAAAAAATGTATCCAATGCCTAACATATAAAACTGTAACCTCTCTGTACATCAGTTTGATAATAAAAATTAAAAAAAAAAAGAATGCATGTACATGCTTGCTACTCCTAGGGCTACTCCTAAGGCTGAAGTTCAGCCTAGTGCTGTCTCTGAGCTTTTGTGCTCAAGGCTGGCTTCCTGAGTAGCTACAATTACAGGCATGAGCCACTGGCATCTGGCTGAATTTGTATTTTACGTGGTTTTTATATCAGTATATATTAAATTGCTATATAAACCTCTAAATGAATTTTGAAATTATATATATTGTATACTGCATATAATTATATGTAGTATATATATGCATATAAAATGTTCACTGCTGTCTGAACCAATTTCCTATCAATTAACGTATTCTGGGTGTGGATCCCCGGATCTGCATTAGAGCTTACAACTAACATGAAGTATGGAAATCTAATTTTGTGCATCCAATAGCTAAATAACAACATTGACACATAATTTGTTGGTGACGAATGCACAATCACAGTAGTCGAAGTGTTGATTGTACGATCATACATGAAATGTCTGCCTACATAACTGTCTCAACAGCTCTTCATACCTAGAACTGCACCTGGCAGTGCCTGTTGATGGCTGAGCACACATCCATATCCTGTTTCCAATCTGTGGATCAGTTTTGTTAAACAGAAAGAGGATGCTACCTGTTTAATTGTTGGGAAATAATTAGAATAGGAAGAATTCAGTGGAAAAATAAGTCTAGATTCTTTACTTCCTTTCTAGTATTTCTCTATCTAGTGCCACCAGGGATCTCCAGGAGAAAACTGAAGTGCATTTCCTTCTCTGTCACCCTCTCCTCGGGTCATGAGGGTCCACACGACCCCACACAGGCTTCCATGTTCATCATTAAGTCCTGGAATTTTGTTAAGTGCATTCGTCAGTTATTTGGGTAAATATCTTGACTACGCCCTTTAAGATGTAACTTTGGCTTTAAAAATATTAGAAATTTGTACAGGAAGAAAGAGTCATGATGAGGAATATGCCTTGATTATTTTCTCTGCGCAAATTTGTATTACTTATGCAGCCCACACCTTCATTTATCTATAAAATGTGGAAACTAACATCAATTATACTATTGTGACCATGATGAAATAATAAATATGAAGAACTGAATCTAGGGCTCATTATGGATATAAATTAAATGCAAAATAGGTTTGCTCATACCATACGGAAACCCATATATATATTATTATATATCCTCATACAAATATATAGAGGACTATGCATGCAGTTTACTCTGCATTCAATATGCATGTATCTTTAATATATATAATGTAGACTATAAAAATAATGTCAAAAATAAGAAAATACTAAGATGGCTACTTAAAAGGAGTAAATATGGTTGTAGTATTATTTTCAAATTTAGGAAAAAATATTCTGAAAAAAACTTAATATGGTCAGGACATAGTAGGACATGCCTTTACTCTCAACTTCTTGAGAGTCAGAAAGTGAGAGGATCAATATTCAAGGCCAGCTCCATCAAAAACTTAATTAAACACCTATCTCAAGAAACAAGCCAATCATGGTGGTCACAGCTGTAATCCCAGAAAAGGACATTTTGGCCATAATCATGTATATTTTTATCAGTTTTCTGAACAAATGCACTAATTAATGTATGTAGGAAGTAGTGAGTCACATTGACTATTGTTCACTGAGTAGAAAGGCTTGAATTAATATTTTATTAACACAATATCCAAAGGTAAAACCAAAGACAACATACAGGAAAAATTCTCATTATCTCACCTGCTTAATTGCTCTCAAGACAAACACTTTTATATTTGTAATACAGAACTTTCTGAGTACATATTTATATTCAAGCATTTAGGCAAGATAGTTTATTTCTAACTATTTTTTTCTTCAGGGGAAAGAAATAAGATTGTATCAATAGACTTTATGCACAGCTCTAACATTTAGGAGTACACATAACACTTTTCTTTATTAGCCTAGTCTTTCATATATTCTCCGGGGGCTTAAATACTGACATCCCAGGGAATAAAATATTTTAAGACTTCTGTTATTCTTCCTCAATGTTTCCCTTAATTTCCCTCACTATTTATTATCACCCACTACTTCTTATCATCTAGTTTAAAAAATCCAAATAATGATTTTAAGTATATGGAATGTAAGTCTCTAGTGACGTATGTTTGATTGTGCACTTACAGATATATACTATTTATTAGGCACTAACTTTCAACAGACAAAGTAGCATGTATTTTTCCTGGCCAACTGTAGTCAAGATTTTGGAAAGGCAGCTGTTTGACAATTTTATTTACATTTTGTCAGATTTTATTTTTAAAGTTGAAGATTCCATCTGGATGAAAATGAATTCCCAACAAGGTTAGGAAATCAGAAGTGAAAGAACGGTACCCCTAGCTGATCACACTGGCTTTCATACCGTGCTGCTTTTCAGCATCTTTCAGTTTGGTATCATTTTTGGACGTAGCTAAATGCCAGGTTCTCTGACAAACATACATTCTACCAGCTGGATCTCCATCTGCTCAACTAAACATTTTCACACCAAATCTGTATAAAAAGCTATGTTTTCAAAGAGAGTTATCTACAACTGATATATTAAAATCTTAACTCCAGGAGTCCTTTCCTCTTATATATTTCACATGAATTGCATAAGGAATACAAAACTCACTTCCAAGTATTACCAGTGGCCTGCTTGAGAATGACAAAAGTTATCTTAACCCACCCACCGTACGGTATATTGACCTTTTGGAGCGTAAGAAACATTCTTGGGATTTTTAAAAACTAAAACGGTATTTCTATTACCTTTTGACATGTTTGCTTAGAAAAAGATGCAAAATTAATGTTAACAGAATGATTTAAAAATCTATATTTCTTGTTTTAGAGTAAGCTTCTTTGGCTACATATGGGAATTATTACCTATTCTGATATAGATAATTATGATTGCATATTTCATAATCTTTTGTACTGGGCAACAAGTATTTCGATCAACCAAAGAAATTTCAAGTAATTTAAAATACAATCTCATTGTAAAAATCAAATTTATATAAGTCTACAACAAAAAATAAAGATAAACCCTCACCGACAAAATATATTCAATCTGGTAAAAGCATCACTCACAAACCATTTTCAGATTGTGAAAACCCAGAAACAAAATAAAATGATGATATAAATATTGTGTATAGCAGGATAGCCACAAAGGCAAATCTGGGTTGCAGAATTCACAGACTTCAGGGAAAGCTTCTTTGTACAGTATTCTGGAAAACTAGATCTCATCAGTACTGTGGCCACCCAGAAAACACATTGATTGGTGTCCAGATGGTTAAAATGCATGCTCCAATACAATAGAAGTAGCTCATGGCAGAGTACTTGTCATGGTTACACAATATCCTGGATTGTTTGTCAGCACTAACTAATCAACCAACCAATCAACAAACCCCCAAACAAACAAAAACTGTGTGAATACGTTGTGTAAAATGGAGGTAGAGTCTATTAAGTGATACTTGAACAATATGGTCGGGAAAATATGGGATCAATAGTGATTAGAGTTAGATACAAAGAAGCATCAATCTTTAATCTTTGCATAGGTTTGAGATAGACTGATAATTAAATCTAGGTAAGGAATCAAACCATTCAGTACTTCATGATTTCTTGGAAATCAAGACTGACCAGGAAGCAGAGGACAAAGTTTCTCTCTGTTCGTTCACAGAAGTATAAGTAAAATAGGTTTGTACTATAGGAGAGAGAAGTTGTTTGCCATCTCATTATCTGAAAAATTTCTACCAATCATTCAATCAATATTGGCTCATAATAATTGTAGAGGAAAACATTCTTTGTAGAACATTCCTTTTCTAGGACTTGAAATAAGACAGTGTGAAAAGAAAGAAGTGAAACAGAGAGTTTCAGTCTTATTATTAAAATAAATGCTAGGCTCAGTAAGCTGTATGAAAGCAAAGGCAAACTAGCAATGGGTAAGTGGACCCCAAACCACTACAGCTAGTATCAGCTGTCCAAAACTTTCTGTAATGGTAAGTTTTAATTAAAATGGTAATAGGATACATTTACCAAAGGCAGTCTGCAGCTTCTTGCACTGCATACCTATTTCTGATCATGTCACTTTGTAATTTCATGGTACCAATAAATGAATAAATTTTTTAAAACATTCTGAGAAATAAACTCTTTTGATTATTCAAAAAAGAAATATATTTAAGCAAGTTTTATTTCTTGAAAAAATTGTTTTGAAGATACTGGTATAACTACTATTTACTCAGATGTATTCTGAAGCATGTGAATATATCTCACTGGGGAAAAAATAAAGAAAGATGTTAGATGGTGCAAACATTAACGAATAAAACTTGCTAAATTCAAGCATTTGCCAAGAAAAAAGTTATCATCAAACACATGACAAAATAATTATGTTTTATTTGCTCGATTAAGATAGATGTATTTCTGATGCCTACGCTTATGGAAAAAAAGTAACACAACATCCTGCCTTTGCCATCAATGAAAGTTATCAAAGATTCAAGGATAATAATTCTAAATTTATAAAAGGCTTATTAGTGCACTCACCAAATATTAGCCATATAACAGATATTCACAGGCTTCAAGTTTCATTCATGTATAAATACCGCCCCTAAATATTCAGAGTATCCCATATAGTTTCGAGAAATAAAGAGTAAAGTGATAAAGATAGAGGGGAGGGGAGGGAAGGAATGGGAAGAAGGGGAAAGGCCATAGAAAGGGGAGGGGCAAGGATTGAGAAAGAAAAAGATATTTGCAACCTTTTGTAGCTTATTTTCAATGTCTGCATCAACACTGAATTCAATGTGGTGGGCAAATTACCATAAACATTCAATAATTCTTTTAAAATGAGGAAAAGCAATACATTTATCAATATTTTGATGTAAGACTTTCAGTGAAATATAATCATGTAAACCAAATTTTATTATTTATTATATTAATGTTTAAATTAAATTTATTTCCTTTTTATCTTTGGAGTGTGTGAGTGTGTGTGTGTTTATGTGTGTGTGTGTGTGTGTGTGTGTGTGTGTGTGTGTGTACTATTCCTGGGTCATGACCTCATGGCCTAAACATTATCCTAAGCTATTTTTTGTTCAAGGATAGTGCTCTACCATTTGAGACACAGCTTAATTTCTGGCTTTCTGGTGGTTAACTAAAAATAAGAGTCCCATAAATATTTCTGCCCAAATTGCTTTGAATTGCAATCCTCAGATCTCAGCTTCCTGAGTAGCTAGGATTTCAGGAATGAGGCTCCGGGGCTCAGTGAAACTGATTTTTAAATGAATGCATTAGTAATATAGCATACAAGGAGATAATTTCTCATGAAAGTTAAATATCTTACAAATACCATATTTATAAGGAAGCCTGACTAGACTATGATCTTACATCATTTGCAATTTCCAGTAGTTAACGAAAACTACTAAGTCAAAACAAGTATAGAGCATAAAATAAAATAATATTTAATTTTTTTCACCGAAACTATAAGGGGATATAATTCTTCCTCATCAAATTAAGTTTCTTAATAATGTAAATTTCTCAGAGGACTTGAGAGGTCCTCATAATGTGCTAGATTTTAAACTAATACCTTCAGAATATCTACTTTATGTTTCAAGAATCTTATCTTTCTTGCAACCTGCTTCATGTCCAGTGGTTGGGAGATTATTTGAGTCATTACTTGACCCGAATGTTTATTAATAAATGAACCAGTTGGAGAAATAATAGAGAGATGAATTATAGCTGAATAGAAAATCTTTCTAAGACACAAAGCTAAAAATATTTTGGAAGATTACTATTACAATTTCCTTACTTTTCTCTATGATAGTCAAAACCCTTCTTTCAACTGATATTTAAATTACATAATTATGAACTTCATCATATTTCTTATTATTTTAAAATACTCACTACTCTTAGTGTTAATCTGTACTATTTTTAACTGAGCAGAATTCTTTCAGTTGTAGAACAAAGCTAAGCACAGTATCCCGTAGTTTAAAGATTAATGGATTGAGACACGGGGTCACTTCTGATGGTCCTTAGACTGACGAGGGCATATCCAGAATTATGTTCTGTGTGGTGGCTATGTATTCAAAATGTATCCAGAATGGACTTTTTCTTGACTTTCTATGGCTTAGAGCTCTGATGAAGGTCGCTTTAATCTGTCTTCTAGCTTACTGTAACACCCAAACCAGACTCCTGCTTTCACACTTGAGCCTCTAATATTTGTTCTTCCCATAGCTGCCAACAGATACTTTCAGAATGAAAGTAAATTCATGTCATTCTTCCATTCACATTCTTCTCTGTCTGAAAGGCCCTTAAGATTATTAACTTAAAAAAAATAAAAAAACTCACAAGCCTTTATTCAAACATCATCTTCTTAGTGAGTCTTTCTTGACAACTCTGAAAAAATGGCAACATCTTAATTCATTTTTGAACATTAAGTGGACAAATTAGATTAATTATAACACAGCCATGTGTACATATGATATATTTACCATATTTCCCACATATTTCTTTCTAATTTGTACTTTTTACATGATTTATTTGAGTAATATACCATCTAATTTTTATACATTATACACTTAAGAGAGTTTAATGCACCTATAACATCTTGGTTCTGCCAGGCATTTCTCGGTTTACAGGTATTCCTTTTATGTCTATTCCTTATGTCTAGAAAATGTAAAAATAGGTGAAACTCATGAGATAATAAGTAATTTTGAATAATACAATTATGCATAACAGTTTTAAGAGAAACATTACACCAATGAATTTTCAAGTGTCAGCTAACTGAGCCTGTTCTGATGTAATAGAATTGGTACCTTTCTAAAAGTGCACTATTTTAATAAATTTTGCCCAAACCCGGAAGAGGTAAGACAGTCTTAAACAATTTCATTATCTTTGGTTACCAAAATGTGTGTAAAGATATTGATCTCCATATTATAGAAATAGCAACGTGTCAAAGAGACACTATTAAATCAGGGTTATTTGTATTCTCACCAGAAAATTCCCTTGGAAATTCCACATGGTCCATTTACCCCTCTAAACAAACAGCTAGCAAGAAAGATTTGCTGATGGAAAAAAATAGTGAAAGATGTCATGTTATCCTTAAGGAAACACAATAGGCAAACTAATGCTTTTTACTTTACCAAAAAAGATAAACAAACTGAACTTTTTAATTTTATTTCCTGTGTGTGTGTTTGTGTGTGTGCGTGTGCGTGTGCGTGTGCGTGTGTGTGTGTGTGTGTGTGTGTGTGTGTGTGTGTGTACAGGTACTGGGGCTTGAACTCAGGGCCGGGACCCTGTCCCTCAGCCTTTTCACTCAAGACTGGTGCTCTACCACTGGAGTCACAGAACTACATCTTTTGGTGGCTAATTGGAGATAAAAGTCTAGCATGCTTTTACTGGTTGGAATGGCTTTAAACAAAGATCTTCAGATCTTAGTGTCTTGAGGGGCTAGGATTACAGCTGTGAGCCAGGACATTGTGAATTTCTAACTTCTGTTGTCTTAGAAATGTTATACTTTATGTCCATTTGATTAAATAAAGATGTTTTCTTCTCCAGATCTAAGTTATGAAGACAGAAAAATGGCAATAAAAATAAATTGAACCTTAGTAATTGCAGAGAATGTCCCATAAGTTCTGAAAGACATACTACCCCAAAATACTATGTGCTTATATGTTTTTTCTAGCCGAATAGTGAACATTCTATTTGCCAATTGTTAGCGGTTTATATCTCAAACATAAAAGTTTAAAAGGTTTTTGTCAATTAACATCTAAGCCAGACTATAAACAATATTAACAAAAATATGGAAATAAACGTGTCACTTTTAGACCTGCTAACAGAACAACAGCATATGGTTGAAAAGTGAATCCAAGATTTCCCTCTGCACATAGTCAAGCTGTGAATGCTGCAAGAGTGTACTAAGGCTGACATTTTAAAAATAATTTTATAGCATAGCTATTCTCTATACTTTTTTTAAAAAAAGAAGATACCTCTTAAAGAATATATTCAATTCATCTAAAAGTGTGATTGAATATACATAAACTTAGTAATGCTGTAGATTTTCTTCAATAAACCTGTTGTCATTTCCAACATTCTGATGGCATTGTATATAAAATAATGGGGTTTTCATTTTGTTGTTGTTGTTGTTGTTATTGTGGTTATTTTCTTTTCCAGTACTAAAGTCTGAACTAAGAGCCTAGTGCTTGCTCATCTTGATTGCTTATGGCTGGTGCTTTACCACCTGAGCCATATTTCCAGTCTAGCCTTTTGCTGGTGTTTGGAGATGAAATCTCAAGAATTCTTCTTGAAATGGTTTTGAACCACATTATTCAGGTAGTCTTATGACTATATAAGATTACAGGCACAAGCTACTGATAACTAGTTAAAATAATGTCTGTTTGAGCATGGCCTGCACTGCAATGTGGTAGAACTAGAAGGTGAAAACCTGATGTGTTTTTTTTCCAGGGTTTTCTTCTCTCTACTGTGCTTGACGGCTGAAGTGATCTCTGGAAGATTCATGCTTGGAGAAGATGTGGAGCAATGATACCAATGAATTCAATCTCTAATTATGACCTTTCATCCAAAGTGTAAACACATCTATCATTTTATGTTAATTGAAAAAGAACCATGTTTTGAAGAAAAAAAATCCACATTTGGATAGTTGGATATATGCTATCCACACATGGAGAAAAAGAGCCATATTTGGACAACAATATTATAAGCAATAAAAGGAGATGACTAAGAAAAACTGGAATAATTCATATCATGCAATGTTAACATACTAATTGCATTCTTTTAGAAACAAGGTCTAAAAGGACAATTACTGAATGAAGGTGATTCTTGTTTAAGTCAATTAATATTTTGCACAAAGCAATCAATTATTTTTCATTTTTCTTTGTAGGCTTGAGAATCATCTTTGATATTAAAAAGTGCTGGGGGTGGGAAGGACTAAGCTCACTAGTAGAGCACCTCCCTACTATGTGCAAGGTCTTATTTGGCCCTTAGCACAAGAAAAAAGAAAGAAAGTGAACTAACAAGAGTAAAGATGTCAACCATTTTTTTTATTCCATTGGCAATGCTCTTAAGACTGTTCTGTATCAAGATCATATACATTTAACCATGATATGTACCTAGTTGTGAGGAAGATGGAGAAGGTTGAGGTTTGAAATCAGACTGGGTAAGAATTTAGTAATACCCCATCTCAACTAATAAGATAATCATATTGGTATGCAGCAATTTATCAGATACAAGAGAGATATGGATACATTGGAAGAAGTGGTCCAGGCTGTCCAGCGAAGAATTTTGAGAGTTTATTTTTTTTAAGACTAAAAGAAAAGGCCTGGGTGTGTGCTTCCAAATCAAGAATGGTCATACATACATGCATGTGTGTTTGTGATCATCAATCAGACATATGTTGGTATTAAAGGGATCACAAATTCAATTTGTCTCTTTGTTAAGGGGCTTACATTTTTATATGTAATTTGTAAGTAAGAGAACAGTTATACCTTCAAGTAAATTATAAACATTTATCTTGATTTTTAGCACATCCTATTACAATACCTCTTATCTCTGAGGAAAAGGTCAAGAAATATCTCAGAAAATGCCTTAAATACTCAATATAATTGCATAAATGTATTAGTCAGAAGTTTCCAATTTCAAATATTGAAGTAAATTGATACAATCAATAAAGAGAAAGGACAATGATTTAAAGCCACTCATTTGAGCCTGGGCATGAATCAGGATCTGTCCCTGAGCTTCACTACTCAAGGCTAGTGCTCTACCACTTGAATAACAGGTCCACTTCTGGCTTCATTGGTGGTTAATTGGTTAAGAAAGTTTCATACAAGTTTCTGCTGTGCTGGCTTGGAGTAATGCTAAGATCTCAGACTCCTGAGTAGCTAGGATCACAGAGCCTAGTTCTGCTTGGATAACATAATTATGAGGATTAATTTTGAATTTCTATTTATATTATTATATTTCTGAGAATATTTACATATACAATGTTTATATGTGCTTCAGGTACAATATCTAGAATTTACCAATTTACCTAGTCCAATTACCAGAAAATAAATCTTAATGCATATGTTTGAAAAAAATCCAAGGAATCACATTAAGATGTTATCATTCCTGTTCACATGCATAATAATGAAGACAGTCTGAATCAAAACACACATATCAAGGTAAAAGTAAGGTACAATTTCATTTATAATTGCAAATATCTTTGTGTGTATCACTTCATAGCTAATAACAAACTAGTCTAGACCGAGATGAGCAGTTTGCATTTAAATTTTCTTTTTGTTGTTCCTAAATCACATGGTTAGTAGAATTGATTTTATTCCAGAACTAAGACAACACAACTATGTGAATTAAGAACTGGGAATGATAAACAACTTCAGAAATAGAATGATAGGCCACAGGGCCTCTCCAACCTCAGATATGGTCTCAAAATGCTGGTTCACAGGCCTTATCATCAAAGGCAATTTGCTTAATTTCTCCAGTATTCTGAATACATTTCTCACAAAACTATTGTAAGTGTAACTCTTAGGGAGTCAGTAACTGTTAACAGGCAATACTGACTCTTTGGAAATAATTTATGCATTTCCACACTTCTTTTCTCTTTCTCCACAAATGTAGGGGGATATTCAAAAAGAAATTGTACAACTCCTATCTACTCCTGGTTTTCATAATAAAATAAAACAAGACTTTTCATGTATTGTAAAGCACAGTCATCAACACGTGTGGCATAGTATCTGTCGATGGTTGTAATAGAAGCTTTAGGCCCTCACTCAACTTAGGACATAAATTCTATTAAAAAATTTACAGCTTCATTAGAATTTATATTATAACTCCAGAGGATTTGTTAGAGTTCTGGGTGTCATTAAGGACATAAGGAATTGCTTTTTCATAAAAGAACTGAAATAATTATAGATTTAAAGGGCACCTGTATCTTGTAGGGGACACTACAAGAAGAGACACTGAACAGTAGAAAAAGAGTTTAGAGGAAAAACCTATTGGATTTGTATGGTAACCATTAATTGGTGACATTACATTAATAATTATACATAGTTTTCATTTGTTTAATTTTTAATCCTATAGTTAAGCATAAAATAAAACATCTAAAATGTAGACTGGACAACTATATGGTTCCCGAATTGTTTTAACAATATTTTGTTACCAAAATACACATGATGGAACATTATATCATTTACTTTATTCTTAAATGAAATTTAAGGAGGGAGAGAGATGGAAATTATATTTTATATTCAGCAAGGAGCTAGAGATTATTACCACTCAAATAACTTCCAGTGACTAACATTATTTGTTAAATATTAATCTGCAAAATAGTTGAATAGATCTAAGAACATATATAAAGTATAACAAGTAACATAATTTATGCCTCTTGCTACAACATAGAAAAGAGGTATAGATGCTTGGCACCCACACCAGTTGGATAATGTTTGATCCTAAGTTACTATCACACAGGAGCATATTCTTAGAAGAGGGTCACAAAGGCTCAATACCTAGCTATTTGCATGTAATCATAAAAATATTTATCAGAGTAAACTTCCATAAATGGAAACAAGAGGGTTTTTTCCTTTGTTGCTATTTTTGCTTCTTTATCTTATTTGTAAGTTTGTAAGTTTTGCAGAGGGTATGGGGAAAACACATAAATGATGGGACAAAGAGTGAACCAGTTCAGCAGTGATACTTACTAGACTGTTGAAAGTGAACTGTACGACTTGTGGGGGGTCAAGAAGGAAAACCTGAGAGAAAATAAGGGAAGGCCTGACACTGTTCAAAAGAAATTTATTCATGACCTGACTCTGTACAAAACCTTTACAATAATAAAACATTCTATACATTAAAAAACTTATTTAAAGAAATATCTTCGAAAAAAGAGTTCATCTCATTCATTGAGTATCAAAGTTTTCCAATATATAAAGCCTCAGTTTACTAATGCCAAAATCATAAATATTACATATGTGTATTATATACATTATTATATAGTATATATTATATATGTATATACACACATGTATATGTAGTTATATACACATAATACACATGCATAATTACACATATATCAGATACATGCATGTATACACATGTACACATATATGTATGGTTTATACATACGTCTATATATGCATACATATATACTTATATGTGAAGAATGTTTAAAGCAATAGAAATTTAGGAAAAAATATAAAAGGTACAGAAATTTTAAAGAAGAAGGAAAAAGAAATAGAAAGAAAAAGAACACATACAGTTACAGATCTGTTTTTTGTTTGTCATCTATAGGACCAGGGACTTGTAATATTTATACAATAGGTTTTAAAATGACTTACAACTGAGTAATTAAAAGAACTGATGGTGTATTTACTGCATCTAAGGAATTCACTACAGTAAAAATTGCCAAAGAAAATCCCTTAAACAAAGGGAGAACATAATGATGCTTTGTTCTCAAATCCACAACTGAAACTCAATTTTCTCCCACAGGGGACTGACCCAGAACATTTGAAAAAGATGGTCAAAGATAAGTTTGCTCAATAATGTCAAAAATTACCAGTGATCAAAAGCAAGGGTCCAGTGACCTCATACCATGTTAAAAAAATGTCAAAATCACAATATCCTTTAGTACATCAGTGTATTTACACACTGATTGAGCAAGACTGTAACAAAAGATAGTTTTTATTTTTTGGAATATAGATTAGATATGAGATCAATTCTTTTGCATGTAAGTCTTTGACCAGTTCTCTTCATTGAAAAAATATAGTCTTACAAAAATAATAAAAAAACAGGACATTGTGAGATATTTTATTTAAGAGTTTTTGTTAAGTACTAAAGAGAAATAAATCCTGTTTTCAAGGAGCCTCCAGAAACTACTTAAAAATAAAGTAAAAAACCTATTAAGATCTGAATAAACATAGACAATATATAACTGAGAGCTTTAACTCATAGGAAACTAGCAGAAGTAAATGATCAATTAATTGTTTATATCAAACAGTGAGTATTGGAGACAAACCTATTTTTCTCTTTCCACTGATCTCAGAAATGGAGGACCCAAGTTGTAACTAGCTCAGAAAGAGAAGTGAAGATGCTTGGGGCAGAGAAAACAAAGTTCCCAGGAGCCAGAGAAACTCTTTTCTTCTCAGCTTAGCTCCTGTTCAACATTCATATGACTCCTGTGGCTTTGGAGTAAAGATTTAATACTACAGCATGCCTTCTCTTCTGTAAATAGCTGTGTACCATAAAAATCACACTTAAAGAAAGAAAGAGAGGGAGGCGAAAACAAAAAGGAGTGGGAGGGAGAAAGGAACAAGAGAGAGGGACAGGGGTAGGGGGTGGGAGGTATATGGGGAAGGCAGGAAAATGACTAGTCAAAAACAGGATAGGAAGGAGGATAGGAAGTCCAAGAAATATTTTTCCCATTGCAAAATCTCCTCACCAAAACCTCATAGAATTAGAAATTTAAAAGAAATAGAAAACAATTTGTTTTGGAATAGGAAGGTCTCTGTGTATTATGTATTACTTATACAAAGATACTTATACAAAGATACAAGGTTGATATAAAATATGTCCATTCTCCTTCGTCTTTTAAATATGATTTTTACATACATTGGCTGTCAAATTCTTTTAAAAAAATGTATAGTTATTTCATTTAAGTAGTTGTACAAAGGGATTATCATACTATTGATGTTTTTAAAGAAACCAATAACGCTCTAAGATTAAGTTGTACTTGTATGTGTTACTATGCCTGTGTTTATAGTCAAAGCCTTAATTCTGTCCATCAGAGGATGAGTTCATGTGATTTCAGCAATTGGACAAATATTTTGAGTGATAGAATACTTTGAGGTAATTATTAAACTGATACAAAATAGTTTTCTCAAAGTGCTATATCACATCTATCTAAACCAGGTAAATTCTAGATTTTCATCCGTATTAATGCTCCATTATATCATGTGTCTATAAGGTTTTAAAACTTATATAAGGTTTTTCATTTTCAAATATAAATGTTGAAAATGCTTAAAATTCATGAACAGTTTTCAGTTGCCTCAATATTCAATGGAAATTCTACCAAAAATTTGCCATTTTTAATCATGTGACTGTGTAATAGCACAGAATATCTCTGACAAACCTAAACATTTGCACATTGTCAATCATTACAATCTTTCAATGTTATCACTATAAAATTATTATTTCTGAACTTTACATCATCTAATCTCAATATTCAATGTATATACTAAGCATAAAAATAGTAGAAGAGGCTTTGAATTCTGATGGAAAACTAGAAAAAATTATACATAGTATGTTATTTGTGACATCTTTCTAGAGAAATGAATTTTATCTTAGTAAATAATAAACTTTATATTCATGTACATTCACATATAGTACAATAAGGAACCAATAACTTATCACATAACTTAATTTTTAGTTGACATAGGAATAAAATATAACATGAATACCTACCATCATTGTTTTAGAAAATACATTATAAAACTTGGCAACTGAAATAGATGTTTAATTTATTGGTGGATAGTGTCTTCAAAATTCGAACTTCATTTTTTTGCAAGCAATTATGTGCAACAAAAATCCTATTAATTTTTGGATTATCTGCCCATTAGTTGTTTATCCTAGAAAATGACTTCAAGAAATGTCAAAATTATTTGTTTAAACACATTCAATAATTTTTATTTACCTATAGTGTGGGTTATTAAGAAAGCTGCGGGCTGGGGATATAGCCTAGTGGCAAGAGTGCCTGCCTCGGATACACGAGGCCCTAGGTTCGATTCCCCAGCACCACATATACAGAAAACAGCCAGAAGTGGCGCTGTGGCTCAAGTGGCAGAGTGCTAGCCTTGAGCGGGAAGAAGCCAGGGACAGTGCTCAGGCCCTGAGTCCAAGGCCCAGGACTGGCCAAAAAAAAAAAAAAAAAAAAAAAAAAAGCTGCATATTGTGTTAGTTAAGTCAATATTAACTGTATGTAATAATAAGCAGTTTTCACAAGTTTTTCTAAGATTGTATTTTGTCACAATTAAATATATAGCAAAACTATTCACAGTTTCACTCTATTATATCAACAACTTATTGTCAATTAGTTTCAATTTTGCAAGACACATCCACATAATCTACCATGGGAGTGGAAAATACAAATTGAGATGAATAAAGAGTATAGACAGGATTGCTTATGTAAGATCAAAAGGTAACTTTACCCTGAAAAATTGTATCTTGGTTCTAAGTTCCAGGACCAACTTGTCTGATACGTATTTAAGGTGTGTGTGTGTGTGTGTGTGTGTGTGTGTGTGTGTGTGTGTGTGTGTATGGTATATAAAGTACATATATATGTATATATATATGGTAGAGATACCTTACATACACACACATATATACATATATATGTATATATATATGTATATATATATTTACCCACAGACATATATATGTCCTGGGGCTTGGACTCAGGGCCTGAACACTGTCCCTTGCTTCTTTATGCTCAAGGCTAGTACTCTACCACTTGAGATTTTTCTGAATATGTGGTGCTGAGGAATTGAATCCAGGGCTTCATGCATGCAAGACAAGCATTTTACAACTAGGCCACATTCCCAATCCCAAGGTATATCTTTTTCTAAATGCATCATTATAAAAAACTTTCCCTTTCACTATAGGAATATGACATAAGTAGCTCAATATATTTTTTGAGTCACTAACTGAGAAGGTCCATGATTAGAGAATGTCAATCGGTTAGAAATTATCTGCATAAGGAATACCTGGAGGAAAAATATATCCTTCGTGAACAATGTATCTGCCCATCAAGTCATTCCAAAAGTCTAAACCAGACCCTGATGATTCACTGTATGACATATTTCTTATTTCATCTTTAATTCATCTATTTCTAAACATTAGGCTAATTGTAAGTGACATATCCCAATTCAAACCGGTGTTCTAGGGAACAAAAACAAGCATGAAAAATGTATTCTCTTGTGATTCAAAAGTTCAAAAGCGGATTATTGACATCAAGAAGCAATAAAATCTTTATTTGGTATATATGTGGGTTGGGGAAAATGAATATTAATCACTTACTTTTAAGGAAACACTTTAAAATGTGTAATATGTACACTTAATTCATTCTCTACTTTAAGGTACACATAATTTACTGAGACTTTTATCTCAAATTTCTCAACAAAAAACAAAAGCCAAAAGTGGAGCTGTGGCCCTACTGATAGAGTGTTAGCTTTCAGCAAAAAAACAAACAACAACAACAACAAAAAAAAAAAAAACCCCTCAGAGACAGCCTCTAAATACAAGCCCCAGGACCAGTATCAAAAATGAGAGAGATGGAGACAGACAGAGAGGAAAGAGGAGAGAGAGACAGACAGAGACAGAGACAGAGACAGAGAGAGAGACAGACACAGAGGAAATTCATTTTAAAATTATAAGAGAAAATAGTACTTGATAATAAAATGACATGAGATATTTAACACAACTCAGATGAATTTTATTAACTAAAGTTAAATGTTTCAGGAATTAATAGTTATACATTACATTAAAATATATTAAATTACTGTTGAATTAAAAATAACTGAGTTGAGCTGGGCACTGATGGTTCATGCTTACATTATTCGCTACTCTGCAGTCTGAAATCTGAGGAGCAAGGTTGAAAGCCAGTACAGCCAGCATAGTCCTGGATACCCTTATCTCTAAGCGCACACACACACACACACACACACACACACACACACAGATGCACACCAGAAGTAGAGCTGTGGTTCAAGTGGTATAGCATTAGCTTTAAAGAAGCTTAGTGATCAGGCAGTGAGTCCAAGCCCCAGCAAATACATGAACACACACACACACACACACACACACACACACACACACACACCCTCCCCCCCACAGAAATTAGAGTCTATTTAAGTCATACATTAACACATTTTAAAACCATATTTTAGGAAATATAAATTTAGAATTCGGTGTGTGGAGTTGTGTTTGATGTTGAAACATGTCTGAATGGACTACTACTAATCTACCCTTGTAAAGATATGAGTATAAAGATATTAAAAAGTCAGGGGCAGAGGCAGATACAGGCAGAACCTATATAGAAGTGATAGTACCAAGTACTCAATCTTTTTCTTAATTATCATCAGTCCACACTTTGCAGGAGACTTTACTGTGTAAGCATTTTAACCTATTTAGACTATCAAGAATCTGAATGCTTTCTCTTTTGTAAATCCAAGCAATCAATCCCTTAAAATAACATTAGATATTTAGATCACTTTCAAACTGTCAGCCAATCTATTTTACTCTCTAATGTGATTTTTCATGGAATTCTCAATCATTTCTGAAATGTCATCAGAAAATTAAAACACCACAAACATTGTACCCACATAATTTCCATAAACTCAATGTATTTTTATACCAGATTATGAAGCAAAATTTAACAAAAAGGGCATATTTTATATTTCAAAGCTGTTGTATATGTGTGTACAAACTAAGTTGGCAACATCCTGGATCTTTGGTTTAACTAGTATAAGAAATTAAGAAATAAAAATTGTCAAGATGCAAAGATAGAGTAAAAGTAAAATTCAGAATATAGAAAGTTGTTGGGGACAGAATATATGGATGAATAAAGTGAAATTTAAGTGCTTGTAAAATTGATCTATCTTCAATCAAAATGTTCCCATTCATTGCTGTAAACTTTAACTCCTGAATTACAAGGCTATAGTGAAGTTTGTAATTACAGCAAAATTAGATCTCAGATTGACACTGAAATTAGCTACATTTAATAACTTATCATTCATTTACTCCAGCATATAATAACATGCAGATTATCTACTTCAAGAAGTGAAAGGTGACCTAATTTTATTATGATCTTTATGATTACAATAATCTATAAATTGCATTGATTATAAGATACACTTTTGGTGCTAAATATAACTTATTCCCAGTATCTAAGAGAAAGATTCTAAAGACACAGTGTCTGATTTAGAAGGCCTGAGATCTCTTTCAGGGTCTGCTTGGTGAAAAAGACCCAAGACCCATTCAAGCACACATAATTCAAGAGGTCTGCCTGCCAGCAATAAAGGCCGAAATTGGATACTTGGTGAGATTAATTACCTAGATAGGGGTTGATAATGCAAGTCAAATGGGAATGTAATTAAAGTGCACCTTCCATGAAAATTATTCATTGCTGATGGATCAAGTGACAGATAAATCAAAAGGCATTTTTTAAAAGCCTACAGGTTAACTTGAAGCAAGTCTTTTCCTCTTTTTAAAACTGTAATTGCAGGTGTGGAATTCTCTCTAGTGATCCAATCCCCATCGAATTACTCTAAGACAAAGACATAGATTGTAACACAACCTATTGGAAGCAGAAGCCAATAGAAAACCATTAGGCTCATGGTTACAAACAAAAGGTTAGCTAGACTGGAACCAGTTGGCTGGCAGCTTTCAGAAGGAAGTATCGCTACTTGCTTGTACTATAATGGGGACTGAACCATAAAAGAAGGCAAGTGATGAATTAATAAGTTGACTAGTCCCCAGGGTGCAATTCGTACAGATGAAAGGCATGCTGTGGTAATCAAACAGGGTTATAAATTAAATAAATCGAATGGCACAAGAAGTATTTTACATCATCATTATTAAATAAAGTCTTCCTGGATATGCCCTTAATTCCTTACTGTCAATACATTTATTTATAATCTAAGAGCAATAAAAAATGTTTTATAACAATGGCAGAGTAATTTCAGCTACCCAGAGGGACACTAAATCTATTTTCTGTGTTGAATTCTCATGGATATGTTTATGATGCACCTAACAGCAAATAGATAAAACAAAACGCTCAATTAAATGATGGTTACCAAAAAATATGGCTTTGTATGGCAGTAATTTGTCCCTGTTAACTAATGAATACATTTTTGCTTTTATAGACTGCTATAAAGAATACAGAAGTTTTCTTACTTGCAAGCACAAACTTCATGTTGATCAACTAACTCATCAATACATGGTTTGTGGACTTTACACAAAAGACAACTATTGCCAGAGAAAATAATCACTTAGCAAGAAATTTGAAAGAAAGTTTCAGCCTTTTGAAAGCAAAATAAATGCATAAAAATGAATTATAAATATCAACTATAAGTACTCAAATAATTGAACTTTTTTTTCCAAAAATTTACCTTTTTAAGTAAATCTAAAATAGAAAAAAGTTGAATCCAAATACTCTCAATAATTCATCTATTTCAAACTACCATAAAATATTTTGGAATTCAAACAGGCAAAGCAATAAAAATAATTGTGCATAATGATCCTCAGAAAGAAAAATGCTAATGAGAGAAATTCCAGTAATAAAGAAATTTTTCTGTAACTCTCAAAAGTAAATTGGACTTAGTTCTTTCCATTTAAAAACTCAAGCAGAAAACCATTCGGAGGCAAATACACAATAGATACTTCGAATATTGCCTTTAAGAACAAATAAATAAAATAAACTTCTGATGATTAAAAAACAAACAAAAAGAACTGTAAGTCAATACATAAAAGTACTTCTCTTGGGAATTTTTCTGCATATACTTCTCCATTACTAAATGTTATGAATTAAAATTAGAAATAAGGGAAGCAAATAACCCATGCCTGCTTTATCAGAGACATCCTCCCTTTGTTCCAGTTAGTTGCTTAATCCCAACCAAACTACAAAGTAAACTGTGTTTGATTTGTCAGATTAGCTGAAGCTTGTCAAAAAAGTGGTCTGAAAGAACAGCTGCCAGAGACTATAGTTGCAATCCATTCATCCATTTCAACCCTGGACTGAACAAAATAATAAAACATCAAAGTCGTCCACAGCAGCTTAAAAAAAAGGTCAGCACTTTTGCAAACACCACCAGCAACATTTACTATGGGAGGTGCATCCGAAAGGACTTGGACATGATATTAATTGCTACTGTATTTGTTTGTTTGTTTTTAAAAAGCACAATTCATTTCTGCTCTTTGTCAATGTGGTTTTTAAAGGTAAAGAAGGTGAGACAAAAATAGGAAGTAAAAGTTTATTAGTGAAAATAGTAACAATAAAATTTCCAAACTTTTAGGTGATTATCACTGTGTGTATTTCTTTCTAGGGATCAAACATAGACCTGAACAATATTCTAGGAGTGAACTAACTACATTCCTCAGCTCAATTCTACATTGTTTTTCTTTGTGAGAACACTCTATACGTCATGTTTTAAAATACTTCAGAAAAAGAAAAAGAGTCAAAAAAGTAAGGATAATAACAGGCATAAGAAAAATCATATAATTACAAACTAGAAACCTGCACATATTTAAACATGGTATTATATTATAGCACTTAATGTTAAGAGGGAAATGAACAATTATAGGAGAGACGGTTATAAATTCAAAGTTTATAGAATTATCACCTTTCCTTTTGCTTATGACCTCTCTGAGATGATGAAGTTCTCAACAATAAAAATTATGGGAGGCTAAATTTGGACCTTTGATGATGTCAGGCGTGTAAGAAAACAGGATGCAATGTCAAAACAAGGAGATAAAAAGGTTATGATAATGTATTAGAAGGACAAAGCAGTGATATTTTCCTCCCGCAAACAAAATTCAGACTCATTTTCTGCCTTTGAGTCTTTACCAGTTTGATAAATGTTCTATGAAATCAGCATAAAAAATAATCTATTCCAATTTACTTCAGCCAACACTGAGCCTCGCTATCACATGTCCCGTAGTGTGAGGCTGTTTTCAAACAAGGAAATAAGATTATGATATATTGTGCTTCAAGTCCTCACACAAAATTATTTTTCCTTGCTCCAAATTTGAAATTCAGTGGACTATCTTCTGTCTTCATTCTGTTAACCTCCTGTGACATTTGTATTTTTGATTAGCAGGCTGAGAAAATGTTCCTTCTATTGATTATTATGACAGATTTCCTAAATATATTGGGTAACCATTGTATTTTGGGTTTTAGCTTGTGCATTGTGTGTTCTGCCAGACTCTGACAGTGGGTGTTCACCCACTGTGTACACAGTGTTAACACAGCCTATATCCATGTCTACAAAACAGATAAACTAAGTCACAAGCTGACACACTAAGAGTTAAGGTTGTTGTCTTTAAGAATATTTGCAATGAAGTAGATGCCAGTATCTCATGCCTATGATCCCACCTACTCAGAAGACAGATCTAAGGATTTCTCTTCAAAGCCAGCTCAGGCAGGAAAGTCTATGAGACTCATCACCAATTAAGCACAAAGATGTGGCTCTGGGATAGAGTGCTAGTCTTGAACAAAACAGCTCTGGAACAGTGCCCTGGCCCTGAGTTCAAGCTTTGAGGGCAGGTGAGCAGGCAGGTACACACACACACACACACACACACACACACACACACACACACACACAGAAATACTATTAGCAATGGTTGAATAATCCAATAGTGATAAAGCTCAGCCAGTATATTTGTTTTTATTATCATATATAGTTGTAATTTGGAATGCTATGATCAATGTTCTGCATCTTTCTATATGCTGAAGTTAATGACCAAATGTTACTAAAAATTGGGACACTAATTATCTGATGTCAACATGCTATGGACAATTAAGAACTGTGTGTTTCCAAGCTATGTTAAAGGCTCATCACAAATCTCAGTCTGTAGATATTGTAAGACAGGTCTGTACACATGTTCCACACATGTACTTTGTCATAGGACATGCATCATCTGCCTTGTGTCCAAGTAATTTTGTTGAGTAGCAGTAATATCTGTCCCTTTGTGACTAGCCTTTATGCAAATGAAGTGACAAAAATGTCAAGAATGTTTCCCAGGTTGTTTTCAATTGAACTTTGCTTATTGTTTCCTATAGTATAAAGGGAGCTAAAGTCATAAAAATATTTTGAAACTGAAGTAAGAAATCTGTATTTTTTGTTTTTGCTTTTCTTTTGTAGCTATTATGGACAGATCTGATAAATAAGATCTTGATAGCATTTTCTCCTTTACCCTATTACTTGGATCAGTTGGTTAAAACTGTTAATGATCCTTGTGGATCAATGTCTTTGCCTTGTTACTCTAATTTACTGCACTGGGGGATTAGTATAGATGATTTTTTGGATAGCTCTGCATCATTCCACCAGATTGCTTGTCTGAATCAAATTTGCTTCAATTCATCACCAACAAAGCAAGGAATAAAATAATCAACAATACCCTGTTTTCAGTACACTGGTCCTGAAACAGAACAAACTAAATGCTTATCAATTTAACAATGATCTCCTAGCTGTGCTATATCCCTCAGTTCATTGGACTTGGAACAGTGTGTATGATTTAAGGGTGGCAGAGCATGGGAACTGGGTACAGGGTACAATGAGTGTACTTCTAATCCCTGGGTATATGTTTTTTCTTATCAGCATCATGGTTCCCATTTCACATTTATGGATATTTGTCTTCAGATGAATAATGTATGAAATTGGCATCCACTGCCTTTTTATTCTCTGAAACGTGGCTTATTGATTTCTTCTTAGATGAAAGTTTTCTGAAAATGTGTCTGTCTCTTATTGCTTTAGTAACCAAAAAAACAGGAATGATGATTTAACTCCTCCAAAGTAATTAAAGACTTTTGGATCATTACCTGTTGGTACAATGGATTACCAAGCAACTGATTTTGGTTAGAAAAAGAGTAATCAAAATGACAACTTGAGTAAATTCCTGAGGAAAATTTTTTACTGGTTTAGTAATTTGAGTTAATAATTAAACAATCTTACTATATGACATGTCTGTTACTTTTTATTTGTAATTTCTTTGGCAACACAAAGAAAAGAATCTATATTCAATACACATTGACTCAAGGTTGTACCTGAAAACACCTTGCATAGTGTACATAAACCCTTGTTGTGAGCTTGTATTTTGTACTTTCTCCCTAAAAATAAAGAGGGAATATTCTGTTTAGTCACATTTTAGTTAAGACAGGTTTTCTATTACCATTTAAACAAACTACTTTAGAAGTACAGAGTTTTTATTACTTATAAATATTATTTCAGTGGATACATTTCAGTTCACTACAAGCTCTATTCAGTAAATTTTCAGTTGTAAAATAGGAACTCTTCTGTTAAGCACAACATACACTATATGAACTACTTTACATAATTCCATCATTATGGACTATTCTTGGGTAATGATCTCGGAATGTTCTAAATAGGAGGCTTAAATTAAGTGAGTTACTAATTTAAGTCTCCCAAATAAAAGTTATATTTTCCCCATGAAAATCTTATAAACAGCACTTACTTCTTAATCATGTAGAAATTGCTGGGCTAAAATTGCCAAGGATATGAGAAACTTGCTCAAGCTTGAAAACTCATACAAAAACTCATGACTATCTTTGAACTGAGGTTTTTGCTACCATCAATGCATTATCTTTTCTAATTCTTTAAATAATACAATGAATAAGGTAGAGAAAACATCTGCCTTGAATATTGAAGGCTAAATATTTCCATCGGTCCTTCTGGCACTTATTAATGCCCTGTAATATACAGACTATTACCTTATTTTCAGGATTATGAATCATAGACATGCATAACATTGTTAAATTCCCATTCCATGTTAAATCTCCCAAAATATAAAGCTCCCAGAACAACCATGCTATAAGCATATACAAAGCTGGCTATAAGACCAAATCACAAAAGCATGTAATTTTCTTCTGAACTTTCCTTACTAGGTTAAGAGGTATAGGAAATTCTGGAGCAAATGGGTGACGATCAGTAAACACTCATTAAGTTCTAGTAATTTGTGTTGGTATCACCAAAATTCTATCTATTTGAATTAAAATTTAATTAAGTTTTATTTTTTTAAGTTAATTTTGCAATTCCAGGGACTTGGACTCAGGGCTCGGGCACTGTTCCTGAGCCTCATTGTGTACAAGGCTAGGACTCTACTACTTGAGCCATAGTGCAAGGCTGGGAATATGGCCTTAGTGGCAAGAGTGCTTGCCTCATATACCTGAAGCCCTGGGTTTGTTTCCTCAGCACTACATATATAGAAAATGGCCAGAAGTGGTGCTGTGGCTCAAGTGGCAGGGTGCTAGCCTTGAGCAAAAAGAAGCCAGGGACAGTGCTCAGGCCCTGAGTTCAAGTCCCAGGACTCGCCAAAAAAAAAAAAAAAAAGAAAAAAGGAATGAGCCATAGTGCCACTTCCAGCTTTTCCTGAGTAGTTTATTAGAGGTAAGAGTATCAGAGACTTTTCTGGCTGGGCTGACGTCGAACCGCAATCCTCAGATCTCAGACTGGCTAGTAGCTAGGATTACAGGTATGAGCCAAGGGCACACAGCTAAATTTTTATTAAAATTGTAATATCTTTAAAAAATATCTGCCATATAAGGTAGACCATAGAGTCCATGTTACTTTGGGTCTGGCTCACTTCACTTAGTATAATTTTTTCCATGCCCTTCCATTTTCTTACAAATGGGGCAATGTCATTCTTTCTGATAGAGGCATAAAATTCCATTGTGTATATGTACCACATTTTCCTGATCCATTCCTCTACTGAGGGGCATCTGGGTTGGTTCCAGATTCTAGCTATGACAAATTGCTCTGCGATGAACATTGTTGTGCTGGTGGATTTAGTGTGATTTTAGGCAAGTCACAGCAGAGGATCACAAGATCCCAATAGCTATACCCTTATGAACACATAAGATGATGCTAAGTGAAATGAACTCCATGTTATGGAAACAATTGTTATATCACAGTTGTAACTACTTTCAACGTGCCATGTGTAATTGTAGCTTCTATTACTGATGATCTTCTTGTATCACCTTCCTGTGGTTATACCTACACTATCTCTGTATCTTATCTCAGTATATTGGAAACCGTGTGCACTGGTATTAGAACTAGGAAATTGAAAGGGAATACCAAAATCGAGAGACACGGGTAAAAAAAGACAAACAACTACAAAAGCAATACTTGCAAAACTGCTTGGTGTAAATGAACTGAACAACTCATGGGAGGAGGGAAGGGAATGGGGGGGGGGAATGAGGGATGAGGTAACAAACAGTACAAGAAATGTGTCCAATGCCTAATGTAAGAAACTGTAACCTCTCTGTAATTCAGCTTGATAACAAAAACTTAAAATTTAAAAAAAAATATATCTGCCAGATACCCACTAAGAAAAAGTGAGTACATTCATTTAGTTGAAAATTAATAGTAAGAAAAAGTCTAAACATTACCAAAGTAAATTTCACTGCTTTTGAACAAAATATATAGATGACTAGAATACTGTGCCTTTAGCCAAAACTATCTCTCAGGCTTAAGAAGTGAAGAAAAAAAAGTTATAATTTAAATAAATTGTTAAAGGCATGCCATTCTTTTCTCTGTGCCATTTTCCCTCCTTTTCCCCTTTCTCTCCTTCCCTTCCTCTCCCTTTCATTCATTCTATTCCTTCCTCCTCCCTTCCCATCCTATTAATTAATTAATTAATCTCTCACCAGAGCCTTATTGTACTACACAGGCTGGTCTTCATCTCTTGGCTGCAAGTGACCCATCCCTCACTCTCAAACTCCTTAATGCTGTGATTCTGACTATAGCAGTGAGCCTTGAGCTAACTTCAATTGATTTCTGCAGATAGGATTTGTGTGCTTCTGCATATATATGCTTTGACAACATTAACTTTTTCCTCGTTTTTTTTTTAACCTAGTACTCAAACAATGTATTTTATTTCCCCTCATGGAGGTTGCTACATTAAATAACACTTTATATAACCACTAAACACTCTCAAAGAGAAATTAAAATTTTTTCTTGACATTTTTCTTTGAAATATATACACATTCAATTAAAAAGAATTAACTTATTTTGCATAAACGATACATAACTTTGTGTTCCATGTTAAATTATGGGTAAAAAGATAACCTGGCTTACTTGATGAAAAAAATCATAGCTGAGTAATATCAATTCATGTCAAGGAAGTAATTTCTGAAATAGAAAGAAAATCACTTTTGGTACTGTCTTTTTAGCACAATTTTGTATCTAATGTGATACTATATAAGACTCTGCTCCTATTTCATTTGGGATGCTGAATAAACATCACAAATTAAATTAAAGAGAATGTTAAAACAAACCTTTACTTTGGCTGAAAAATCAGATTGGAGACATTGAAAAACATGAGAAAATGAGTCAGATTAAATTATGAAGGACTATCATTAGAGATTCTAAAATAATAAAAATAAAACTGTAACCAGTTTGTGAATACTGTGCTCCCAATACTATATCCAAGAAATCATATGTGTTACAGATCCTCAGGAAATAATAACACTTCTCACTATGGTCCATTTCACCTTATACTTCTAATCCATCTAAGATTTTCTATATAATAGATATAGAACAAAAAATTTTAAGACAATAATCTCTAATAAAAATCACACAAACGCATTGTAGGAATATCATGTCCATATAATAATAGCACATTCTCTGATGCCCCTTCATATCTTCTGAAAATGTGTGTGTGTGTGTGTGTGCGTGTGAATACACTTTTCTAAATTGCTAACAATAAAGTAAAACAAAAATGAATTACTTTTTAGCAATATATAAAATATGCTGAAAAAGATACACAAGAGGTAAAATCCCCCTACAGTCAACTATGTTACTTGCTTATTTCCAAAAATTGAATTCTCCCCATACTGTCTGTCAGAAAGTCTAAAAGTGAAGCTCCTGCACTGGTCTTTCTCACAAATCTTTGTTCATCCAATCTGTCATTTCCTTTTGCTAACTCACCCTGAACATTGCCCTCAATATTTTATTTTCTTTTATTTTGAATAATTTAACTATGTGTAATGGATGTTGTAGTATGGCCTCATTCCCCTTGATGAAGGACAAAAGAAAAAATTTGCCTCATTTCTGAGACAGCTGCCAGGAAACAGACATCAGTTTCCTACTCCCTTTTGTGGTTTTCTGGTCTGAAAAAAATACTCCGTTCCTGAACACCTGAAGGTTCAGTACAAGTAGAGAGATGCCCATCAAGATGGTTAAAAAATCCAAGATTTCATCATAGCTCAATCTCCCCTCGGCCCACTTTCTTTCCTTTCCTTTTTTTCTGATGGTGTGATCCTAAAAACATCCCCAAATAAAATTTCCGCACACCTATCTTGCTTGGTGATTTTATCTTATAGACGTCAATTTGTTCATTTTTCACATACTCTTCCATAGAGTTTCCGTTTTCATCCTAATTCCTTCCAGGTGCTTTCCAGACACTAGCAATGATGTACTTTGTGAATAAGTATATTATCTGTACACATATTTCTCTGCTGTTAACAATTTGCAAGTAAATAAGTATATTTGGGATTGTGTTACTACTTTGTCCATTTGTTATAATGTAAAGAAGATCTTATGTCTCTCTTTTGTAGAGGCAACAGCATGGATCTAAACAGTTGGACGTCTCAACTTTCACACACCATTTTCATGTAAATATGCATGTAAGAAAGTAATCAGGAACATAGTAGGTGCTCCATTAAAGACAAGGATTATTTTCATTGTTAAAATTATTGTAACACATAGGACTAGAGAAGGAGCTTACTTTTATTGTTCTGATTAATGCAATAGTCATTAAGGTAAAGTTAGGCATTTTAATATTCAGACTTAAGTAGTATGAGACCATTTCAGGAAAAAAATTCAAGTTCAAAGAGGTGAAGTACCCCATCTAATATCACATAGTATGTCATCTAATTTCAAATTAAGATGACTTTCACAGCTATGTCTCAGTCTTTCCACTCTTGTTTGATCATCTGACATTTTTGTGTATGTATTACTCATTAGCCTTCACCTCACAACATTCTTTTTGTTTGTATGCTGGAAAAATGGTGTGAAGACCAGAATAACACAGGAAAACATAACACAGTTCCTGTCCTGAAGGAGCATTCCTAAGTCATCTTCAGGAGACCCTATATTTTACACTTTTTTATTGTCTCCACTGACAAGGTTAAAAATTATTAAATGACTGGAATAATCCTGGAGTAAATCAAAGCATTACAGAATGAGATAGTAAATTTCCACCAGTTCATGCTCTTGTAGTCCTTGTTTCCTGCTACAGACTTGGCCTGGGAAGGAATGTAGTGGTGATACAGATGATTTACCTGGGAGGACTAGATGATTCTTTTGAATCATGGATTATGACTTCTCCTTCATTTGGCCAAACCACAACTAGCCTAGGACTTGTCTCTTTTCTATAATAATTTCCCTTTGTACAGACAGAATAGATCAGTCTTTTCTTCTGGGGTTTTACATTTTTCTCCTAATACTCAACAGTTTGCATTACATTACAGTTAATCTTTATATATGATGCAATGTGTGTACTTGCTGCATTTCCATTTTGTGATTTCATGATGAGAAGTCTATTTTTCACCTTCATATCCTCAGCATCACTCTTCACATTAAGTCCTGTTAACTTAGTGTAAATTAACACTTAAGCAGTAGCATTTATACAGGTGCAGGAGGCACACCTGTAGTCCTAGATGCTCAGAAGGCAAAAGCAACAGGATGATTGTCCAAGACTAGGAGACCAGTCTAAGCAAGATTATAAGAAATCCATTTTATATACATATATTGGAACTAGGGAAGTGAAAGTGAATATGAAAATTTGAGACAAAGGATAAAAAGAAAAAACAATGCAACAGCAATACTTACAAAACAATATGGTATAAACCAACCGTATGACTCATGGGGGGTGAAGGAAAATGGGGAGAATGGAAGTGGGGGGAAAATGAGTGAGGAGGTAACAAGTTGGTTAAGAAATGGACTCACTGCCTTACCTATAAAACTGTAACCCCTCTTTAACAATAAAGATATAAAAAAGCACAAAAACAAACAAACAAAAAGAGCCCCCCAAAACAAACAAAAATGTAGAATTTAGTAAATGTATGAAGTAATTAGGAAGACTGTAATTCACAAAAGCCTTTACAGTGTAAGAAAATGTGAGAATTATAATTCTGTTATTCCTCCTTACATATTTAGAAGGAATTTCAGAGTACATAAAGTTACTGTCAGTGACTTCAGTCTCAGTGGGTAAACTTAATTCATAACAAAGCATCAGCATTTTATGTCATATGTTTTAAATGTGAATATTTGAAAGGTATAACTATGTTTTAATTTCAGTTCTGGAGTTGAAACTGAGAGCCCTTGGTTTGCCTGGGCACGTACTCTACTACTTAAGTCATACCCAGCCCTTTCTTTACTCTCATTGGTACTCAAAAAGTATCTTACATTTTGTCAGGGCTAATGTGGATTATGACCTTTTTGGTTATGTAATTATGCTTCCCACATATCTAGGACAATAGGCATAGGGAACCATCCCAGTATTTAACTGATTGAGATTCAAATCTCATGAAATTTTTCCCAGTTGGTCTTAAATAGTGAGCCCCCTGATCCCAGTCTTTTACTAAGTAGGATTACAGGGGTGAGCTACCACCAGTTCATGAAGATCTTTTGTGATTCCCAAATACACAAACCCCATAATAGTACACCAGAGCTCGAACTCTGGTAAAACAATGTCAAAACTCTGTCCCTGGAGTTGATCAAGGAACAAGAGATTTGCAGTGCATATACACTCACACAAGCACCAGTACTGGCTTCACATAGGGACTCCAGACTCACAGAAAGAAAATGTAATGTCCACAAGCTGCCTTTCAATTACTGGCTCATTATTTTTCATTCATACTCGCTATTCTTTTCCAGCATAAGCAGTTTGTTTTAATAAACCTTTTTATACTAGCATTCAGTAGATTGATAAGGGGGTAGAAACCAGACCAGACACAGGATGGGAATTGACTACAACATAAGCTGCGTTTGAAATAGTTTTGTTTACTCATTATAGAACAAGATTTTCAGGGATTATTACAATTTTACTAAGAACATCATGAACTTTGACAAAATATCTAAGCATCTCCTTGCTTTTTAGAATAATAAGTAATATTGGGATGGAGAGAAATGAATGTCTAATGAAACAGAGGAATAATCACTAATGTGCTCCAAATTTCTTCTGTGGAAAACACTTCAAATTATCATAATATATTGCCTTATTGGTAATAATTTATTTTTGCAAGGTAAAAAAGCAAAGAAAGAGCTAAGAGAGTAAACAGGTACGTTTTAGTATTCAAGATATAGTAGAGATCCGATCATAGATTACTATTTTAATTAAAAAGTAAAATTATAATTAGGGTTTTTAAACTTTATAATAAAGTTATTTTGTGAATATTTTCCTGGAGGTAAATTTACATACCTAAAATCCATTAACTTAAAGTATACAATCCAAAATTTTAATGTATGTATTTGTAGCTGTGTAAAAATCACAGTCTATTTTCTTTCACATTTAAATGAGTACTGCCTCTCCCAAATGTAAGCAAACACACCTTGATAATAAACAAATCTAGTTTGCTCCAAGCAGGAAAGAGTCAGCAACCAAAGTTGCTTTACTAAACCACTGTGAATATAAAAAACAACAACTATAGAATAATAGAATAATTATAAAATAATAATAAAAATTTGGGAAACATTGTAAAAATATTTTTAAAATACAGAAAATATATGACCTATTAAGCTCATGCAGTATTAAACTGAAAAATTGAGCAAACCATATTTAAAAAACAGAAAAAGATCTCCAAAGTGGCCAACTTAGCAAATTTTATTTGTAGTATCATTACAGAATAGTTGTATGTTGTTTGAAAATAAATTAAAATATCACTTCTTCAGAAGAATAATGCAAGATTAGTCTAGCTCACTTGATTTAGAACTTCCTTTTAATGTTCCCAATAGATAGCTCTAATGTCTCAATCATAAGCCTAAAATGTATTAAACTCACTTCCTATCCATTTACTATGATACATTTTAATACAAAGCATGGGTGAACATCTAGTAACAAAGGCAGATGGGAGGGTTGGGTGAGGATGATAAACGGGCTGATATTGATCACAATATATCTGTAAACTAATTTCTTGAATGGTAACTCATTTGTACAACTACTTAACAATAATCAAGACTCTTTTTAAAAAGAATGTAAATAGTGCAAAAACTATTTACCAAATGAGTAAATCCAAGTATCAGTTAATTCAGTCATTTCGTTTGTCCAATTACTAGAAACTTAAGTTTCCATGTTTTATCTCAGACATCTGCTCATACATGAGAGATCTGATTTGCAATAGCCTTTTAAATAAACGTCAGAATGAAACCTTTAGAGTAAGAACCCGCTAATCCATTCAAAATGGTAAGCTTGAGACCATATGTACAGTTTTCGTCATAGAGATATAATTCAAATAGGTAACATTTTGTGGAAATTGGCAACAAAAGGGAGAATGGCTTAGGCTTAGGCTCCAAAAATGTGGAATAACACTGACTGGTTCTAAGACAGATCTTATGACTAGTAGGATGATCACAAAATTCCATACTCTAAAAGAAAGGTCAGTTTTACTAATGATGATAACATACCACTTGGCTACATGAATTATAGAGCATCTCCTTTCAGCTGTAAGAGCTTTTAGAAAGGCTGACAAATCTTCCAAATTCTAAAATTTCCTCCAGTAAGTAATAAGATTTTTCTGAAGCTTTAGAAATTCTTCTGGTCCTAAAACATACTTCCCAATATATATATTTCCTAGATAAAACTTATTACAATAAAGACTGAGGGTAACATCTCAAAGGTCAATATGGAGTATAGATTGAAAAACAAAATTAAAATAACAACAACAAAAAATTCCTAAAGAATTAGAGCTACAAGATTACAATTAACATTTTTGCTTTCTCTGAAATATTCATGAATTCAGCAAGTGCGGAGTCCAGTCTCATGAATATTGAGAAAATTCCCCAAATCTACAGATAAACCTAAAAATCTCACATAAATTTAAAAGCCAACATTACATATCATAAAAGTCACATTATATATATATATATATGATCCAGAAAAGCAAAGCTACCTCTTTCATTACCTCTAATTATCATATCACTTATAATCATGAGCATATACCACATCAGAAAGGTAACCATGTAAAAATATTTTTTGCTTCATGTTAATTAATATATCACTCTCCTCCTTTCGATCTTTCAACAGTGTCCTTTGGCTAATGACATTTTAAATGAGTATACAAATTAAGCCCTTTAAATTTTCTTGCCAGATTCTGGAGATCTTAGTGAATATAGTTAGTAATTCAGGAGAAATGAGGAAAAAGCTAAAGGTGGAAATAATGCATAAGCTGGGACAATCAAGTTCAATGCAGTAGGGCTAGCTCTTCAAGCCAGAGATACTACTTGGCCACAGTCACATTGATTGTTTAGGAAAAACAAGCACAGAACATACCTGCTTGGCCAGTGGTGATACTGACAGCGGCAAAGAGCCTCTGGGATCTGCTTAAGTCAGAAACTCCATTTACAGCTTCAACTTCAAAAGTGTAATTTGCGTGGGCTAGCAGGTCCATGACAGTGACATAGTTATCCTCTAACCCGGTCTGCTGGGGCATGTATCCAATGTTACTCCCACAGGGGACACATTCGCCCTGCTCCCAGCTGCAACGCTTGCACAGTATTCTGTAGGTGACATCATTTCGTCCCCCATTGTCTGCAGGAGGACTCCATTCCAAACTGACTGTGGTTTGATTGATGTTGAAAATGAGGTTCTGTGGTGCAGATGGAGGTCCTTCGGAAGGCAAAAACAGACAAACAAGTTAGCAAAAATGAAAGGAGAGAAAAAAAAAAACCTGTACAAAGAAAATAAACACGATTAGCTATATGGGATACTAAGACTCAATTACCAAAGAGAAACCTAGCTGAAATGCTTTCTTTCACAGAAACGTTTCATTACCTTTACTAGCGAAGCTGTATAAAAGCCTCCTTGAATTGACTTGGCAAGAGGCTTTATTTATTTTCCATTTAATATGTCAAAACGCAAACGGGATAACAACTGCCTTTGTACTTTTGCCACCATCTTCATTTATTTCCTTTCCAAGCAATTAAAGAAGAACAGTTAAGACATCTATAGAAACAGTTGTGTGGTTGCTTAAAAATAGTTTTCCTTTAAACCATGTAACAGTGGATGCATTTATTCATTCTTCACACACTCAAGAATGGTTTTTAGTGATGTGTAGAACTGACTTTGTATTGAGGATGATGAAACCTTCATTAATTGATGTACGAAATGTGAGACTTGCTCTATAGGCTAGTTTTCAAACAGAAAACATCTGGATCTGATTACATTTCACATTTTTTTGGAACTCCAATATTTTCTTGTGTGTGTGTGTGTGCATTCATGTGTGCATGTGTGCATGCATGTGTGCATGTGTGCATGCGTGTGTGTGTGTGTGTGCACGCCAGTGTGCTTGCCATTACCCAAGGCTTGAACTCAGGGACAGGGTACTTTCCTTATCTCTTTCCACTCAAAGCTGGTGGTATACCACTTGAGATATACCTCCACTTCTGATTTTATTGTAGTTAATTTGAAATAAGAATATGGGGAGCCAGAGCTGGTGGCTCACACTTGTATTCCTAGCTACTGAGGAGGCTGAGGTCAGAGGATCGCAGTTTGAAGTCAGATGGGCAGGAAAGTTCATGAGATTCTTATCTCCAATTAATCACCAGAAATCTGGAAGTAGTGCCTTGATTCAAAGTGGTAGAGTGCCATCCTTGAGTAAAAAGAACTAAGGAACAGCACCCAGGCCTTGAATTCAGATCTCAACCTCTTGAGTTGCTACAATTACATCTGTGAACAATTGGTGCCAAGCAATATTTTAATAACTTTTAATTTTACAGTATCTATAAAATGCATGTGAAAAAATGCTATTTAATTGCCTGTTAATTATAGAGACATTAAAATTTCCCAGAAAATGAGATAAGAAATACATAATATTATTCTCAACCTTATCTGCCTATGGGAAATTTTTCAAATATTTAAGAGTAACTGCAGAATAATCAAGATAGTATTCATAAATCCCGTACTTGTGTCAGGGATGCCACATGAGAACAAATGAGTAAAAGGGATCTGAGGTCTTTGTTAATTTCTTCTTCTGAACTTACTAGTGCAGGCGACATATGGCGGGTCAGATGGAGCCCTGTAATATCCATCTTCACATTCACATCTTGAGGAGCCTTCTCGATCAGAAAAACTGTGTGTCGGACAACGAGAGCACTGAAGATCTTGTGAGGAAGATTTGTAGAAGCCACGACCACAGGCTGGGTATGCAAAGAAAATAAAGAGAGGAAAATGAGACTATATAAAACAACTGAAATCTTGAGGCATTTACCAAAGAAAAAAATACCAAGTTTGTTTTGTTAAAAATATTCATAATGCAAAGCTTTTCCTTATTAAATATTTATTTTAGTGAACAGCAGTAACACAATGTTAAAATACATTTTTACAATAATGTAATGAGATGGGCAGTGGTGATTCCTGCCTTTTATCCTCGCTACTCAAGAGGCTGTGATCTGATGATCACAGTTTAGACATAGCCCAGGTAAGAAAATCCATGAGAATTCTTTTCATAAACAAACATTATATCATTAAGTAGTTATAAGATAGGGTTGACATTTAACAGTTATGAATACAATATATGTGGATCAATTTCACCCCTTTCAACATCCTCAACCAATCCTCCTCTATCCACCCATACCCTCATCTTCTTAATTCTGGTGTTTCATTTTGATGAAATTTGTGCCTTTCTAAGGAATTATACTACTTAAATTATCCCTTTATCTCCAACTATTGAGCAAAAGTCAGAAGCTGGAGGTGTGACTTAAGTGGTAAAGCTCCAGACTTGTGCCAAAAAGAAAAACAAGAGCAAGGAGTCCTCAATTCAAGCCCCTACCCACATCAAAATGTATAAAAGTAATAATAAATAAGAACAGTAATATAACTATGATAGAACTGAAGCTGACATTAATCCAAAGCTAAGAAACCAAAACTGAACAGTAGCATAATTGATTTAAGACAAACTCTTTATGATACTTTTTACTGCAGGAAAAAAAAAACATTTATGCTTTGAAGTCAACAAAAATTGTCACATCTAGTTCTGCATTAGCCCATCCCACTATATCTTCTTACAATAAAGTAGTATGAATTCAATTCAGGTGTTAATTTGGCTTGGTTTTTGAAATATCCATGAAATTTTAATTATCTGATTATCAATAGTAATATGCAAAACCTTTATCTGTGTATGTCTGGAATACTTATGCCCAACTTTTAGGGACTCAGAAATATATTTTCAACCTACATAAGTTATAACACAATTTCATTCTATTTTATAATGACTTTTTTTAGTTACTAAAATAAGGAAATCCTAAGAAGAGAAACTGATTTTATCACCCAAAACAGGAGAAAGGCATTAACTGTCAATAGATTATCTCTCTGATTCTCCAGGGCTGCGAGGTTAGGATTTCTGTCACACGGATTCAGCAGCTGCTCTCAGATATGTACAAAGACAGAAGAAAATATGGTCTTACATCTCTTAACCTAGTTGGTCATATTTACTTCGATTCTGTCATGAGCTTAGGACAACATGCACCATATGATACTACTGGATACTTGACAGGCTTATATTTCTCTTCAATTAAAATTAGAATGTTCAATATTTTCATTATTTCAACATTGTTTTAACTGTTGCTATTCCATCTTGAAAGCAGTGAATAAATTCAATATATCTTTTGTATGTATTAGCTATATATCTAAGCATTTGTGAACTTCAAATTTTATAAAAATCAGCTAGATCATATCTTCAAGGAAATATGAATATTTAACAAAAATTGGTTTTAGATCTTAATTTGTTATTTGTAACTTAGGGAGTAAAGAGCAGAAATACCCTTTACTTTTGTTGACATGCTAATAAGTACTCAATAAATCATTCTAGCAGATCAACAGTTAGGTTTCAGAAAAATAAGTATGCTTCCTTGAACAAGATAGATACTTCACATACATTAAATATTCAATTTAAAAATGCAGAATTTATGACAAATGTAAAACTATTTCCCTGTAATCACTGTCCGTATAATGAGGGTGCTGAGCTGCCTTTCCAAGGCCTTATAGTATACCTATAACCCAAGAAACCCCCATGCATCCTCACAGGTTTTAAGGCACAAACCAATGAATTTAATAACAAAATAATAGACAATACAACAGCTATTTGTATGGTCTTTCCATACTAGAGAATGTAACTGGGTAGGATAATGGGTTTAGCTCAGATTTGTGAGGATGACAATCTACTCCTTAAATCTCCATTGCGTATTCAAAAAAGCAAATAGAAGAAATTGCTTTTTTAACTATCTGATTCATTAAGTCTTGGAAATGTTCAAAATAAATAATGGTTATGAATAGAAAGGAGAAGGGAGGAGAAGAAAAAGAAGAGAGACATGCAGAAGGAGGGGAGAGGAAGCAAGAGAGGGGAGACTGTACTGATGAGCCATAAATATTAATATATGTATGTAAGTACACATGCATAATAGATAGTATATATATCATACACATCAAAATATATATCATATATTTGATATGTTGCATATCATATATTTTATGTATTTACCTACTTTTACTGGGTGAAGAGTTTAGAGAATAGGGATATGAGACAAATGATTTGACATGTGTTACATCAGGATTCCACAATTAACAGGCAGACAATTATGGCATAACAACAATCCTCCAAACAAACTTCCTTTGCCACTTTTCAACAAAAGTCTGTAAGGAAAGTCTTTAGCTGCATTTTCTTCAGGAATTACAGTTTATTTGTTGTTCAACTTACATAATTCTTGCAATATATCTGTAATACCCAATGTCATTTTTATTGCTCAACTTCCAAAGTACACTAAATTCTATTTTCCTTTTAGCAGATGGGAAAACAGATTTGAAGCAAAAGTAACCTGGATTCTTCAAATAATCCCACTTGTCTAGTTTAAAAGTGGATTTAGGACACAGAGCCTGTGACACACAGCCGTATGCTGTTCCCTAAAGCTGGAGTCTCATTTGCTGCTTTTTTAATAGTCTCATGGGCGTTAGTGACCCTAACAGTAATTTTGAGGGAGCTTCATCTTATTATACATTGCTATTAATTTATAGGTACTTAAGAAACTATGAAATGATATTCCAGCACTTCCTTTAGAAGAGATATGAAGTAGGCCACCTTGATTTCACTATGGATGGTGGCACGGTCATATATGCAGAATGACGGAATCTATGTACAGCTATCATTAAGTAGATTCAACCAGAAAATTAGTATGCTTTTTATTCTGAAGTGATATTCAGTCATAATTGAGTTTATATTGAAAATTATAAGTTACAACAAGCCAGTTTTCACTTAACCTATACAGAAGACATCAATTTAGAGTTATTAAAAATAAGTAGAAAACCTTCAGAGCAAGGGCATTAAGAGTAAAGCCCAGAGAGTGTAGAAACCACAGCCAAATCTTGGGCAGGAAGTAACCAATGCACTTAAAATTTGAAATTGTGATAGGACACATGAAATTGTTAAAGCCAAATTCTCAGTCAGATAAACTAGGGTGAAGTGGTATATCTGCAAGGCATATTTACAGCATATACATGCTCTGGTCTCCAACCACTCCATAAAAAGCCACATAGAAATAAATGTAGGTACGTTCTCCTCAGCATAAATGTAGCTGGTCTTCCAGAATATACTATGTAAAAATCTTTAAAGGTAAATACTTCAAAGGTGAATTCATTTTACACTTAAGGATATTCAAGAGAAAAAGACTTAGAAACTGTGAAACCACTTTACAAAATTCTTTGTATGTTTTATTTCACAATTATCACTTGATGCTTGATGACAAAGAAAACTTTAATTGATATAGTATGTATGCTATGGAAAATCTTTAAAATAGAAATTAGAAATGTACCATTTTAACATCCTGCTATCTGATTTATTTTAACTAAATGTTGTTTCAAATGTAACTTTGTGCTATATGGATGAAGACTGAGGACAGGTAAAAGAATGTGTTTTAAAATACATAATTGTCTTTGCAAAAATAATCTCTACCCTGTTAATAAGAGTGTTTTTCCATTATTAGGAAAGTTAGATATTGATTCTTTAGACAGATCTTTTGAGTCTTTAGGGCCTTAATGAATAAAATAACAAGTTCATTATCCTGGAGCCATGAATTGTAATCATGTAAGATTTCATATACAAAAAGAGTTCTTTTCTTTAGACCAAAATATCATGAAGAAAATGAAAGAGAAAAAAAGTAGCCTATAAAATACATGCGATTTCTGTACACTAAACAGTAGCATTACCTAGTGTAATTGATCTCCTAAAACCATATTACAACATAATATCTTCCACATTTATTGTCATAAAAACTTATGACATTCTATTGTTTTTAATTTGAGTATTTAAAATAACAATATACTGCCCCATATAGCAAAACTTACTTAAATAAGTTTGAAATTGAATTCCTTAACAAGGAAAAGAAAAGGCAATAGGGTTTCCTATTTATATATTAATTGGTTAAAATAATAGTGCACCAAAATTCTTTTTGTAAACCTCACAGTTTTTTTTTATTTATTGTAAAGGTGATGAACAAGGGAATAGTGCACCAAAAATCTAAACATAAAGGTATTTAAGTATGAGAGCGTTGACATTAAAGCCTTTCTTTCTTTTTTTATTCATGTGTAATTATTACACAATGTAATGGGTTTCATTCTGATGCTTTCATACATGCATATAATATAATTGGATCATATTCATTTATTTCTCTTATCTTCCCTTTCTCCTCCTGCTAGTCCCCTTCATCTTCCAAATTATCTCCTTTTCATAGTGGTATCTTTTTTTTTTTAATCTAGATTTCACATATGAGAGACAACATGACTTTTTTTTTTTGTCTTTCTGAGTCTGTCATTATATGATTACCTCTGTCTCTAGTCCATTTCTTGTCAAGGACAAAAATTCAAGCACAGTAGTTGATTAAGAATAGAGGCCACATTTTCTTTGTCCATCCATCTGTTCTGATTTCTTGGTTCAGTCCAGGCACAATCATAACATTACCATTAAAGCCTGGACATTTCTTTTTTTTTTAAGTTTTCTGTTTTTTTCAGTACTAACATCCTGGAGGTTCTAGGTCTTTTCTTTAGAATATTACATCTGTAAAGAATGTATGGTAATAAAATACCTCCAATAGAAATTCATGAGGTAAAATGAGATATTATCCAGACACTTAATAAACCTAAAATTTAAGCAAAACGATAGCCTCCAAAATAATACAGTCATTAAAGCAAACAAAAATAAAGTATAAGCTGGGCCATGGTGGCTCATACCTGACCACCAAGCTAATCAGGAGACTGAGATCTGAGGATCGCAGTTGGAAATCAGCCTACACAAAAAGGCTGGGTGACTCTTATTTCCAATAATTCACCAAAAACACAAAAGTGGAGCTGTGGCTCAAATAGTACAGTGCTGGCCTTGAGGAAAAAAAAAAAAAAAAAAAAAAACTTTGAGTATAGAGTTGAAACACTAAGTTTGAGTCCCAAGATTGGTTGAAAAGAAAAAAAGAGAGAGTAACAGGGCCTCATCAATCCCAATCTTATAGTGAAAAGGAATTTCTGACACATTATACAAAAATAGTTGGTTTTGATTAAATTTCTGACCAGAACTTAAACATTTATTATTTTTTACTGATAGTGCTTTGCCAGACAAAGGCTGGTTTCCATCATCCCATCATGCACACCCCACCTCTCCCATGACCTTACTGGTTAGCAACTAACTGCCCTCAGCTTCTTCATGTGCTACGCCATTGCCAGACCTGTGATTTTAAGCACACTTGAATTTTTTCTGAAGGAATTATGTGTGTCGGTGTGTAAAATATGAGGCTTTGCAGATGTTTCCGGCCACAGTTACACAGCTGAAAAGAGTTTATTAATTATGAACTACAAGTGGATTTTTCTGTAATTGAATCTTTCTGGCCTTTAAGACTGTTGTAGAACCTATACCAACACATATTTGGGGATTGTAATGAGTGCTATTGTTTTATTTATTGCAGATGGACACTGTACTTAATGCCGGCAAGGCTGGTCTGTTTCCACAGGAGCTTTCAAATATTTGAGTCACGTTAATGTCTCTAGTCTTATACTGCCAAGGGGAAAGCACAGCTTGCAGGAATAGTACTCCTACTGCTCAGAGTGCTGACCTCATCTGGGATGGACAGATCCAGAATCTGTATTTTAATCCTATTGACCATGCCTCAGTGGGAATAATTACCAGAGTCTGCCTGAAATCCAGACCTCCTGTCCCTGACATAGTGTGATTTTTCACATTGAGAAAGAGCAGTGGGCAGGGAGGATAAAGACAACATGATGTAATGCATACATTACAGCTCCATGCACATTACTCTACAGCTTACTTGCCAGAGTTTAGGAAGAAATTATGGAGAATGTGAAGTTTGTAAAAACAGATACCCAAGTACCTGAAAATAATTGAGACATGTTTTTTTTTTTAACTATAGAGGACATTCACTGGAGGGATTTATAAATATGTGTATGAATGTTTCTTATTTCATTGTATTAAATATACTAGTACATATTGTGGACACTATGTAATAGAAATGAAGCATACACATAGAATCTTTAAAAAGAGTAAGATTTATAATGCAAAATGAAATAAAACAAGGCAGTTTGTGAATATTGTAAATTTAATTTTAATTGAATCATTAGTTTGAAATATTCAAAGAATTTTGCTGAGGTGAAGAGATAAAATGTTATTTTATGAGAATACCATAGCAATTATTTAGTCATCACAAAATGATGAGGAAATACAAAAGAAAAAGTTAATTATGAATATTCCAGATTCCTTTTGTCTTCTTATTCTATCTTATACATAGGATACTATGATAAAGAAGATAATACTACCAAAATATGTGGATTGCAAATAAACAGATCTGTTACAAGTCCACTACAAACTTAATAAATTATTAAGGCCTAGTACCATCATAATGGGTTGTTGATTTCATATTACCACCTGCTTAGTATTATGAACAATGTATTTGCTTAAACATTTCATTCTGGAGAAGATCATTGTAATAAATCCATGGTAATAATTTTTTTCTTAATGTTAAGCTACACAATGACTGATTCAACTGAAATGCTATCTTTAATCTTTTCTCTTATGCCATCTCCTAGCTCATATATGTGGGTACATAAAGAAACACACGTAAAAATCTCCAGTAAATTCCGACTTTCACTGGTGCATCCACAGGGTGGACCTGAGTCTTCAACAGACTCCTACAGGGCCCGTGGCTGCCTATCAGGGCTCTTCTGCCTGGTGATGTATGACTAACTCTCATATGCCACTGCTGAACCTTGCATAGACAGATGCTCCAAGATATGTACCTTTATTTTGGCTCCTGTAGGTAAGTATACAGAAATGGGTTTTCTAAAACCCTGTAACTTTCTTTAAAGAAAAAAAAATCTTCTAAAAAGAAAGATCAAGTGAATCTCCATACCCAGCTGTAACTCACTCAATACTGCCCTCATAGGTTAAGTTTGGGAACGTATCCTGCATATATGCATGCAGGCAGGGTGTACTCCCAAAGTTAACCATGAGGGTGTACATATACATGTATAACATACATAATACACACATATAATACATATATGCACAACATGTGTAAACATACATACATATATGTATATGTATGATATATGTATATGTACACATATGTGTATATGTGTATGTGCATATATAATATATATTATACATATATAATGAATGATCTAGGAAACAACAGTATTTAATAACTGCACTAGAAAAGAACTTAAAAAGTGTAGTCTTGCTTCTAATTGAAGTGTAGAGCAAAACTATTATGAACAAGAGTTTTCAGCAAGGAGGCTCGCTTACAGTGATCACATTAGGAATATTTCAGATCTAAGACACAAATTACTATAGTATTTATGCCCCCCCCAGTCAAGGTTATTTTCAGATACTTATTTAATATTCATTAAACATTATATGCTTTGAAAATTCAGTTTAACTTTTGATTCTCATTATAAAAACTGTTGAAAGAGTCAGACAATGTAGACTACACACACCAAAAAAGCTGGATTTAGGAATGAGAATTCCTCTTCTTTTTAAAGCATACTTCTATTATTTTTATTTGTTGTTATTATTTTTGTTTGTATTGTCTTGAACTCAGGGCCTGGTTGCTGCCTCTGAGAATTTTTTCTCAAGTATAGTACCCTATCACTTGAGCAGCAGCACCATTGTTCTTGCTTATGGGAGAGGGTAGTTATTGGAGATAAGTATCAGGATTTTCCTGGCCAAGCTTGGGCTTCAAACTGCAATTTGTAAATCTCAGCATCTCCTGAATAGCTAGTATTAAGACAAGAGCCCCTGCACTCTGGTTACTTTTATTATCTTTAAACAGTTGTACAACATTACCATTCAACAAATCTGTCATGAATATAATGCATCTTGATCAATGTGACCATCTTTCATCATTCAAACTCTCTTTCTTCTTTTCTTTTATATATATATATATATATATATATATATATATATATATATATATATATGTGCGTTTGTGTTTTAGTCTTGGGGCTTAAACTGAAGGCCTGGGCACTGTCTTTCAGCTTCTTTAGTTCAAGGCTATCGTTCTCCCACTTAAGCCATAGTGCCACTTCTGGAATTTTTAAAATGATTAATTGAAGATAAGAGTCTCTGGGAGTTTATCATTGATGTTGTTATTTTCATCATACTATGTGAATTATTTCTGTTTTCTTCTGTCCATCTCCCCTATGGTTTAGCCCCTGTTGTCACACTTTATTTGATTTCTGGTACCCTAGGTATTTTATATATGTCTGTCTGAATTAGGAAAGGGAAGTGGAACATTAAAATGGTGAGACAAAGGTAAAAGGCAAACCATTGAAATAGCAATACTTACAAGATAATATGTTGTAAACGAACTGCATAATTGAGGGAGGGAGGTTGCTGAGGAGGAGGGAAGATGGGAGAAAAATAAGGGAGTGGGAAACAAACTGGACAAGAAATGTACTCACTACATAAGGCATGTAACTGTAACCCCTCTGTACTTCACCTTAACAATAAAAAAAGAAAACAAATCAAAAACAAAAACAACAGAAGAGTCTCAGGACCTCTCTACCCAGTCTAGCTTCGAAATTCAATCATCTGATCTCAGTCTCTGGAATTAGGATCACAGGCATGAACCTGAAGTGCCTGGTTTCAAATGCTCTTTTTAAAGATTAGGATTCAGGTTGTTAGTTCATCAGAGAAGCTTTATAAAAAGATAATATTCATATTTGTTGAATGATAGAGGTTGGTTATTTTTGAATGATAGAGGTTGGTAATTCCATCATATAAAACCACCTCAAACATTCTGAAAGAGCTGCATGTCCTTTCATTTACATGAAGAGCTTGTTTTCTCATTCCAGCATTTACTAATTGTGGGACTTTGCTGCAAATTTGCTAAAGATCTTGATTTTTCCATATTCAAGGGGAAAATTAATATAAATATGGTCATATTATTGTGAAATAGAGAGTACCATTCAAATGAAGAACAAAAATGAAGGTCCTGGTACAGTATATTCAAGCAATAAATACCTACTATTATTATTTTTCAGTGTCAATTTCCTTGTAAATGTTCAATCCCATCTAGTTTTCTAAGTTTGATAACATATGAGCCATCTTCCCATTGTCAGATGTGCAAATAGGAAGAAATGCAAATTACTCACCAAGTGATTCATTTCCTATTTTTAAAAAATGTTTCCTTGTGTCCTGTGGATCTGTCATGATGCTTGGCAATGGAACAAAAAGTGTCCCTTAAAATATATGCTAATATCTAAATTCTACACTATCATTTCAATCACTAACTTTAAATGATATAGATTATCAGTTGATTAGGAGCTTAAGCTAATGGAGTTTCTGAAATTCACAGGAAATTGTTTCTGTAAATTATAAATACTGTCCCTTAATTTGTGTCTTTCACAACAGCCTAATTATTTTCTACTTCTGAGGTGAATGCAGATACTAAAGTCACCTTTCCTGTCAAACCTGCAGCATTTTACTAATGTGAAGTGAGAAAATTATTCATTGTAGATAGGCATGCAGGAAGTATGAAAGGATGTAATAGTAACAAATTATATTTAACTGTAAAGTTACTAGTGGCAGTTCCTGGCTTGTATTCCATTAGGTTTCTGGTGGATGTGGCAAGGGCAGAACATTCCAAACATTCAAGTTTGCAAAAGTTTCAGTTGAATAAAAAGTGCACACTTATACACAGCCAGTTTACTGTACTTAATAAACCAAAATAAGTTCAGCTCAGTACAAAGAATTAAAATTCGACTGCTCTGTGAATGATTCATCAATGACTTTTTTTTCTTTTCTCACAATACACTTAGATAATTTAGATTTAAGGAGGGAAATGCTTATAGAGTCCAAAGCCAAAAAATCCATCATAATTTTCTCAAATAAAGAGGAGTCCAGGGGCTGGGAATATGGCCTAGTGGCAAGAGTGCTTGCCTCCTATACATGAGGCCCTGGGTTTGATTCCTCAGCACCACATACACAGAAAATGGCCAGAAGTGGCGCTGTGGCTCAAGCGGCAGAGTGCTAGCCTTGAGCAAAAAAGAAGCCAGGGACAGTGCTCAGGCCCCGAGTTCATGGCCTAGGACTGGCCAAAAAATAAAAAATAAAAAAAGAGGTGTCCAATATGCATTTTTTCATGATCTGTTTTCTGTATTAATCTCAAAATTATTAAAACAAAACCTTAAGTTAAAGCAAACTTTCCAGTTATTTAGTAAAGATTCTATTTGCCTCACTAAGTCAGTTATAAAATGTGAGTCAATAATGTCTTGTGAAGCAAATAACCCCACAGCAGTTTAAGGCTGTTTGAACATGTGGGGAAAGAAATAATCATTTCTGTTATGTCAGTAGAAAATTTTCTGGAGATCATAAAGAAATCAGTTTACCCTGAAGCATAACATTTTAAAGAGTTGCATAGGGACAAATCCTTAATTCTCAGAAATAAAACAAGACAACAACAACAAAAAAGAACAAGGAGGATGAGAGGGAGGGGGAAGGGGAGGAAAAGGAGGAAGGGGAGGGGGATGAAGAAGAAATGTGCTGTTTGTGCAATCTTCTTTTTTCTAAAAAAAGGAAGAAATGCAAAGAGTAAAAGATAACACACACACACACAATCATGCATGAGGGGGGAAGAAAAGGAAGAGGGAGTAAAGGAGGTATATATATATATATAGAGAGAGAGAGAGAGAGCTCTCTGTATATATGGAGAGAGGGAGAGAGATTCAGAGAGAGAGAATGATGAGATAAACTGAAAGTTTAGAGAGAAACAAGATAAGAAGAATTATCTCCCACACTGGCGAGTCTTTAATAATAATAAACTAGTCAGATAATTTTTCTATCCCCAACCAAGAAAATAATCTCACATAGCTAGATCCATACTCTATTACTAGATTTGAATTCCTAACATCTTTCAACAAAAGGATAATGTAGGTACTAGTAGAATCCCTTTTAATTGTGTTTTTAACAGATTGTTTTAATAGAGGAATACCTAGACACTTTATATGGATTCATTTTTTCATAACTAATTAATCTACTATGTACCGATAAAAGTTTGATCTCCACTTTTCCTTACCCCTTAACAGTTTTACTAAGCAACAACACACCATAATTATGGAGTTCCCATTGCCATATGTGTATTTCTTCTCACCCTCCACGAACCCTTCAAGGGTGGGACTATAATAGAAGTATCTATGGATGGATGCACCAGACCATAATGCCAAGCATGTGGGTTAACTTATACTTAATGTGATTCACAAAAGAATACCTGACTTGTTACGTTTAGTACATTCTTCATAAAAATCAGATAAAGGGTCCCAAGATATGGCACATGACTAATAATGGGCAATGAAGAGAACTTTTGTGGTCTTCAACTCTTAAGAATTTTCCTGTGATTCTATGCAGGCATACAATTCTACAGCTATGTATGTATTATGCATCTGCTGATTTCTAACATGATTCCATAAGAATCCCTTTCTAATGTAATACTATAAATAAATTTATGTATGACATGGACATCATTCTATGAATTATAACTAGAACATTTATTTGCTTTGAATATGGAAGGAAAAAGGTCCAAGAGAAGAAAACTAAATTGTGAATTGTAAATTATAACAGACTTTACCACTGCAAGATTATTTTCCAAGCAAAGAACTAAACCACAATAGTTTTCTCTGATGCTCAATTCTTGAAAAGACTACTTTTCCTTAAATATATACCTTATACTAACTCATAAAAGTGAGAGTTTTGATGTTCACTAGAATTCTTATACTCTAAGTACACAATCCTTTCATGTCTACAATTTAGAAGTAGGCAGTTCGGTACTAAATAAATTCTTACAATTAATGTTTCTATTGAAAAACAGAAATATAAGGTTATGAAAATTTCTTCAATTTATTTCTTAATGGCTCTCGTTAAAATTTTAAAACAATTATCATATGGTAAACAAAAAATCTGATTTGAATGCAATGGGCTATTTCATCTTTTATTTTTATTTATTATGAGCACAAACACACATACACGAACACAGTATTCTGTACTATATTTTGTACTTTCTCATTCAAGTCTACATATCTCTAAGATAAATTTATTTATTTGATTACTGACCTGTGAAGTAAGTGTGAAAAAAATAAGGTTAAAGATTAATACCAACACAATTTCACATTTTCCAAGTTAAAATATGGATGAGGAAAAGAGGTCCAAACTATAAATTATCTTAAAGTTAAGACAGAACCCAAAAAATGGTAGTTGTAAATACTACAAACAATTGAATTCAATATGCATATGAATATACATTTCAGTCTGAAATTACTGAGAAATTTATAACTTAAATATTGTATCCACATATAAAAGGATAGGAATAGGTAATGTATGTATTTCAAAATGAAAAAAAATGTGTTTCATGTTCTCATAAAAATAATAAACTGAAGCACAATGATTGATTTTATCTCTACACTAATTGTGCTATAAAATAATATTATGTATTGAGAGCTGGTAGTGAATTAAATCGTCCTAATTAGCATCAGATCATCTCAGAAACTGACTAAAGATTTGGAGATGTCAATTTGTATTCAAGGAAATAAAGGGAAATCACAGTTCAAAAACTGTACTCAACAAGATTATCAAAATACAGAAGAATGGGGCTGGGGATATGGCCTAGTGGCGAGAGAGCTTGCCTCAAAATACAGAAGAAAATTAAATGGCACACATACTCCCATAGACAGATCCCAGGTAGAACAAGACAGAGAAATTATTTAAGCCTTTCAAAGCATTCAAGTTGAATTACCCTTTAGGGTAATTCAAAAGACTGATAAGAATACTGCTACATACATCTAAATAAACAATACACACTCTCTCTCTCTCTCTCACACACACACACACACACACACAGAGAGAGAGAGAGAGAGAGAGAGAGAGAGAGAGAGAGAGAGAGAGAGAGAGAGACTAGGTCAGTAATTCAATCCTAAGCAATTTAAGATAATCAAGCATTTTACAAGAGCTTGAGACATTTTGTGAACAGAGGAAATTAAGTCAGCCAACACAAACTATTCCATTGTGCTTTATATCACTACTCATATATAACTGTAGCATGAAAAGACAAAAGTCAATCCTTGCTAAGGGCAATTTAAAAGTGAGAGTGACATCCTCATATCAAAATGACTATTCTATTCACTATTGCTTATGTAGTTAAAAGTAGGCATTCTTTAGGTAAGAGGCTAGAGGGTGAATCTTTTGAAGCTACAGGTGTTAAAGGAGTATGTCTAGACATGGTATCAATAGAATTCTTAAAGCTCTTTGATTTTCTCAGACTTTAAATCCTTCTATTATCATATAGATAGTGTTTACTTCTAGAAAAGTTTCACAAAATTAAAATTCAGATGAAAAATAACTCTCAAAATAAGAGGCATTACTCTTGTCATTTGTTATATCTTTTGCTTATTTTTTGTCATTTAATAGGCTCATCTGTACTGAACTTTCCAAACTTTTAAATAGTTTTCTGTTTTATTTCATGAGATGTATATTGTATCTAACAAAGAGTCAGACTATATACAGTTAGTTAAACATCCTGTTTCCCACATGAAGGAAATATAATCTTTGAATAAGTTCATATAATTTTGTCTTAATATCTGTTTTGCATATTTGTTAGTATTTTTATTTGAGTAACTTTTTCCACTAACCTTCAAAATAAGTTATATCATATAGGCAATAGAGTATCCTCTTCTGAATTATGAAGACTTGTGTTTTAGGGAATATGTGAATCTTAAAACAGTTGACAGTCTATCTGTCTAGGTTAGTCACTATTTAAATTTATTTAGGTTAGTCTTCTATTTAAATGCTTGATTTTCTTTTATAAATACTTATAATATATAAATCAGTACTAACGCATCCTTGATATCAATGAACACAAATCACATTTCCCGGCGCTATTTATCTAATAGTACTTCTGAAAATAGTATGAAATAAATTTTTAATCTTTCCATTAACTTCCTTTACTGATCTCCGGAATTTGATAATTCACTATTTTTCTAGCTATTTAGCACATGGGTTTAACACATAGTGTTACATGAGAAAATTAGATAGCTAAGATGATAGTGTGATAAATAGTGAATTTTTAGGTGTTGGGAAACACCAGTATTTAGAAAGAATTTTTTCTTTCGTAGGATGGCAAGGGTTTGTGCAATTTTATTTTACCCTTTGCTTTTCCTAGTATAATCCATTCTGAAGAATAACAAGCTTCACACAAGCATTCCATTTCCTAACAGGCTACTGTTTGAATAAGAACGTTCCACAGCACTGAATTTACTATAAGTCATTACACAATGTATGCTCAATTCCAAATAACATGAATTCCTTATCTTTTACCTCTGGTTTAGCCAAGTAAGTCCTCCTTTTTCCTCTTTTTCCCTGTTTAATCTTACCGATAAGAATGTGGAAATGAATCCATCTACCTATTCACATATCTATTTACCATGTACCTCTGGTACAATCTTACATGAGAGTTACTCTATTTCCCCAATTAAAGATAAATGTGGCATGCACAATTCTTGGTTATTTCTATTTAATCCTATAAAACCTACCTTCTAAGCATAGTGTACATGAAAAATCTCTTTGATACTGCACAGCATGATAATCTGTTGTCCATTTATATAGTTTGTAAGTTTGTTTGCTTAAGTAAAAAAGGGCTTCTCTATATGAAACAGAGATAATTGGTATAACTTTAACAGTAGACAGTGGACTGAAACATGGCAGAGAGCCAAGCACTGTGATTGCAAATCCTGAGTCCAACAATAGGCTCAACACTAGAACACTCCTTGGAAAGCAACTCGCTTTCCCCTCCTTGGGGCCAGAAATACAAAGCAATTCTTTCCTAGTAACATTTCCATGCGAAAAAAAAAATCATGGAAATTACACGTGATTCTGGCAAATAGAAACTATTCAAGCCCGTTATCATTATCATGATTACTAGCACAACATGGCAAAGCAGACTATATTTTTAAGTTATTATAATATTGAAATTCAACTCATTTTCTCTGTTATTTTTTTCCTGGTCTGGAAAATTTTACTTTGTTTACTATACTTTTCTAGTAGAGGTATAGCTCTACCTTTTCTTCTACAACAAAAGAATATATGCAAACCATGTTTAAATTTGTATAGCTCATCATGAACCAAAATAAAATAGAACAAAACCTGAAAAATACAAATAGATTATAAAGGCATAAGAAAAGAAAGCAAACAACAACAAAAACAAAACAAAATAAATAAGAAAAAACCCTTCAGTTTCCTGTAGGTAGCTATTATAGAGAAATAATTAAATGAGGGGGGAAAAAAGGAAAAATGAAAAAAGAAAAGGTATATGATGTTTTCTCTTGTATTTCCAGCTAGTCTCTGCCTTTTGTTTGCATAATGGTGATTATGCAATGGTGCATTTCACTTAACTTTCCACTGCTGTTTGCAGCATCTAAATTTCTTTCTATAGACAAATACAAAATGTGAAAGTTCCGAGTTTATTCCTTCATAAACGCAACACAAAGCTTCAATACTTTAGGGTTTCTTCCCCAATTATTTTTCTTGGACAGCATACCCAGAGAAATTTCATTATGAAAGATTTATGACAAATGGAAATGGCAAAGGATAGATCCAAGTAGGTAGGACAAATTGCCTCATCATTACTAATAAATCTATGATAAGCAAAGGAGAAAAAGGCAGCACATTCAAGAAAACATGCCATAAAATCACCACCTGTAAACAGGGCCAAAAATCTAATGGTTTTATGTTTATATATGAATTCAATACTTGTAGTTTGTAACAAATGTGGCCATGAATTTTTAGAACTCAATGGTTCTTCAAAATATACAAGAGTAAGAGGCAAAAGATACTTCTCTCACCTAGGAATGCAAGTGGCTGATTTTCTGATGTAATAAAACTAAGTTTCAAATATTCCCATACTAACAAATTTGAAAAAAACAAACTATACTCATACCTGCACACTATGTAGCTGAAGATTCACATTTGAGGAGATATATAGGCTCCCTGACATTTCAAACCTGAGCCCTAAGTCAAGATTCAAGCCTATTCATGTAATTTCTCCTTACATCTTAAAAGGAGATGCTAACAATTCAATTGCTCTTGTTCTTCTAAGTTCTCATCATCTTTCCTATTCCTTAACTATCTTTGTTTCCTAAAATTAGCATTCCAGGGTCTTTACCATTCCTCATACCTGACTGTGTTGTTAATAACTTCCAGGAGGAAATAAAAGATACAGAAATAATTTACAGGGAAATTATATGGGCTGTCATATATGTGTATTCACATATTTGGAACTAGACATTTAATGTTTATTTAATTATACAACCCCCTCCCCTCCTGTACACATCTGGTAATGTCTGCAGGTAATTTTGATGACCAGAAATCGTGGAAAGACTATTACTCACATCTAGTAGGATTTTCTACACAACTTGAACAGCCAAAAGTTAGCTTATATAAAATATCCAGGGACTACTACTGTTAATAAATGCTGTTTTATTTCCATTATGTATAAGTGTGATTTATAGATTACTTCTTATTAATGAAGTCTGATCCTACATCAGCCAAATAAATCGGGACTTTGGCTAAATATTTCTAAATTGTGAACAACAAAAGCCCCACAATTGTGTAGAAAAGTTAAACTTGTTCTTCAAAAAGATAGTTTGTCTGCAATGTTCCCACAGATGGCCTACCTCAAAATTAAAACTGTTTGAAATAATGTTGAAAAAGTGAAAGCTGTGGAAAATCTAGAAAAGCACTAGATTTAAGTTGATATGCCATACTATTACTACCATCACTTATTTTCTATTAATGTCCCTTATTTCAAATTTCAAAAAAGGGGAAAAAAAGAAGAAAACAAAAGGAAGCTTTGAGTTGTCAGACCTTCCACAGCAGAAAAACATAGTTTCTGTTCTCATCTATCTTCCAAATCAAGTACATCAATTCCTACTCAGTATTACTTTGATACTCATATTATAATCTCTGCCTAATCTTCATCACCAGTCACCTCACTGTTGTCTTATATACTTTCCTGATTTGTGTTGGTCATTCACTGAAACTCGCTTAGTAAACGTTGTAACAATTCTCATGTACTTGTTATGCTAAGATCTTAGATGTTTTGTGGAAGAAAAGCCATAGTTCCTTCTCAGGGATCTTTCAATGTGTAGGAAATCCATAAACAATAAATTCTAATAAAGCATTATGCATTCTGCAAGGAGATAACTATAGAAACATGTGATTTTTTCTTTGGTATAGATGAAACATACAGAATAAGTAAAAGATATTAAACAGAGTAAAAAGGGGGAGACTAGCAGGAAGAGAAGGAAAAGTGAGGAAACAAAGCATTTGCCAGATTTAAGGCAACAATCGGGGCAATTTTGGAATACTGTCAGTGGGGCTGAAATACAGAACACAGTGAAAATGAGAGAAAGACAAAGCTGGAAAAAAAGGCAGGTGAAGTCATTTTTCAAAATTCTATTTTAGGGGGAATAGAAGCCATCACGACTTTTTAAGAAGATAGTATTATGATAGCAATTGAATTTGGAAACAGTATTCTTATTCCAGTGGATTAATAATAAGCAAAAAAAGTGAATTAGGAGACAGCTTTTTCAGTAACACACTTGTCAAAAGATGACAGCAGCCTGAAACCAGATACATCTGTGAGTTTTCAGAGCACTGGACATTCAGGTTCTCTCTAGGAGCCAAACATTTAACTTCATCTTCTTTGGTCTATACTCTTACATATCAGTAGATACAGTTGAAAAATAGTGGAACTAAACATACAGTTTTATTTAAAATAAAAAAATAGTGTCCCCACAACATAATCCAAGCAGATAAAACAAACAAATTCCCCACATTACAAACATGAGGAGTAGAAACTCAAAGGGATTAAGTGATTTGCATAATTTAAAATGCTACTAGGCAAGAAACATCAGGTTCATTCCCAGCCACCTATTTCTAAGTTCAGGTCTGTTTCTAAAAACATGTTCCTTCAGGAGCTTGAATACTGATTTCTGGGTACTGCTTTAAGACCTCCTGCAAATCACTAATATTATTTGGTGCATACTAAATAATTTAGTACTTGATTACTGTCTGAGATAATTTTCATTATCTAGAAATTATAAAAATGCATATGTTAACTAGTCATTCCACACAGAAATGGATTAAGAAATGTAAGTATATGTTACATAGAATTGAAGTTAATAAATATTTCAACGAACATAAATAACAAAAGACAAAAAAGCTCAGCATGATCAGGCAAATATTATGGTATATATGGGTCAGATAGTAGTGTGAATATAATATTTATATTTCATGAAAAACTTCCAGAATCATGAAATATGAACATTGAGATAAAATGAATATCTTTGGGGAATTATAATTTATATCTGTGAACACAATTATCATTTGCATGTGTAAGTTTAAATTTAGGATATATATATTTTATACAGGTGTGTCCAAAATTGTATATATTATAGTTATAATATGTAATATATGTGATATGTACATATTACTTTTTTTTTGTATTCCTTTCCTTTTTGTGTCCCTGTACTGGATATTGAATCCAGGGCATTTGGTCCTTACTTGGCTTTTTCACTCAAAACTGGTGCTCTATCACTTGAACCACACCTTCACTTCTGTCATGTTGCTGTTTCATTGGAGATAGAGTCTCCCAGACTTTTGTCCGTGGGCTGGTTTTGAATTGTGAGCCTCAGCTGACAACCTGCTGAGCAGCTGGAGCTACAGGTACTAATCACCACAGCCAGCTAGCTGTTTGTACTTAAATCTAAACATGCAAGAATGTTGTTGGGAATGAAATTATCTTCAGAAAAAAGTGAGAATAAAGGAAATAAAAGGCTTATATGGAAAAATACATAAGTCATCACCAAAACCAGCACCATTAAAGAGTGAAAGAGTAGCTATGAGTGAAAGCACCCAAGTAAACATCTTCTTAAATACTACAGAGATAGTAGGAAAGAAAACTGGTTTGTTTTTGATTGATTGATTGATTGTGTGTGTGTGTGTGTGTGTGTGTTTCCTCATGGAATTATCATGATAAATCTCTTACTAAAAAAAAACAACAACAACAACAACAACAAAAAACCACCATGGTTGCAAAAGTTGGACATTCCAGAAATGGTGCCACTTAGTTTCTTTAGCAATCTTTTCAGAACTAGAATTAGAATCAACCTATTTCATGGTAATGTTTTGCTTAAAAAATAGTAAAAATTTTGAGAATCTTTTATTTGTTTGATTTGAACATTACTCCACAGTAACTGAGACACTTGCAACCTGACTCATTTGACAAAGTTAGGGAGGAAACAACTTTTGATTTCCAGTAACATTAAAAAAAATAACTATTAGGTCTAGAAATATGGTTTAGTGGTAGAGCCGTAAAGTGCATGCATGAAGCCCTGGGTTCGATTCCTCAGCACCACATAAACAGAAAAAGCCAGAAGTGGCGCTGGGGCTCAAGTGGTAGAGTGCTAGCCTTAAGCAAAAAGAAGCCAGGGATAGTGCTCAGGCCCTGAGTCCAAGCCCCAGGACTGGCAAAACAAAACAAAACAAACAAAAAAACAAACTATTAATTTCACTTAATCTATTATAATCTCAATTTAAAGAAGTAAGATGTAAAGACAAAGCAAATAGAAATCCCTTTAAATCACTCATAATTTTTTCAATTCAGTTCTAAACTGTCACAGGAAAAAGTAATTATTTTCTAGAGGTAAGAAAATATTAAGACTTAAATTACTAGACATATGTGTTGCAGACAACCACTAGCAATAGAAAAGCTCTATGCTGACACTCCAGCAATTGTGCCTGGATTCCAGATATTTTAATCTGTTTTTTGATAGATTTGGACCTAGTAAATACTTAAAATAGCCTCTAAAAATTTTAAGGTGCCTGTAGGAAGAGATATCCTTAGTAAATAACATTCTCACTGAGATTACATTTCTTGAATATTCTCCATCAAATTGATGAGAATATCACTTCTTACTCTTTTGTCCAAGAAAGTGATAGTCTGAAATTAGAGCAGCCAACAACAGTAACAACAGCCAGGTACTGTGAAATTTAAGGAAATGTTGCTTCGAGAAGCTAAAGAATGAAGAAAGTATAAATTTCTCTTTATCCTCACAAAATTGGCACATTATTCCAATTGAAGCAAAAGACAGAACCTCACAGCAGATTAAAAGGAACTTGAGGACAAATGTCTCATTGAATAGGCTTTGCCATATAGCAGATAACTTTCACTCAGTAAAGAATAGCCTTGTCTTTCAATTCTACTTGAAGGTTTGTGTTACTATATACCTCCCTCTTTTTTCACTTATTCATGAATGTATTGGCAAGAAGCTCTGCCTCACTTCTACTTACAAAATCCAACATGGCAGGTGGTCCTTCTTGTCTCAGTGAAACTATTAAAAGCACTGCAGAAGGTGACTGCATTGTTCCCGTTTGCTTTCCATTTGTCTCAGTTGCCACTGAGCAATGCCTCCTAAGCTTTTTCAGAAATGATTTAAAGGACAATGATGTCTCCTTTAAGGATAGTATTTACTAGAAGGATCTCTGTGTTATAAACAGATACATTCACTGTTAGGAACTCACCAACATAATTCCAAATTGACATTACTGTATGCAGTAACTTTTAACTTGGGAGAGTAGTGTTCAATAAGAATAGTATGTTAAGTAGTCAGTCAGACCCACAGAGACAACGGGTGCATGTTTTTCCTTACATGAGGGAACTAAATTTATTTTACAAATTTATATGTAAATACTTTGGGTGAGATGTAAGTATAGACAAATGTATTAAATTAAATAGGGTAGATTCAAGGGGAAATATAAATAGTGTAATTCCTTATTTAGTTCCTTAGAAAGGCTAAATTCAACAACAAAACATACCAGGAAGTGAATATTTGAAAGGAGTGGGGTAGGGTCAATATAGGGGTAGAACAATGAAGAGAAGAGGGGGAGAATGCAGTCAAGAATTCAATGTGTATCCTATAAAGAAGCTTTAGGGAAGGGGTGGGGAGGAGGAGGAGGAATGAGAATGCTAAAGGGGGGACTTTGATCAAGATTCATTGCATTCATAAACTGCTTTGTTAAATGGCAACCCATTTGTACAACTACTTAAGGATGATTACAAAGTTTTTAAGTGATTAGCTATGAAACATACAACATCATATTTCATTGTGAGATGATGAGAAATGATAGCATGTGATCTAAATGCAATATGCCTTTATAAAGTCAAATTTGGAACTATTAAAGATTTCAGAAAGCCCCCTTTTTTGACTGCATTGTATGGGGGATTGAAACCAGGCCCTCGGGAATGTTCAATAAGTGCTCTACCATTCAGGCCATATCCTGCCTTTTTGTTTATGTATGGTCTACAATAGAATGTCTCACTAACTTTGCCTAAACTATCTTTGAATGTATGATCCTCTGGCTTCCCTGGCTTTTGTAATTGGAATTACAAGTATGCAATACCATACCTAATATCACAACATTCTTTCCATTTCTCCAAATAAAATTAAGACTTTAGAGTTATTCTACAAGAGGCAAATAAACTGTTTCTTTGGATAGGATGATCATTAACAGCTATGTTTAGTAATTATAACTAGGTAATTAATCAACATCAGCAAATTATTGTCATTAAAATAAGTCACAAATTTAGTCACAAATTTCAAAGCTTAAAAAATGTTATTTCTTAATAAGGGTTGTTGAAGGCAGTAAGCAGTAAGTTGGGGGAAAGCACATTAACATTATGGAATTTTCTGGCAAAATAGCCTTTCTTTTCTTTCGTGTGTGTGTGTGTGTGTGTGTGTGTGTGTGTGCGCATGTGTGTGTGTGTGTGTCTGCAATCATCGCATCCTAATGTTTGTGTTGATGCTTTCAAAAGGTAAATTGCTAGCATCCCAGTCTATGCATAAGCACAACCCTACTTAAGCTATTCTTTGCCATTAGAAGTTTTCACTTTGATTTCAGATATGCAACTGATTCATTCCCACTATGATCCTGCTTTCTATGGTGATCTCTTTCAGTGATATTAGATGAGGATTTTCCCAAATATGTTTGCAAATATTGGTGGAACTGCTACCAAGAAATATCTTCTCTCAATCCATAGTCTGTCATTTCTAAAACTTTTGATAGAAAAACTGTTTTCTGCTGGACTACCCAAAGCTTTAGTCTAACATATAAACCCCACCAAAGGGGATATTATCCATATTGTATGAACAATGCAAATAATTAAACTTCCCTGAAAAGATTTATTCTTTTCCTTTAGCCCACTATTTTCATTCCATTCATCTTCCCAGTTAAATCACTGACTTCTTATCTACTTCACTCTGATTTCTGTTCTCAACACTAGATGATGGAATGAGAACACAACTGCCCTGACCTTTGCAGTTCTCCAAAACAAATAAACAAAAATCCCTCTCCCACCAGGATTTAATCTAATTTGTCTTCTCAGATTTTTCTACCATTACTATTTAAAAAATATATCTGAAAATGTCCCGTATGATGACTTAAATATAAGTCATTTTCTTAAATTACATGGTCACCATACAGTATCCTATTTACCAAAGACAAAATGAGATTTCTAGGTTTTCTGACCTGACCAACCTTAAATCCTGTGTAGTTTCTTTACATGAATCCTTTCTTCTCTGCTGTACCCAATCAAGAATGTTTTATCCTAAAAGCTTAGCAGTATGTGTGACTCATGATTTATTTTATAGAAGAATTTCATTCTTCACAGCTTGACCTCAACTTACTCCTTTCAAATACTTACTTCCTGGTATTTTTGCTTAAGATATCTCATTTAAGTAGTGAAGCACAGAGCTTAGGAAAGAAATGATTACATGAATGTTATCTGAGAGGAATATCTGGAGAGTAAAGAAAAACAATGGAAATACTATCATTATTGTTGACCTTGACCAAAACAGGCTGGCAAAGCCCCAAATTTCAGTGCCATGTGTACTCCTTACTATCCTGTTGTTTCTACTACCAATAAATTTCCCCTACTATATGCCTCCCCTTCATTTTCAGCAACAGGGTCATAGTTAGTGTCCACTTTGAGTTTTTCCAAAGGATTTGACTACCTTCTGTCCCCAATGTGATGTTCCAATCCCTTTAATGTTATCCCTTAATGTCATCCTTAAAGTCATTTGGTAATTGCTTGTATACGAGGCAAGCACTCTTGCCACTAGGCCATATCCCCAGCCCCCTTGATAATTTCTTGACAGGTAGAATTAGAAATACAAGTTCTTTCCTACAACACAGAAAACTCTCAGAAATCAATCCAACTTCTATTTCCTTAGTTTCTTTTTTTTTTTCAAATTTTTATTATCAAACTGATGTACAGAGAGGTTACAGTTTCACATGTTAGGCATTGGATACATTTCTTGTACTGTTTGTTACCTTGTCCTTAGTTTCTTATATGCTCTCTTGTCCTTTTCAAACCCTATACATCTGCTACATTCCCAGATTTGTTCATAATGTCCACAGGGCCTGAACTGCTTATGTGGACTGTCACCTGTCTATTAAAACTCACTGTGCATATAATTTTTATGGCAGGGCTGGTGGTTTGATGCTGGCCCTGGCAGGAAAGTGTGTGAGACTATTATCTCCAATAACAACCGGAAAAAAAGAAAGCCTTAAGTGAAGCTTTGACTCAATAGAGTACTAGCCTTGAGTACAAGGGTTAGTGCACAGGCTCTTGACATCAAACCCCAGGGCCAGCACCAAAAAGTATAAGAAGACTTACATCATTTATATTTTGTGTTATTTTGCATTCTGTAATTTAAACTTCTATACATGGATGAAAATAAAAGTCTTCCTGAGCTGTACAGAATACATGTGCCACACCGTTTCATTTTGCTTTCCTATATTGGTTCATTTTTTTCTTCATATAATGAGTTTGGGAATTCATTATACAGATTTGGAAAGCTAAATTTGGGAAGAGGTTATATGTGGGAGGTGGAAGTTTTCTTAATGGAAGTTTCATGCTGTGTAAAGTTGTTTTAAAGGGAAAATTCAAGCTGAAGGTAACTTCTCCAATTTCTTCTACGAACCACCAGCTTCCCAATGCTGCATAAGATTGAGGTCCTGAAACAATAGCAGGTCCCAAAGTATCTAAGTAGAGAAATCTGAAATATCTAAAATGTCTACTACTATACAGGGCTAGTGGGTACACTGTTTATATCCTTAAAGAAATAAACTTCTAAATAGGATTCTTTTGTACAACTCAGATAATTCTATAGTCTAGTATGAAAATTAACATTAATTGCTGAAAACAAACCTACTTAATGGCATAAAAGCAAAAAAAAAAATTCCCATAAAGCTAAGGATCTCAAGACATTTGAAATCAGCAAAAACTGTGCTACAAATATAAATACATTTGTTAACTATAGCATAAGACAACATTCCATATGCACTGAGAAAGACTGCAACAAGAAATCCACTTCCTTTGATGCTTATGTATGCAATTTACTTGGATTCCTTTTAGAAATTAAAGGCAATTAGAGACCAGTTGATTTTATGAAGAGAAAGACATTTACCTTTGAGGAATTAATACATAAAAGCTATTAGAATTCCAGCTTATTTTGTAAATTATATTCATAACCACAAAAATAGTGCAATTGATAACAAAGGTATAATTATTACTAACAGCTAGATATAATTATTACTAACAGCTGTAATTCTAAGGGCAATGCATGTGTATTAACATGTGAAAGCAGGCAAAATCTGCATGTGTTATATACTAAAAGCAGGTTTAAATAATCAATTTTTATGTCATCAAAGAAATAGAATTATAAAATTAAATGCTTCATCCTATTTGTGTGTGTGTGTGTGTGTGTGTGTGTGTGTGTGTGTGTGTGTGTGAGGGTTTTTAGCCTAGGGTCTTGAATTCAAGGCCTGGCCTCTACCTCTGAGCTCTTTTGGTCAAAGTTAGTGTTCTACCATTTGACCACAGCTCCATTTCCAGCATTTTTATGCTTAATTAGAGGTAAGAATCTCGTGGATTTTCTTGCCCAGGCTGGCTTCATGATCTAAACTGGTCCAAGTTGAGCTCTTAAATTATACTAACACAATCCAAAAAATAAGGAACAGTATTTAATAACATCAAAAATACTGCATGGTTAACAAAACAAAACAAATACTTCAAAAGTGCTTCTTGTACTTCTCCCTAACAAGACTTCAAAGTAAGAAAAAGATGAGTTCCTTTTTATCATGATCTATTCCCATGATTTCTTCTTATTTACAAATATGTATATATATGAAATATATATACGAAATGTATACATATATACATATACATATACATATATATACGAAAACTGGTTGTCAGTGGTTTGTGCCAGTAATCCTAGCTACTAGGGAGGTTGAAATCTAAGGATTGGGGTTCAAAATCAGCCCAGGCTAGAAATTCCATGAGATTGTTTTTACCAACATACCACTAAAAAAAGCCAGAAGTAGAGATATAGCTCATGTGGTAGGGCATCAATTTACAGCACAAAAGCTCATAGGCAATACCCAGGCCCTAACCTGAGTCCAAGCCCCAGGACTGTCACAAATAAATAAATAAATATATGTACATACATATATATATATATATTCCTTATATGTATAGCCTTACATGAGCTATACAGAAAACAAAAAATTCTACCTAGCTATAAATGAACCATGTTAACATAGTGTACCATTTTAAAAAGGGTATTATAAAACTTTATGAATTGCTTTCATAGTTATCCTTATGCTGTGAATATTTTCTTCTATAAATGAATGTAACTTAATGACATGATCTGTGAGCATAAAATATGTTATCATATGACTTTCCATACTACCTGTACTCTCATCTTCATAGACATTTAAATTTGTAAATTCATTTTCCAGAGCCAAAATCTGTTTTCTTGCCTTGTAGAAATCCCTATTGTCCTCAGAATTATCAAAATTACATTCAGAAATGCATTGGACAATAAAATGTAATTTCTGTCTCCTGTCTTACAGGAGACACCTAAATAAATTTATTCACATGTTTAGCCATCATTCTTTTAGCAGTTAAGCCAAGAAGGTTGCTAAATACAAACAATTTGAACATATGTCATTATTTGCTAGCAGCCTATAATCTAATGGTTATATAGTAGTATAGCCAATGTGTATTGAAAATCTCTCTAAGTTGTTGGAGAGAGAACAAAGAAGGAATGATAATGAGATCAGGAAAAAATCAGGAATAAAGAGATAGTGATCTACACTAAATATTACAACTTATTAAAAACGTTAGGTGGTATACAAGTATGTAGAGCTATATTCATTGAAATGTGGTAAATTCAAGAAACAAGTGGAATTCCTTAGAAAGGCAAAATCAAGCTCAATGAAGTACAAGGCAATGAGAACTGGAAAGGGATGAGGTAGGGATAAGGGAGAGCAGAAGAGGTGGGGGGAATGCCAGGAAGAACTCAATGTATATCCTCCAAAACTAAGAAAAGTGAGGAAAAGGGGTAAGTTGGGAGTGATGAGTGAGAGTGTCAGAAGGGGTGACAGTAACCTAGATGCATTGTATCATAAACTACTTTGTTGAATGACAACTCCTTTGTACAACTATTTAGAGATTAAAAAATAAAAATAAAGAAAAGTACTTCTGGAAGGTCCAAATGATTGGCTATACAATCAATAGTTTGCAGTTATACCATAAAATGGTAAAATCAACTATGTACGCTAGTTCAAATTATCCAGTGTTAGTAAATGGTGGGCAAACACAAAATAAGCAGACATAAGTTACAAAGAATAATAATTTTTAAAAATCAGCTGGGTGCTGGTGGCTATGACTGTAATCCTTGCTACTCAGGAGGCTGAGGCTCTGAGGATTGCAGTTTGCAGCTAGCCAGGTCAGTAAATCTGTGAGCTAAGAGACAGCAGCCAGTTCCTGGCACACACAGAAAGGAAGGAAGGAAGGAAGGAAGGAAGGAAGGAAGGAAGGAAGGAAGGAAGGAAGGAAGGAAGGAAGGAAGGAAGGAAGGAAGGAAGGAAGGAAGGAAGGAAGGAAGGAAGGAAGGAAGGGAGAGAGAGAGAAGGAGGGAGGGAGGAAGGAAGGAGGGAAGGAAAGAAGAGAGAGAGAAGGAGGGAGGGAGAGGGAGGGAGGGAGGGAGGAAGGAAGGAGGGAAGAAAAGAAGAAAGGAAGGAAGGAAGGAAGGAAAAAAGCAATTGCATGTTAAGCAATATATTGGAAATTATGTGTGGTATGATACAATTTTTTGAAAAGTGATCCTTCAATTTGCATTTTAAGAATACTGGTGGAAAACAAAATAATGCCAGAAAGTCAATTAAGAGGCTATTGATATTCTGTATGACAGAACAAACAATGACTTAAACTAGAATAGTGGAAGTGGGCTGAAGATAAATTGATAGAATAGATTGGAGTGGTTTTATGGAGGGGAAACCAGTAAGATTTCTGGATCTACTCCAGCTACATTTACTAAAACAGAAACACAGAAAGTAATACTTAGAAAAATAACAAGTGTAGTTCACTTTCCATGATACTTTTCCAGGTATCCGATAGTGCATTAAATATGTTACAATCATCATTTCATTTTTATGCATATCTGTGGTCCATTTCCCAAGAGCCAGTGCCATATGTATATGAGATCATTTGGTTCACATACAAAAAGAGACACTGTTAATATTTCCAACTGTGAAAATAGGAAATGAGGGTCTTAAGAGATTATGAGAATCTCATGCAGCTAATTAGATCAATTCTGGTCTGGTACTCTAGGAGAATTTGCCTTCGTAATTATTTGCTTACTTTAATAAGGTAATGCTATCAATCCGAAAGACAGCCCAAAAAGTTTCATGAAAAAGAGACATGCTTTCAAAGAATAAAAAAGAATAAGCCTGTATTTAGTCTCTATTAACAGGAAAAGATAATAAAACCAAGATTGGAATGTATGAACTAGAATTTTGATTTTTAAAGTTATAAATTAAAATGAAAGTAAAAATAATGAATACATCTATTCCCTCTTCTCCGGGTAGAAAATAAACTAAATGTGAGGATTTTTGTTTGTTTGTTTTTGCCAGTCCTAGGGCTTGAACTCAGGGCCTGAGCACTGTCCCTGGCTTCTTTTTGCTCAAGGCTAGCACTCTACCACTTGAGTCACAGTGCCACTTCTGGCTTTTTCTGTGTATGTAGTGCTAAGGAATAGAACTCAGGGCTTCATGTATATACTTGGCAAGCACTCGATCTTTAAGCCATATTCTCAGCCAATGTCAGTTTTCCTAAGGGACACTTTAGTAAGAATATATTAGTAAATATGCAAGGCGATGGACATTAAATCAGGACTGGAGACAAAAAAAAAACTCTTTGGAAGTAAAACTAATAGATGTAAGAAGAATATAAAAACAGAAATAAAACATTTTGTCATTATCAGTATAATTGTTGATCCCAGTTGTCGTTATCAAATAAAACATTGGGAGAAAAGTTGCCAAAAGCCTAGAAGGAGACAGTTTCTGAAAATATCACAGGAAATGATCTATAGACAGTGGAATGACCATGCATCCATAACCATAGCCATCTAGAAGCTTAACTGTCTAATTTATTATTACCATATATGTGGAGACAAAGTACCATGGTTTGATACAGTGGCCAATAAACCTCATCAAATATGTTTATCTTTGTAAAAAAGTTGAATTTAAATATAATGATAATGAGGTAAATGAGGACAAATAGCCAGAAAAAAATTAAAGGTGGTATATCCTAAGAGTAAGTACATGGGGCCAGGAGAGAGAAGGAAGGGAGAGAGGCAAAGAGGTAGAGAGGCAGAGATGCAGAGGCAGAGAGAGGGGGAGAGAGAGAGACAGAGAGAGAGAGACAGAGAGAGCAAGAGGGAGAGAGAATACTTCTAGAATGAGGGTAGAAAAGAAATATTCCAACAAAAAGCATGGATTCCTGAAATGAATCATGGGAGAAAATAAAAAGAACATTATAAAACAAAATGCAAATTTTCAAATGGATTATCTATTAAAATGCATTTTTAAGAATGTTAAACTTTTGGTTTAAATACAGCATTGCATTGTTTATAGTAGAATGTCTTTATATTTGGAAAAATATTCTAGACTTCTTAGAAATTACCTGTTATTGTGTCTGTAATTTAGAGCCAAATGGTGAGAAAAGTTTATAAAACACACACACACACACACACACACACACACACACACACACAGGATAAGTAAAACAGTATCAACATTTTAAGAATTGGAGGCTTTGAATACGAAGAATGTTCATTCCATTAGTTTTTAGTCTTTTTTTTTCTATTTTACAATAAGGCTTATTTTTCTCTTTTAAAAAATACAATTGTAACCATTTCTTGATTTCTTACTTGTGCCACGTATGTGTTTCGTTCTTATCCTTAGAGTAGCACTGCACAGTAGCTATTATTGTGTTTTTTTAAAGTTTTATGGTAAAGATAATGTACATTTACATGATTCAAGGAATGAATCCTTCCCTCATTCTCTCCTATGTACAGTTACATGATTCAAGTAATGAATCCTTCGTTCATTCTCTCCTATGTTCCCCCATCCTGACTTCACTCCCCCCAAAGTTGCATACTTCATTTCCAACATAGTGTCTAGTTGGTTTCATTGTTTGATTGGTTTACAATTTGTCCCAGAGTTTCTGTGTTTCCCCCTCTGCTTCCCAATATGATTGATATTTTAAGCAAAAAATTTATAAGGTAGAATTTAATTTCTCAAGTGCAGTTAAAATCCATTGCTATGCTGTTAACATTATTAACTTTAAGCATTTTGGCAACCTATAAAGTCATGCGAGTTTATCTCTTACCAGTAAATTTATTATAGTTATCTATAAACAAAAAGCACTCAAGAAATATTTGTTGAAATAAATTGCATTGGCATTATGTTCTAAACAACTTTCCTCAATAGTTATTTTTTTAGTACAGAATCTTGTTGATGCCAGATTTTGTGTTATATTTGATCTTCTACCCACCATATCACACTGAGAAGTCACTAATCTCCCCTACATACCATATTTCTGTAATTTTCATGATTTTTTTCCTCCACAAATACATTTCACTTTGGTAGCAATTTAAACTAATGACAAATGTCTAAAGCTGGCCAAATCATACTTGTCTCCTTGATATGAATATACTCTAATTAGGGAGTAATCCCTCCAGAATTTTCTAGCAGGTTCTATTTCTCCAGAGGTTCATAAAGATTCCAAAACAGGCACCTCTACTTTGAGAGCAATAGAGGTCATTACAAGGGCAGATGTGAGAATGGAAACTCCAGGATCATCTTCAATGGAAAATCTTCTAGTATAGTATCACTAGACAAGGAATGAGCAGAAATTGGGAACTGGTAATAGAGGACAAGAAGACAGCAAAATATTCCCCAGTGGGTGGGACAAAAGCATGTCATTTTCCTCACAACAAAACGGTTTCTTTTTTACTTCTTCACACAGGAATATTCTGCCTTCATGGAAGAGGATAGAGTAGGGCCAACAGGAAATAGTCTGAGAGGGTAAAATCATGGAATTGTTTCCTCTGTCACAAAAGGAGTGGAGTGGGGGAGACACACAGAAAAAGGATTTCCAGGAGCCAGTAGTATATGCCTATAATTCCAGCTATTTAGGAGGTTAAAATCTGAGAATTATTTTCAAAGACCAGTCCAGGAAGGAAGTCTCTGAAACTCTGATCTCCACTGAGCCATCAAAAAGCCAGAACTAGAAGTCTACCTAAGTGGTAGGGTATCAGCCTTCAGTGAAAGTTAATGTACACAGCCTAGAGCCTGTATTCAAGCCCCATATTTATACACACACACACACACACACACACACACACACACACACACACACACAAATGAACAAGATTAATTTCAGAGTCTACTAACCTGAGGAAAAAAATACTACAAATTTGTGAATATATATTCATGTGTATATTATATATGTAATATACCATATATATGTGTATATAGCATATACACTGTTGGGATCAGCTGCACCTTTAAGGGGCCACAGCTGACCTCGGCCTGTCCCTCCCCTTCCTGTCTTTAACAGGAAGAGAAGCCCCTGTCCCTGGGGCTAGCACGTGTGCTATGGCGGAGGGGTACCCCATGGGCCCATCCATAGGGGGCTGGACCTCTACCAGCAAAGGAAGTCTCCTGACATCATTTGAAGGACAGCTCCTTGGGACCAATCAGGGGCCCCTCTCTTGTGCCCGCCTTTGGGGTATATCTGGGAGGCTCCTCATTTGAATAAACAGAAGCCCTAGAAGTTTTCTCCAGGGGCCCACGTGTCCATGTCGTTCTTGGCGGTTTTGGGGCACCCTGCGACCACATGCCACCGAGGCTACCCATGGCCATTGCTCCCGCATGAGCGATAATGGACCACCCAGGAAGGGGCGGACAAGCCCCTTCCCCCCCCACCAAGCGAGGGGAAGTCGAGAGAGAGCCCACAATACACATATATCATATACATACATATATGTATTATATACTATATACATATGGATTAACTATTTATGGTTATAAATTTAAATAAATTAAAAAAGGGAAGGAAGATATAAAATGGATTATGTCTTGATTTATCTTTAAGCTACTTAAAAATGCAACCAATGTTCAACTCTTTCAGAGACAGAAAACTTCACACTGAAAATTTAATGATCTGGGTTGGGTTTTGACTCATTGTAATGTTGATATTTGGGAATATTTCTTAATCCTTGGTTTCCTTAAATACAATATTGTATACTCTAAATTTGAACACATGTGCATGTTTCATTCTAAGTTTAAAAGAAAAGAATACATCGCAAAGTCCAGTGCTGTACAGCAGGCAATTTTCACGCTCAATTCCTTCCATCTCAAGATTCTTTTACAACTGTCAGAGAAAGCCCCAGCTCTGCTGACAAAGCAGTGCAGAGCGAACTCCAATCTGCACATGACTTCAGAGATCCACAGGTATAGAAAAGGGAAATTGCATACTCTTCCTGACAGCAAACACAGGTTAAGCTTCTGGAGAAATCCTTGACCCTTATCGCAGAGGAAGAATCACAAGTAAAATCAACCCTGCCCTCAAAGGCATGGTCACCTCGGCAGTCATCCTGTGAGCATTGCCTGGCTGCTTCTGAAGTATCAGAGGAAACTTGTTTATTTTTCTCTTCACATTGAAGCAAGAGAAAAAAACAGCAACTTTTGGCCCTCAGTTCCCTGATGCTTTCCTCCAAATGATTGCACTACTTACTTCTTAAGTAAGAAAAACAGAACATGCTCAAAATTGAATACTGTTTCCAACATATTATTCTTGGAAGATAATGAAGTAAAAATCAGTACATACTAACGAAGCATAGAAAAACTCCAGCTCCCCCCACTCATAAAAGAGAATGGGTCATCTCATTATTATTTGGTTTTCTTTGTGCCTGCCTTATGTTCCAAATAACTCCTTTCCTTTAAAACAAAACACACACAAACACACACATGGTGAGTCTATTAGACAACGGAACACAATTCAGCACTGGAAAAAGAATGAACATAAAGACAGAAATAAAACATAAAGAAAGGGTGAAATATAAGATTAATTTACTTAAATGTTTTCATTTAAATTATCTTAAAATATTAATAAAAACTGAGAATGATTATTTAGTATTTACCTACTTTTGTTCAGTACGTAAAGAGCTTGCTCAAACTCTCCAAGTAGCATCGTGAAATTAATACTAGTTAAAACAAAGTATGTCATTTCATTTAACAATAAATGGCATGAAGTAGTAGTTAACTCTGGATAAGGGTGCATAATCTCCGCTGTCTGATAGAATTCAAAGATCTCTGGCATTCATTTTAACATTTATCCTAGAAAATTACAATCCATACTTAAGTTCCATTATTTATATGGGCTTCGTCAAAAAGTTAATATCTTTGATCAATTCACAGAGCTCAGCTACTCTTCTGACTATTATCTGGAAATCCAAATTGATCTGGGTAAGACTGATTCCTAAAACTCTGAATTCTAAATCAGAGTGGTATGTAGATACAGCATCTCAATAATCTGTATCCACGTGGTTGTTAGTACGGCACCTGAATGATACTTGTCTCAGAAGTTTCCATCGAAACTATGCCATGATTCTAAGAATAAACTGAGACATCCTGAGAGATGACATCATTAGTTCAAATGATACAACAAGGAATAATTTTAGAAAGTTGCTGGAAGCTTTCATCTCAGTATAATATATTGATTTGCACATTAAGAAAACAACCCTCTCCTGTGCTTTGGGAGACTTAGGAGAAAATGGTGTCAATTCTGTGGACAAATAACTGAAACATCCTTAATAACAGTTAAGAAATGCCATGGTTTCTAATCCTCAGTGTTACAAATCAATATGACTTATGAAGATCATAAACTACAACTAGCTTTTCAGTTTCAATTCAAACACCTGGTTAAACCCATTGACTGGCTTCATCAAGAAAATTAACAACTTTTCATCAATCTTCCTGTTTTCTCTTATAGAAACTCTTTCAATTAGATTTCTCAAGATTGATGACAATCCATTCAGAAGTAAATAAAAATTTGCACAATAATGTTGTGCAATTTTTTCTGTAATTTTCTTATGATAAGAGTTAGAAAAGACTGATTGGATCACTTGTCCAAGCTTAAATCCAGGAGGCCCCCATCATTTTGGCAATAGATGTGCTCATATCTATTTGTGTTTGTTGAATGAATCCTTAAGAGTCGATTATAAACTTGCTGTTGAAATTTAGAAAGATGAAAATGAGCTGAACTTAGTCCACCACTGCCATGGCCACCACAAATGCAAATACTTACTAAAAGCTCTTTGTTTAATTACTGCATCAAACATAGTTGCTTTACTGGCTGAGTTTAATATCTTTGTGTATGTTGTATATAGGCCATAAAGTTATGACTCTCATCCTTACCATACACAAGGAAATTATGTGTATGTGTGTGTATTTGTATGCATAGTGTATATATGTATAATGTGTATTTACATAAACACACATATATAAAGATATATACAAATTATATGTGTATTTATGCACACATATAAACTACATTTAAACACTATGTGTATAAGCTACATTCTAACAATTTCCATATCTACATATGTATCTTCTTATCTATAAAAATACTAAAATTGTGTTATATATGCATACAGATATTCTTGTACATAATTGCTAAACTCTGCAGAAGAGGAGCTGATAGGAGAGAATGTCAACTTCAGTGAAGTTGCTTTCAGCACAAACAATTTGTCAGAAATCAGTACAGTTACATTTAGCCCAAATAGTTTTTCTTTGGTCTTTGAGCATCATTTGACTTTGAAAGGTGCTTAGATTGAGACAAGTGTAGGAAAAAAAAAGATAAAGGAAAGGAAAGAAAGAAAGGAAGCATTGACTAAGCACACGTTTAGCGTCTTTATATGATTAGGTTCAGGAATACTGCCAGCAGGCAACTCTGCACAGTCTCATCTGATTTTAGTTACTTGTCAAAAAAGAACAGAGGCATATATCTTTCCAATCAGATGCTGTCTTTTTAAGTTCAGTGGAACAAAAAACATGTTCACTCATTTAATAGGTACAAATAAACAAGACTGATGAGGTGAACAAAAATCACTACACAGATTCCCAAAATTTAACAACTGTTTATTTTCAGTTCAAACATGACTGATGTCAATTAGATCCAGATCTGTCCTGGTGTCTCTCATGAAATTCCTTATGGAAGATAGCAACCTTCCATCAAGCTCTGAAAACGTAATGCTACGCTTTAACTTGCCTTCTACTTAAATCTTTAAATTCCACACATTCATTGAAATCACTGCTTTAGATTTATAACAACTGTTATGCCAGTTTTTTCAGCAGTAATGTTTCACTAAAGAGATGACCAAAATACTTTATATTACTGATGTAATATGTATTTCCAGACACAGCTATATCTTAATTCACATTTTCATGAGATTTTTTAAGTACTAATAGTGATTCCTTCAGAACAAGAATTCACAATACCCAAATGAATTATAATCTCCACTAAGCAAAACTTGAAAATTTCAATTTAGAGACTAAGAGAGACTATTAAAATGATAACAGGCATTACTAACTAGAAAATGCTTTAACAAAATGCAGTCTTTTGGTTTTATTCTCTACTGATTCCAATATATTGTTTTTAATATGGTAAAGAAACATATTTTGCTTTGTTATATTTTGAATGTAAACTAGTAACTCAAAAATGGAACATACAGGTTTCATAAGGAAAAACTGAACGTTCTCTTTTTGTGACAAGGCATTTTAGACACAGACTGAAGAAAGCCAGAGATTATTCTGCAGCTTGCTTAAGTTTTCTGCATATAAAGAATACACAAAAATAGGACAAAGTTAAATTTGTGTCTAAACACAGATTGATTGTTCAAAGATATATCTTTGTCTATTTGACTAACACACTGTCTGTCTGTCTGTCTCTGTGTCTCTCTCTCTTTCTGTCCATCACTCACTTTTTGAAGTGTCAGATAACATTATTCCTTAACCAACACACTGGGCTTCACATGTTCTGCATAAGGTCAGTGAAAATTAGCTTCATTTACACTTGCCTGAGAATTGGTTGGTGTCAACAGTAGAGGCTTAGTCTCCCCAGCCGGCAGAGTTAGAATCTGACAGAAAGCTGCCACTGAAAAAGACGGATGATCTTCCTTGCTGACCCTGCTCCCCATAAGTGTCATAGTTTGGGTTTCTTTCTATCTCTATAACAAAAGACCCTCTCTGAGCTTCCCAGTGGCCTTCAGCTTTATTGGTGCTAACAGAACCAGACATTCTCATCGATTGCATTCTCTATCTTTTAAGCACAAAATCTTGCCCTTTTTAGCTAGCTAAACCTTGGCACTGATGTCTTTTTTCTATAATTCTGTCTCTGTTATACAATGGGATGCATACAGACAGGCAAGCATCATGTCAGCCTGAAACATGCTGAGCAATGTAGCTCAGTTTCCCAGTGTCATTTTAAGGAAAGTGATATATATCACTTATCTGCAGAAATTAACCCTTACATAACCTCTCATTAAATTTCCAACTGGAAAGTTAAAATCCCAAGCACTCCTGGTTATAACTAATGACTTATTCAAATTGCAGGAAAATATTATTCTATTTTATATAAAGTAAAGTGTATTACTATTTTAAAATGTGTGTACCTGAAAAATATTTAACATGATTTCCATATGGGTAACGATCCTGTAGTAGATGACTTTTCCAGAGTTAAAAAAAAAAAACAAACCATAAAATTATCAGTAGCTATGAAAGACACTATAAAGAGTGATAAAATATACTCTACTTTGAGATCCTAGCTATGGGCTATTTTAATATGTTAGAGTTTTGTTATCGAAGCTTGGATAATTTGCAAGAAATTGCAAAACTTCAAATTCCAGTAGTAAAAAATGCATATAATTTCTTAGAAATATATTTTCATTTAACACATTGTAGGAAATTTTCTACAATGAACAATTTATAGATTATAATTTAGAAGCTATAAAATGTTAGAATATATAACTGGCAAAAAGATTTACTTCATGAAAATATGATTTAATATATTTTGCAGACTTAGAGACTATAACATTTCAGTCTTCATTATAAAAGTATAATATGAAAATAAAAATACATTTCACCAAAATATAAATATGTGCTAATTCTGACAATGTTTGACCTGTGGTACAATGGCAGAAAAAATATAATATGATAATTTCCTTTTATATTAAAATTATAATTTTTGAGCCTAGATAAAAATATTATATAATCCTGCACTTTTCATTCATGCTGAGAAAATTCAAAACTTATAATTTAAAACAATTACCAATTAAATGTTTCTCTCATAGGCATATTAACTGTAACAATTACAGTTAAAAGAAGCATACTATGTTTAATTCAAATGGAGAAGTCAATTTAAAAGAAAGCAAAACTGACAGTTACTTAAGGATCAATGTAAACCTTTCTTATTTTAATACCAATATGGAAAATATATTAATGACTCTTATTTTTATTCTCTCAAGCCAGCAGTATTTCCACAATAAATGTAATAATTTCAGATATTTTATATATTTGTATTTATGGTTGCAAAGCAACTGTTGATTTTTATTTATAATACATTTTCCACAAAACAAAATTAACAAAATCAAATGTGTCTTCTAAGGTCTGAGGTACAAGCATCAAGAATCTGCATTCTTTAAAAGAAATCAAACCAGCCATTTCTCTTATATGATAATCATATTGCTAAAAACCTAAAATTCATCATCTGAATCAAATGAGTTACTCATACTAACTAGGAAATAAACTCAAGGCCTTGCATTTGCTAAGCCTGAAGCCACATATCACTTCAGATAATATTCAGTACTTTTACATTAAAAAAAAAAAAAACAGTGAGAAGACTCTTATCTCCAAATATGGGTGCAGGTGATGTGTGTTCAATTGGTATGAGACTTCTCCCAATGCACATTCTCATGAAAATGTCCATCAATGTCAGCATTTCGTCAGATTCTACTCTGGTGAGTGACAGTCTATTGACATTAATGAGTAATAAATAACCATGACCTGTAGCCTTACATGAATAAAATGTACATTATATACATGTAAATAACCCGTCTTGAGTATTTTGTGGTTGATTTGTTTTTATCTTATATTTTAGAAAATGCTGAGATGAGAAGGAGAAGATGGAGCAGATAGGGGATAATGACAATGACCAATAAATGATGATGAGATTGAGAAGGAAGAAGGAAATGAATAATGTAGGTACGATAAAAGATTTGTGCTCAGTATGGATTCTGACATACAACAGCACTGTGTTTTTCATTATGAACCCAGACTGCACTTACATAAATTTAAGTAAGCTGTATTTAGAGGCCCCCTGAATATTTATGCTCTATCACAGACATCCCATGTAGTTTGTTATCTCTGCAAGATTATTCAATGACAAAAATTCATTTAAAACTGAAGATCAAGAAAGGTAGAAGGAGGGCTGGGGATATAGCCTAGTGGCAAGAGTGCCTGCCTCGGATACACGAGGCCCTAGGTTCGATTCCCCAGCACCACATATACAGAAAAAAAAAAAACAAAAAAAAAAAAACGTCCAGAAGCGGCGCTGTGGCTCAAGTGGCGGAGTGCTACCCTTGAGCGGGAAGAAGCCAGGGACAGTGCTCAGGCCCTGAGTCCAAAGCCCAGGACTGGCCAAAAAAAAAGAAAGGTAGAAGGAGCTATTTGCTTACATTCCATATTCAGCTCCAATCTGTATTCTTACCAATAAAAAGCTAGTGAAATGATCACTACACTGTTATTAATTGTTAATCTCTACTTCTCATTTTCAAATTTAAGCATACCAAGGCATAACTGTTACACCTATTTAAAAATAAGAATTAAAAATATTACTCAGTAAGTAATAATAAATACATCTTGATTAAGTGTTTTACATTCATTAGGAATGGTAATTCTGAAGTTAGACAACCACAGTCCTCACACTAAAGAAGGAACCTTAAGCTTCATCATAGAACAGAGTTTGGTTTACTTTCTTAGCTTTATAGAGCAGATCAAGAGTCAATCGGCAAAAGTAATTCCATACAGTATTACAATTTATAAATTTTATTTTGAAATTTGTCTTTGCCTTTATTATAATATTTTTAAGTTTAATTTAATTGTATTAGCTTTGGGGATTGATGGATATTTTCCAAGACTTAAAGAGGCAAAGCTATATTTGAAGTCTACTGGAAGTAAAATTCAATGAATTACAGTTCAAGTTAGAGGCATTTGTGAGGCACGATGACACACACCTGCAACTCGAGCTTTTAGGAGTTCTGAAGCAGAAGTATCTTGAGTTTGAAAATAATCAGCCACTTAGCCAAGACTATCACAAGCAAACAAACAAAACTGAAGGGCATACACAAAACTATAGATTTAATTCCCAGGAACACATAGACATATAATTAGAGTCAAACACAGACACATTATTGACATCAACATTGATATCATTAGATCAAAGATTTTCAATGCAAATGATAGCTAGTAATAAAGTTTAATTCTTTGAATATTAATATGAACGGTACTGAATAATAATATGTAAAATTTCTTTCACGTAAGGAAAGATAAGGTTAAGTTGTAACCAGATATTATATTTCATTGAAGAAAAACACAGAATGTGGCAGAAAAATGTACTTTCACTATTTCAATCCACTTAGTAGATTTGAATGTATATTATAAATGTTTCAACCATGGAAATAGTGTATATAAATAAATAGGAATGGCCCAGATCAAAATCACTGTAAGAGAAGTTGCAGAAAAAAACACAGAAAAATCAGAAGTAAAAGCACACTTGTTTCACCTTTAAAAAAGTACGTCATACTTAATGTGAGCAAGAATTTATATGCAGTGATGACCAGGTATGTAATCTTGGAAAGTAATGTACAGGCAAGCTGTCTGAATTTAGATTAGCAATGCTGCTTTGTTGGAGAACACAATAAAACAATTATGATCCTCTCTCTTGTATATAACGTTTATACAGAATAAATATTAGACACAGTAAGAATCAAGGACTATAACAAACCTGAGAAATTCTCTGTCAAGTTTCCTTTTCTAACTAGAATACAGTACTGTCTCCACACAGCCTTTCCCTACTGCAGACCACCGCCTGAACCTTGAGCCTCACTCTGCTGTGAAAGAGATTTTGCAGTAGCCTGATTGAGTCTCTGCCCTTATATGGGTTTGGGAGCTAAATTCTGCAGCTTTTGCGGGGGAAACCTGGCCAGTAAGTGCTTACTTATCTGCTTCTGCTGAAGTACTGTTTATCTGAGAAAATGAAAGATGCCCAAAGGTCTCATTTGAAAACATATTTACATATACTCTTAAAAGAGGGATAACTGTTAGGATTTACTTTCTTTAGATCTAATATACGACGGAAAACTATAACACCAATGAGTATGAAATTTACTGCTCTTGTTTTCCAGGATTTAAAAAGATTTGAAATACTGTATATTACAGAGAAAAACTACCTATATAAAATTAAGTGAAAAGCTTTTTCATTAATTTTCATCTTTTTTTTTTTTTTTTTGAGGCTGAGTGAAGTCCTGAAAAGAGCCACAGCTCAACTTTAGGACTTTTGTTGATTAACTGGAGATAAGAGTTTCATGGACTTTACTGCCTTGTTTGCCACCAGTATGTGATTCTCAGATCCCAGTCTCCTGAGTAGCTGGATTACAAAGCTGAGCCACCAAGGCCTGGTGAAGCATTACGTTTTTGTGTGTGAAGTATTTTGGTAAAGTATTGCTAAGAGAGCTTTGAGTTATTTTATATTATTTTTAAAATATGCAGTAATTCAAGAATATCCTACGAGAGTTTATCCCAGCTTCTCTGTAACTGTTAATTTTGATTTCCACAGAAAACAAAATCATGTAAATTTGTCAATTATAAATTAAAAAGATAGCAATTTCGAAATTTAAAAATGGATTGAGGAGAAAAATAAGTTATTTCTTGTTCCATTGTGTCCATTAAGGACATTTTTTTAACCTCTTGGTAGGGGTAGGAATATGTATAAGTGAGTGCATATATGCATGTATGTATGTGAATATTTATGTCTTTATAGATATAAATATGTATGTAATTGTATATGTTCATCTACTTTATTTTGTGAGGATTTTGCTTTCTGTTTTTGTTGGACATGGGGCTTGAACTCTGGGCCTGGGCACTGTTCCTGAGCTCTTTTGTTCAAGGCTAGAGCTCTACCTCTTGGACTTTCAGAAAAATAATTTTCAGCCTTCTTATTTCAGTCTTTTTTTTTCTGTTTAAGAAAAACCCCAGAAGTTGGGTGCTGATGCGTCATGCCTGCAATCCTAGCTGCTCAGGAAACAGAGCTCTGAGGATCATGGTTTCAAGCCAGTCTGGGCAAGAAAGTCCATGAGACTCATAATTCCAGTTAACCACAAGAAAACTGAAAGTGGCACTGTGGTTCAAAGTGGTAGAGGTAGAGCACTAGCCTGGAGCTAAAGAGCTCAGGGGCAGCGCCCAGGATCAGAGTTCAAGCCTCCAAATATGATTTATCAAAACAAATTCATTACAAAATTTTATTACGATACTCGTTGCCAACAATTCCTGCCAATTTGTACTTCTCCTAGAAACATAAGAATGACCATATTCCATTTAAAGCTAGATCAAACAGAAAGGTTCTGAAGTCATATATTAATCGAATAAATCACAGAAAATTAAATCAGACACATAAATTTCCTTCTTTATTTCCTTTTCTCTCCTTTTCGTTCTACTACTAATAAACAAAGATGACTAGAAGAAGGAAGAACTTCTAAGAATTTTTCCTTTGCCTGAGTGCATATAAAGATGACTGGAGATGAGGACAAGCCAGTGTAATTGTAAATGGCAGTAATAATGTTCTGATTAGAAATTGTGACATAACTATAATTTAAGTATCCCAATGACATTTCTCTATATGAAAAAAAGAAAATTATTAAGCAAGTTATCTATACAGTACACATGAAACAGAAAACAGCCACAGTTTCTGGGAAAGAAGGCTGAGAGCCTTCCCCACAAGCTGATACTTGTTCCAGATTCATGCATATTGCTTATTCAGAAATGTCTTCAAATAAGTACTCTGAGATTATCAATGTGATATTTATGTGCTAAAATCGATCTATAACCTGGCTGGCCTCAAATCATGATACTCCTGATTATCATATGCCAATAAAATGTACATACTATTCAATGTAAAGCATAGAATTGATAATAGCTTAGAGAATGCTTTGCATATATTGTTTGCAAATGAAACTATTATGTACAATATATAATTAGAAATGAACCAACAAGGTTTTGGAACAAAAATCATGTAAGTTAAACATAAACACATTTCAACACACCCTTAGTATAGAAAAGGTTATCAGACTTTGATTTGTTTCTTCAGATGTTGAAAAGGAAAAATGGATGAATTACTACTAATTTCAGTAGAAAAAAGAGATGGGGAAATTGAAAAGAAAGAAAATAAGAGGTTATAGGAATATTACAATTATTAATCAAAATCAGTTATGTTATTTTCATATAAATAAGTGCTTAAATATGGAAGTAGTGTCCTGTCCTAGTTTACTAACTATTAACAGGTCATCAGAACTATGCTATCAGGAAAATTAATTAAGATGTCAGGTACTCATTTTCATAGAATTTGAAATGAAATCCTCAAGATATGCCACACACGATAAAAAGCAAAAAGCTGATATGATCTGAGAATAAAATATTTTTCTGAATAATTAGTACATTATAAATTAATAATTACAAAATTTGTTGAATTTATTGACTAAGATGGCACAAGAAAGAGCATGAGTCAGTATGATGGACAGTTCAAACAATGGAAGAGTTGACTGTTAAGAAGCTTGAAAATTTTAAGAGGAAAATATGCTGAGTAAACTCTGATAGCATTGAGGATACCAATGTTGATATGGGTCAAATTATAGATGTTCAAAGAGGTAGGTGGCCTTCCATTAAGAATTGTAAGGAAAGGCAGTTTTCTAACCTAAACTAAGCTGGCTGGCATAAAAGGATGATTATAAGGGAAGAAATAGTACAAAAAAATAATGGCACTGTAAAAACTAGGAAATCGATATTCATCGGGAAAAGAGTTCATTGCATAGGAGAGAGTCTCAGAGAATGTGTAGAATCACAGCATAATAGGTAATTATGTAAAAAAGTTCTGCATGTCTTTAGGTCCAATGTTAAATAAAGGGTGTCAGAGAAATATTGAGGGGAGAGCTCAGGTAGAAGGAATCAGTACCAGGAAAAGAAGTTAAGACTGAACTATAAAACTGGGACTAAAGTGGTCAAAGTAAAAGGATTTAAATGCCATTTAAAATAATTAGGAACCTCAATTTTTGTTTTGTTTTATTTAATTAAAGGGATACTGTGTTTATTATACTTTACAAGGAACATTTTCACGGCACTTAAGTATTGGACTAGGAAAGTGAACAAAAAAAATAATTACTTAATGTTGAGTATATTTGAAAAAATGAAGACAAATGTGTTGAAGTAATTTTTAAATGTTTAGATTTAAACACATTTCAATATATTCTAAATGCTCATTTGTATGTGTTTGCAACAGATAGAATACTCTTCTGTACTAACCATAGGTATTGTGAATTCTAAACTTAGAATATGTTTGATTCTACAACTCTCTGTGTAGTGGTACTTAACACATCCTAACTACACAATAGTTCGTTCACATAAAAGAATGTTTAGATACGTTAGGGAAACAGCTGATTATATATTATTGAAATCAATTATTAAACCTTCGTTAAAGATTTCATTTCTTTGAAATTAAGTAGTAATGCCTAGCTATTGGATTAAATGACTTGGTTAGACCTTATAAGTGATTAAATTACTACATGTAGAATACTTAAAACAGCACTTACGCATTAATAACTAAGATAACAAAATCTATGAGCAGTTTTTTTTACCAAGCTCTTTGAATTTCTTTTCTTTAATATGACTTAAAATATAGTTTCTACTTACTATGCTTTTACCAGAGCTCTGCCTTACTCTGATCAGAAGTTGATGTCATTGAAAATCCCCTATTTTCAATATATAACTCGGGTTTCGTTTAATGAACTATCAGGTTACTAATAACTAGTGGTTATGATGTGCAAAAATAAACGTTAATTTCCTAGATACTTTAGAAACACAGAGAGAACAGAAGATCACTCCATTCCCAGTACTGAGAATAAATTCATTGTTGTAGTTATGTTTCCATCTATTCATTACCCAATGTATATTTTACATAATTTTAAATAGCAATATAGGCAAGTACTGCTTTCTTTGACATTCAAAATTACTGATAAGGCAATTCAAAATTCCTATAGAGCCTCACTGATATGTTAATAACTAAATGCAACCAAAGTAAGGCACCTTAGCATTGGACATTTGGTTATTTTCAGCATTTCAAGGTATATGCACAAATGAAAGAAAAAATGCTATGCAAAAACATTTTCCCCAAGTATTTGGGCCATAAAATGTACATTCTGTATATAAAATGCTTTTTTTATTGAAAAGCTTTCATAGGTAAGATACCTGAAGTGGATTATTGATATAGAGGTTATTTTAAACTATTTATGGCCTATGAGGTATATGTTCATTCATTCATTGTCATGAGATTTCTTTACTTAGCAAACTCCTTATTGCATTATTAATAATAAGATAACAGCAAGCATTCATTGGTTATTTGCTATGTCCCAGATACTATTCCAAGGGTTTTAACATGCATTTATTTCATTCAATTCTGACAAGAACTTTATGAGGGAAGTACTATTTTTATTAGCACCAATTTATACTTAAGGAAATTAAAGTTAGAGAAAAATGCCCTAGTTTTAGCATCTGGTAAGTTTTGGAGGAGAATTTACAACCTCTGACTTAAAGATCTGAGCTGCTTCTCTTGAGGTGAATACATATTACATACATACATACATACATACATACATATGTATATATATAGTGTGTATACAAGATTCATGTGTAGTGTGAAATATGATGGAACAAATTACATGTTACTTGTCTGTAAAAATTATTTTCAAAAATTCTAATTAACATTTTAAATATAATTAATTCTGTTAAGTTGAATGCACGTTTAAATTACTGTAACAGTGTGTGTTATATGTGCACAACTTATATATTACAATGATGATAGATTTCTTAATGAAATATAATAAGTAGCCATTGAGAAATTGCTTAAAATTAAAACATCCCAAATCTATTATTGAATTCCACTTGAAATCATCAAAAAGAAACATCCTAAAATTTTGTTTTCACACAATTTAAATTAAGCAATATAAATAAATACAGCAAGAAAGTCATATTTCTTTTGAAAGCTTCATCATATCCTTAACATTTTATAAATAGAGAGATTATATAGGTGAATCTATAAAACAGAAAGACCATTTTTGAAAGCAAAAAGAGGCAGTGTTAACAAGGAAACAATTATGTCACCCTACTTAAAATAAGATGTTAGTTCTAGAGTAGCGAAGTCTATGGGGTTAAACTCCACAACAAACCTAAGTGAAGCAGTATGGTATTGAGGGAGGGAAAAGACAAACAGAATCAAGATTGTGTATTCACCTCTAAGATTGTTACATAAAATTATCGATAGAGAGAAAAATTATTTTTTCTCTCTTAGTAATATAGTAAGGATGAATGAGAATAGTGAACATTTCCTAATCAGCATATACTGTAGATCTCCTACACAAACCTTAGGTGTAAAACCCAGCTCTACATTTTGAAAAAATACTACTATGCTTTCTGAATGGATTAACATTATGGAAAATTTATAAGAATTCAAAACATTGTTCAGTATGCAATTTTATCAGCCTTCCCATCTTATTTACTTATTTATTTAGGTAAAACATAATACAATCTGTTCTCAATCCTTACAATCACTGCCTTCTTTACTAAGAAAATATATTGGCTAGAGTTTATAGAGAAATTGAAACAATACATACATTTTTAAAAGGCTGTTTGACAGTAAAAGCCTACTAACTGGAATTGTATGTTTTAAATTTGCTATAAAGAGCTATTTTCATAAAAGCACAATATTTAATTATTTACTAAAAACTTGTCCACATACTAGTGGGTTTAATATTTGACTTCCAAATTTGAATTATTTCCTTGCAGTCATGACAGAAACAAAGAAACAAAAAAACAAAAACCCTCTTATAGTAACTAATATGGTGATCAGTTTTCAAAGTTATTTACATTGCATATAATACTGTAACAAACATTGCAATTGCTTGTCACTCCAGACAGGTTTCAGGACAAACTTGCCTCTAAGTGGCTAACCACCTTCATATGGCTAAAGACTGAGCAGCATCTTTTCTGAACACATGCGTTTCTCTCAATATGGGACTAGATTTGTTTTCCAACTCTTTAGAGGATCATTGAAAGGAGGCAGGAGGAATATTATAAAGGCAGGCCTGGACTGAATCCAGAGGGAAGTACTCCTGCACCAGCATACTGGACCTATGCCAAGGAAAGAAGTGGTTCACAAAGGGGCATAGTCCCAGAGTCAAGTGTAACTTATTTCATTCGTTGCCAGCCTCACCAAGGATAAAAATTGAGAAAGTTATGTCATAAGTAATTTACTTGACTTACACCAATGTGTAAGGAATTTTTCAAAAGCGTCTTTCCTCTTTCAGTTGCATTCCCTTAATGAACTTTCCTGGTTGGTAATACCTACTTCCACATATACAAAGCAAAAGGAATGGAAATGACACTAGAATGATTCACTTTACTTCTAGGTACATTAATATAGTGTGCAGGAGACAATAATTTTGGAACTCAAATATGGCTTTAATTTTTAAAACCCAAACAATTAACTTTAATGATATCATATTTATCAAGACGATTTTGCTCATTTGCAAAAAATTGGAGACTGCTTCATGGTAAGTATATGAAAAGCCTTTAAAAAACTACTTAAATATATAAACTCAAATATTTTCTGATTGCTTTTATTTAACAAATAAACTCAGGATCCATCCAAGTAAAATTACATAAAATGGAATATAACCATTGTGGTTTCCATTAATATCTTTAAACCTTAAAAGATTAGGACATACAATGTTATTTCCTATTCCTTTTACAAATTTAATGGTACATTTTTGTGTATATTTCTGATTTATTTCTTATTTCTATTTTTAGTTGTATAAACGTGCATTTTACTTTCACAGCAACAGAAATCTGTATAGAATTAAAACCAGCTGTTTTATAAGCCAAAGTGTCTTAGTGTTCCTATGTTTTTAAAGAACAACATTGACCCACCATCACATTGAAGTAACTATTGCTAACTTTCAGTCAGTAAGAAAGAACATGTTCCTTTCATGTAGTGGATAAGTTCTCTAGAAATATTTCTATACCAATAAAATAGAACAGCATTCTACCTACTGGCGGTTATAAATTTTCTAGGTTTAAATTTTCCTCATTTTATTTTTACTTCTATATATAAGGAAATTGCAAGAGATTCTACTCTATTAGGAAGGCAACCAGTAAGGGATGGAGAAAAAAGAGATTGAGAGGCAGTTTCCACCCCTCAAGTGACACAAGAGTCTGCCAAAAGAGCTTCTGGGTCTTTAACTTCCAACATCTCCATTTATTTGGATCAGAGTTCACTTTACAGTTTAGCTATGATGTAAATCTTGATCCAGTACTGAGCCACAAGTACTTCATATGTTGAGCGAAAATACAATGAAGTATTTAATGCTTTGAACAAGAGAAAAAATATACTTACTCAGTGACACAATTAAAAAATTTTACAAAGTATATCCAATAGAAATATAATGTAAACCTCAAATGTAATTTTGAAGTTTCCTATAATTTCATCAAAGGAGTAAAAAATACACATTTGAAATAAATGTGAATATTTTATTATATTTAACTCTATATGTCAAACAAAATGTCAGGATCTAGCATATATTTTAATAATTACTGATTGTATATGTTAACACTAATTTTAAAATTTCTTTTTACAATTCAGTGGGTAAATTACAATATCAGGACTGAATTTAGAGCAAAACATTAAAAAGCCACTGGACATGTGATTAAATCAGATATCATAAATCTAAATATTAATAATTATTACTTCTTAAATTGTTCAACTAGAAAGAAAATTTTATGAGGAAACAATGTTATTCATATGTAAGAAATGAGTAATGCACACTGCTACGTTTGAAACATTTGAGCTCACTAATGAAAAATATTATTGCCTAGCATTCTCACTTGGTGATAGAAATTAAAGACACATCATTGCTAAAAGCCCAGATATTGGAGTTAGAATCTCTAAAATATGAATCTAGGTTAAAAACATTATTAAAGTAACAGCCAGAAAGCAATTTTTTCCATTGACTCTATTTCTACTCTGTAAAACAGACATGATAATTATCTACCTTGTTATATAAACTAAGCTAGTCGGCAAATTTACTTATAACAATAATTATTAGGTCTATTTCTCTCTAACTTTACAAGAAATTACAAATTAAAATCAAACTGTTGTCATATTTGAATAAAATATATCTGAACATAACATACAAAAGTTAAGTTAAAAGAGAAATAATGTAACTATTATATAGTATTTTTCAGAACCTACAAATGGAAAATATCAAAATTGAAGGTACACATATGGTGTTTTTGTTTTTTGGTTTTTTTTTGTTTCCCCAGTCCTGGGCCTTGGACTCATGGCCTGAACACTGTCCCTGGCTTCTTTTTGCTCAAGGCTAGCACGCTGCCACTTGAGCCACAGCGCCACTTCTGGCCGTTTTCTGTATATGTGGTGCTGGGGAACTGAACCCAGGGCTTCATGTACAGGAGACAAGCACTCTTGCCTTAAACCATATCCCCAGCCCATAATGGTGTTTTAAATTGGAAAATATGGCCAATTATCTGAGCATATAAATATTATGTAACAGAAAACTTAATTTTACAAGTCAAAGATAAAAAATTCCTAAATCGTATGCTGTTGTTTAAAGCCAAATCCAACCAAATGATTATTGATTGTACTGTGATCATTAAAAGTTCACTTTGACCTCTTTTCACAAAAATGAGATCCACTATAACATGACTTATCAAAAGATCAACTACATTATTACTTGGCCCACAAAGAAGTACATCATTGGAGATGGAACTCAGATTTATTAAATGAAACTTGATGGAAATGTCACAATATATATGTATGTATATGTGTGTATATATATTTATGATAATTCTAAAAGTTTGTGATGTATCTGTTTATGCCCTGCCTGTCAGTAGAGCTCATCTTAGCCATACCTCATTGTTAGTCAGACAACTAGACAATTTGTGGTCAAACTATTAGAAATGATATCTCAACAAATTAATGTTACTTCAGTCTCTGGGGGCTAAAGTCTATCTGCCTGATTTCCTCTCCCAAATCATATAGGCAGTGTGAAACTGTCCCTTCCCATATCAGCAATGAAATAGGTTTTTCTTAACAGGTAAAATTATCATTAATATTTCTTCGCATACCATAGTGAAAACACCACCGAAAGCAATCATTTAGATCCAATAAACTGAGCAGCAAGTATAGGGCAAATAAACTTGCTTCAATAGTGGCTCTTTAAAATATCTCATATTGAAATAGAGAACAAGGCAAAGTAGTCTTAAAAGCATGATTACTTACGTTCGCAAGTGTCCCCTTTCTGCTGGTAGCCTGCTTTGCAGATACATTTTCCAATGGGCACTAACCACTCTCCTTCTGCACTGCAGTGCATCCTGGGCGCATTTTCTGCCTCTTCCTCAGCACTGCTCACACACGTCCCTCGAACCTCAACTAAAGAGGAAAATTCTGAACCAGTCACTGTATCTGGAAAGATAGCTAAGTTCTCAATAATGGACCAGCACTTCTTGTAGTACACTTTGACAGAAACCAAAGCTATGCATGCCCCTACATCCTGAAAGGCAAGATAGAATCCTTTTTTGGACAAAGGTCCAATCTCTCTCACCTCAGTGTTAAGCTTCATCTTTCGTTCACCAAGGTCACCTTGAGTAAAACTTTCATCTGCAGCAATGGTGTCTATTTTTACATAGAGGTTTTCTCTTATATTCCTGCCGGTGTCGTAGTCTGTTTCATAATAGTACAAATTAAAGGTTTCCTTGCAAGTTCCCAGTACTCCAGGAAGACTGTTACAATCCCTCAGGGTGAATTTCAATTCTACAAAAATCCTTTGTGCATTGCCCTTGGAAATCCAGTTAGTCCGCAGCCAGTTGTTTTGGTTGGGCTCCATGACCTGGCACACCTGGTATGTTCTTATCGGTGTATAGTTTTCATCCAAACCACTAATTTCTTCCCACTGGAAAAATTTTAAAATTTCATCAGTCATTCAGCAAATAATGATGATGATGATGATGATGATGATGATGAAAAATACCATGCTTTACCAAGTGTATAAGGAATCTTTACCATATCACAAATGTGAAATGTTAGAAAGTTTGTGTTGATTTCTTTCCCAACAAACACACTAAACGAAAGAAAGGAGGATTGTTTTCTAGTTCATTTCATTTTTGTCCGAACATCACTTATATTACTTGCATTCTTTGAAAATGCAATAAATATTTCATTCTGCTTACTATCTGTTTGCAAGTATATTAACATTCCTTTGTGTGTTTGCATATGCTATAATCTCTTGTGAGATTAACATTTCTATAGACTAAATACCACTGTGGTTTTAATTTTTAAATGGCAGATACATACATATGCAAGGCAGAATTTGTGATAACTCAGTTGACATTTTAATTCAATGTTATACTGAGATTACCTAAAAACATGCAAAAAATGTAATGCCAGGAGTAATGAACTGTGAAAGCTTTCACTAGCATGTTCATATCTATAAGGTGGGCATCATATAACATTTTTCAAATTGAGCTATAATGAAGTAACAATAGAAATTAGACAATCACATGTACTTGGTAAATAGCAAGGTGAATACTGACATTTAAAAGCATTCATATTCTGATACAATATATAGGACAAACAAATACCTGTTATATATTCTCGTTAAAAGGTAAAAGTGAATTTTGCAATAATTTGATGATTACTAAACCATGTGTAATACCATCTACCACTCACAGTGAACACATTCACTTTACATGATAGATTTAAAACTTTTTTTAAAAACCCAGCAACTTGTGTTTTCCTGACATTAAAAATCTTCCACCTTACATTTATGATATTGTAATGGTAAAATTGTTGTCAACTTATATTCATTTCTTCAATAAGAAATGAAGAAATATAATATTTTTCAAGTCCAAGGTCATATATCATGTAATATTTGAACTATCAATTCAAAAATATGTGGATGGGAAAATATCTATTATTTGGAAATGAATTTTATTTTTATAACATGATTAAAGTAAGGCTTAACATAAATGCTCTGTAAAATATTAATATCTACTGTTAAAACAGGTTCTTAGAAGATTCACAGACCTGACAAATCGGCAGTACACAATAATCCAGAAATTTCTTACATGAGTTACCTAGAATTTGATGCTACTTAATTATGATGGTAGCCTAATATCATCAAAGTTCCTCAAATAACAAGTTTTTATGTTCTGATTTACTTAGCATCAATTTTGATTGTGACTAGTTAATAATATGCATATTTTCTCTTTGTTTCATTGACCTTCTTATAGTCGGTTTGAAATTCAATCAGCCCAAGAAGCACAAACTCATTTATCTGGATAGATATTTGGTCTCTTAATTAGAAATCATTGAAAGAAGCAAAATTAAAAATAATATTTACAAAAAACCCCACAAATCTACAGAGACAAGTATGTCTTTTTGACAATTGATCAGTATGAAAAATCAAGTGTTACTGTTGTGAAGGAATCTATCTCAGAAATTCCTTTATCTAATTTAAAGGATAATTATTTCTAAGTGGGCAAAAGCAATTACTACCTATGAAGCTTAATAACATTTAACATTTATTTACATATTTTATTCCTAAGATAATTTTTTCAGAAAACTGTAATATAAGTAAAAAAAAAATTGAGAGTGTATGTGTGTGTGTATTCTTGTTCTACTATTTCACACTTGAAAAAAATTGCACAAATGCCACCACTGAGGAATAAATGTCTTAACATAGATACATCTTTATTGCATGCTTATAGAAACATTTTCTTAATATGTATGTCTTTGTAACAATGTTTTCTTAGTTAAGCACATGTATAACATAAGGAAATAGTGACTCTCATTTTCTAACAGGATGTCTTGATTCCTATGGATATGTGGAGTTTTCCGCTAGCTCATGATTCTGTGGACTGATAAAATGCCCATTTGAGGCCAAGGTAACACTGACAGCCATAATTTATCATTTTGTGGATTACATGGATGAAATACTACAATCATATATCAGTTTACTTCTCCTCTGAAATAAAACCATCCTCTGTCTCTATTTGTTTTAATTGATGGATGGTAGAAAATGGGCCGCATCTGTCATTGGCAAAGAAGGTGTTTCATTTTTTATCATGAATGTCTTTCTATAATGTCTATTATTCTACTTATGGAAAACACTTTCATAAGATATATATATATATATGTATATATATATATATACCTCAGACTCAGCACACTCTTAATCTGTAAATTATTTTTCACTTTTTCATAATTTCTTGTGACCAACATGACATACTAATGCAATTTCTCAAAAAAGGAACTGAATGAAAAACCTCAATACTTTATGATTTAATCTGTTCCCATGTCATATCTGTATACTGACTTTTAAATCATGATATATTGGTTTAAGATATATATCATGTACATGAATTTCCTTATAGTAGAACTTCACTCTCTTTGCAAATTCTGTTATACTTCATATATCTTCATAATTCATGTCTATTTGCTCATGTATCAAAGGTAAAATTAAGTAACAAACCTAAATCCTTAGTAAGAGTCAGAGAATGTGTCTTATTTCACAATCAAAGAGAAAATATGGAAACTGAACAAAGTTTAAGTAATATAACTATCTTCTTGAGTATATGAGAAGTTATAGTTAATATTTTAGGGGCTTCTTATATTTTGATTGGACAACTTTCACATTTTTATAGCAGATTTTTACTAGAAGATTAACATAATCTGCCATCACTTTTGATTAATAACAGCAGATAATATGTGACATAAATTTAGAGAATCTAAATAATGCTTGACAACCAATCTTATGCTACATTGCCCAGCACCTTACATTTTAGTTTCCTTGTACACTGTCTTTTGAATGATGGCAAAACTATTTTAAAAGAGGAAAACAGATTACATACTGTTTTTAAAGAATTTCACACAACATACCTGGTGATTACGCCACAGAAGCATAAAGCAACTAAAGAGGTTTTAGTGAGTTTGTGAAAGGAATGTTCCTTGTAATTAGTTAGCATTTAAAGCTGGAACACAGGAATACAGAGGTGACTCCTTTCACAATGAGCACTCCAAATACTGTGGTTTGTACTTTTTTTTTTTCATTTCTCAAAGTTCTAAGTATGCCTTCTATACTCAGAGAACTCAATGTCTCTGAAAACAATAAAATAGTGAACAGCATATTTGAAATTAAGTTTAAATCTATGTATGTGTCTAATTCCTTGGGGTGGGGTAGGGGGAAGAAGAGGAACTGTTTCTTACTGTAAAAATAAATGGTTGTATTTTATGGGAAGAACTACATACCCCATTGGGTGGAGAGGAAATCCATTCCAATTCTGTCTGTTGTGCTTTAGAATCCAGTAGTAGTACTGAAAAACAAAGTTGTATTCCAAATGTTATAAGAAAAAATGAAATACATCTGTAAACATGCTAAGCAGAACCAAATGCTTATATAATTACCATTTCATGACTTAACACATATACATAGATATTTATATAAAAGACTAGTACAAAGAATAATGATGTTACCTAAGTATATTATATTTTAAGAGGGCAATATATTAAAATACCAATGTTATGTTTAGTTATATTTAAAGTACAAAAATCAATTTACCATACAACAGCAACATGAAAATGGAAGTAAAATTTTTAGTGTGCTATATTAATTATTTGGGGATTATCTGTTGAAGTTTATAAATCATTAAGGTCTCCAAAATTGTTAAGTGTAACTGTATTAATATAATGAAACAAAATTCCACATTACTTTTCAGTCAGACACTAATTTGAACTATTCTACCAACAGTGTTTCTCACCATCTTTACAGAGAGTTTATTTTTTAAAAATGAAAATTTCCATACGTTTTCTCTTATGCCAGAGTGAATAAAGAAATGCTAAAAATAAGTTTGAACACTGTTATCATGAGGAAAACAAATAGCATATAAAATATATCTACAAGATGATATCTAAATAACAGATACATCCTTCTAGTTCCTCTTTTTGAGAATTTTTTCCTGCTTAAATTTTTTGGGGTTTTGCATTGCCAAAATTTGGGGGTTGTGATCACACACACACACACACACACACACTTCAATGAATTACCTAATTCTCAAAATGGTTCAAACTAATTTAACTTTTAAAAATAATTGCATTTTACCTTTATACTATCAGAGTATAAATATACAATTAATTTAATCTTCATGTAAGTTTAATTAATATTCCTTCAAATACCAATAAGACAATGTATTAGGATGTCATGCATTATTAACACATAATACTTTAACTCAATATGTTTTACTGCTTTTCAAGACAACTATTCTCCTAAAGAACTTAGTCTGTGCATCAAACTGGTTTCAGACTCAGGGAAGTTTTTTGTGCTTTTAACACATGTACCTGACTCTAGGCATTTTGACAACTGCCTTATTTCTCAGAAATAATAACGAATATACATTACATAGGCAAACATGCTTAATATCAGCCTTAGCAAAAAGGTTATTTTAAGTTGATTTATACATGCTTTTATGAACTTTTTAATAGTGAAGGATTTTTAATCACTAGGGGGAAATTCTGTATGCACGGAAAAGGCGTTTTGCTAAGAAAACAAAGGAACAGTTGATTGTGTTCACTAGACGAGAATCGGTATTTCTGGTAAGTGAAATAGAGAGGAATCTGTTTCTGTGTGTGTGTGTGTGTGTGTGTGTGTGTGTGTGTGTGTGTGTGTGTGTGTGTGTGTTGTGTTTTCTACTTAAGATTGTCAGAGACTGTGTCAGGAAAAGATAAAGCCTTAATTCATCATCAGTTTTGGATTTACTTCCAATCATAAACACATGATTTGAAGTGCACATTTTAACTTATAATATCCAAAAAAAATCATTGAACTATTCAATTTAAATGAAGATAAACTTTAAAAAATATTTTATTTTTACTATCAACATGGGGAATGAATCATATAGCAACTCTGTGGGTTACAGTTACTTTCCTTCTGAGATTCCCTCTCCCCTGATTTTTTTGTTCATTTTTGTTGTTGTTGTTTTGTGCTGGACAATACAAGTGTGGATGTTAAATCTAGGTGACTTTCTTGGAATACAGTAAACATTGCGATTGTCCCTTTAGCTGCTGCTCAGCTCTCTGAGTCAAATCAAAGCAGGTCAAGCCATACTTACTACTGGCAAGTTAGGGGAGGAAACTAACAAACCAAGACAGGCCAAACCAGCCAGAGAGTATTTAATCAGACAGCTCTAAAGTGATCAGCGTGTCTCTGCCCTCCGTCTGTTCCCCACCGTCCGGCTCAGTCTGAGTGCGGTGCTATCTTTCTTTCGCGCCCTTACACGGAGGCGCAGCTCCGGAGCCCGGGCAGGGGGTGGCGTGGAGCCCGGCGAGGGGCGGTGGGTGCACCCTGACCTAGGCAATCTGGTCCGCACCGGCCACAGTCGGCCGGAATCCCGGGGTCGGGGCGGGGCTGCTGGCGGGGCGGGGCGGGGCGGTGCAGGGCAGACGGGTGCGCCCGCCGCGCCGAGCATCCATTACGCTTCCGCCAGACCTGGGCACTCTTGGGAGCCGGTGGCGCCCTTGCTCTGGAAGAAGTCGGGAGTAAGACAAGGGCTTTCGGGAAGCGTCTTCTCTTGAGGGATCGGCGGAGGCTGCATTGATGGAAAGGAAAAGCAGCTTCTGCAATTAGCCTCAGAGCAGCAGACTGACTTAGACTGTGCTTCCAGTAGCGGGAACCGACCTCCGGGAGAGGACGTGGCGGGAGTGAGCGGCTCCTAAAAGCACCGGTCCCTAATCTTCCTCCAGCCACCCTTCACCACAGTACAAACTCAGTATCTGCTTGGGGGCGCTTCTTGGCACTTAGCCCTGGTCCTGTGGACGCCCCGGGCCACCATCATCGCCCCAGGGGCTGAGTCCCCAAACGCCAGCTCTCGTTCTCTGCTTGATGAGCGCCGCGCAGAAAGCGCCGCCACCAGAACCCAGGCGCATTCGCCTCCCGCCCGCCACAGAGCCAGTCCCTCCACCTGCCTTTTAAACAGCTCACTTGTGCATTTAAAGAATTCAGGCTCCTAGAATCAAAATCCTCTCCACGTAAGCACTCAGAAGAGCAAAAGAGAGCAAGGGAGACATTCTGGCTGCAGGAACCTCTCTCCCCCTAGTGATGCAGTTATTTATAGCTCGAACTCCTGTTCTAGTCTGCAAAGAGTGCTCGAGCTCCGGGCTTTGCCGTGGCTCTGAAAACTTTTCCTTAGATCCCGCTCTGCCGAAGCAATCAGGGCAAAGTGGTGGGGATAATTCTGATCAGTCACGTCCGGAGAGTGGAAACGTGGGGGGTTTGTTTTATTTATTTAATTATTTTTAATGTATATGGGGGTGCGTTTCTAGCAGTTCAAACCATGGCTTATCAGCAAACACGTAAGCAAATCAGCTCAAACGCACAGTTTTATCTGAATGAGTTCATCCTCAGCAGAGCTTGCAGTTGTGGTAACTGGGGTCAGAAGGTCAAGCTTTTGAGAGGGTGGAATAAGCACCGGGCTGGGGGATGCTGAATAAAGGGAGTGTATAAAGGAAATAAAGAAAATCACCCCGCAAGCACTAAGTTTTTGGGAACAGAGGGAGGGAGGATCGCGAAGTAAACCGAGTCTTCATTGCCACCGTGACCTAAATCGAACAGATCCCTCCTCCTCTACACCCCGGGAACAAGCAATTGTTGGCATTCTGCGTTTAAAATGTCGGGTAATCAACCTTACATACTGTGTACAGCCTGGGTGATGGGGTGCGGTGCGGGCATTGTGACACCGCTTCAGAAGCGAGATACTTCCATTGACAGGATTTATTTTTGCCCAGCTCCAACTACAGGCACCGAAAGGTATTTTTACCTTTTTGTCAAAGGTTCAAAGGAGACGAAGGAAAAATAAACCATACCCAGGCATACCCCGCCGGCAAATGAAACCCGCTCCCTTCTACCAGGACTAACCCTCAGTGTCCAGCTCTTCCGCACGGTTTGGCCACTCAGATTCGTCGACTGCCGGACTGAGGGGCAAATGATTGGAGACTTCTAATCACCCAGGCGGCATCTCATTACCAATTGCATAACTGCTGCCCACCAAGTGTCCCCGGCGGGTCGGATCCCGCTAAGAGGCTGCTGGTTTCAGCGCCCGGTAGAGCGCGCTGATTGGAGACATCTCCGCCCGCGGGGCGCGGGGCGCGGGGCGCGCGGGACGCGCGAGCTGCACGCCCCGCTTCGCCTCCGAGGCGTTATTGTTCCGCGCCGCCGGCCGAGCGCCAGCCGCAGGCCCCCGCCGCCTCCCCGACGCATTGAGCACTTCATTAGTAACCCGAGTATTCCGTGCTCACGCAAGTCTCGGCTCCTTTCGGGAAGGCTTTGGACACCGCCAGCTCACCCGAGGGTAGGAAGGGACGATCGAGGCTGCACTCCCTAGTTTCCATCCCAACTCTGGTCGCAACTCCTTCCTTCTCGAAGGGGAGCCAGAGGGAGAAGGAAAGAGAGAGCTAGAGCGGGAAGCTGTGACCCGCTTGGGGTCCGTCTAAGGCAATGAGCTCACCCGCCGTCCCCTTCACCCCCTTCCTCCCCGCCCTCCCGGGCCGCTCTTGCCCACCGGTCTGCTCGTGCTTGAAACCCCGCTCCCCTCGATGGACGGACCTGGGCGCCAGGCTGCAGAAGGCTTGGAGAAACCCTGGCTCGCCGCCCGCCGGTCCGCCCGGAGCTAGCCGCCCGAGCGGCGAGGGGGCGGGGAGCCGGCGGGGGAGGGTCGACTGGCGCCGGAGGCGCGGCCGGCAGCGCCGCGGACGAGCCGGCTTGTGCAGGTAGACAGCTAAATAAATAAGTCAGAACAAACTTTGCTTTCCCATAGCCTTACCTTCTTTCGCAGCCTGCGCCTCCCCCGTGTGTGCAAAGCGGAGCAGCCAGATGTAGCATAAAATAATCCATGAAGGGTACCGAGTTTGAAAAACCATGGTGCATGAGCAGGTTTTATTTTAGGTTGCTGTAGAGTCGTAGCTTTGGAAATGCTGTTTTCTCCGAAGTGGGTTATTATTATATTATTATTGCGCTCCTTGCATCGATTCCCCTTCTCGGTCCCAGGCCGGCTGCTCCTCGTTTAGCCTTTATTATTTTATTTTATTTCCCCCCTCCTGATCGTTCGCACCGTGTTTGCTGCCTGCAAGTCTCCGACTGCAGACCGGCCGCTTGCTCCACACTCCAATAATATCAATTAGGGGGGAGGGGGCGGGGCTTGGGACCCAGAGCCTCCGCCACTCTCGCTGAGTGGCAGGCACAGCCGGCCTGCCAAGCCGCGATTCCCAGGGCCGAGGGGCGGGATCCGGCGATACCGACGCCTCTACCTCGGGGGCGGGGTTCGAATGACCAACCAATCAGAGCAGAGCGGAGTCAGGTTGCGGGTGCAGGATTCCCTTCTGGTTCTGAGCTCTCGGCTCTCGCTCCGGATGCTTGGAGAAGGAGGAGGAGGATGGCCGATGGGCAGAGTGCGACTGTGAGCGCCCTGCTTGCCACAACAGCCCGTTTTCCGAAAGCTGACTAAACCCGACAACAATGCTCCCAACTTGCACTCCTGTTTAGAGCTGTGCTTTTGGAATCTGAGGAGAAGCAAGCCCTTTGCTCAAATACCAATCTCGGAGCCTGGACCGTGAAATGAGCTGTGCCTTTAAGTAAAGTGTCTTTTACTTTTTTTTTTTTTTTCTTTTTTCTTTCCTCTTGTTACAAACTCTGTGGAGTCTGGTAGCTTTTGTTTTCATTTGCATTTTTTTTTCAAAGTTTCTACTTCTCATTTTCTGTTCCTTCAAGAACAGTTTCTAGACACCAACAACCATCAACCACAATCTTTGAAAGAATGAATTTAACTGAATGCATTAAAAAAAAAAGAATGTTTTCAGGAGTTTCCAACAACCTCTGACATTAGAAACAAGGAAAAGGGGAGTTGGAGAAAGGAAGTCTTTTGTTTTATACACCCGCCCCTCCTACCCCCTGCCCAGTCTCTTGCAACAGTTTCCTTAGTAAATGGGATCTTCAGACAAACAAGATCACAGTCTCCAGCTTTTTTCCCCTTCAACGTGTTTGACTTTTTCTGGGATTTTTCTTTGACTCATCTGCTTAGACCGTTTCCCATTCCTCTGTCTAGCATTTACTTTTAAAGACATACTAAGTTCACAGAGTAAGAACGTCCTCTGGCAAATATTTACTATTTTCATCAATTATTCCGTCATTAGTCTGTAATTATCTTTCAAAGAGAAAGTAAGAATTTAAAAAAAATTAACATTTCCAGTTGAATTCACTCACGGAGAACAGCAAAGATAGCTGCATACAGAAATCTGTTTTACATTAGGCAGCTGTGGATTCTCCGCTCAAGAGGTGGGTGATAGAAGAGAGGAAGAACTTGAAAAACTTAATTGCCAAACCATCTATTTCAAAGACCAAGCAGAGTAACTTGAACACATGCTTAAGGGGAGCATTTTTTGTTCTGTATTTCTTCTTTTAAAAACAATATTCCTTAATAGACTGCCTGCAGTTCTGATAGACCCAATGTGTGATTTCACCTAAGATTTCAAACTGAACTGTATGTGACTATAAAGTAAACAGTGTTATTTTTTTTGTGTGTGTAGATAGTAAAGGCTTTTCAGGGATGACAGCCCCCAAGTTACTTTGTTTTCCTTTATTTTATGGGCCTATCCTATTTACTTACTTGATATGATTAAACAGAAGAGAGAAGGGAATTTCCTTCTCATCTATCAGCTTTGGTTGTGTAGCCTAATTCTTAAATGTTACATGTTCCTTAGCCATTATGTCTATTAAATATTTTAGAATTGTTTCTAAAAGCATCCTAAGTGCCCTGTAAAAGATGCATAGAAAAAGGAAATTGCTTAATAGTATAATGTTGGAAGGAGATAAAATAGTATAGGCATAGCAAATGAGAAGATAAAGCAGCATTTACCCAAACAAATGTCTTAAAGGTAAAAGTTGTAAAATGAAGCATCAGAATTAAAAAAGCAAAACAAAGAGAAGTGCTGCAACTCATAAAACCACAAAGTCACAAAAATCAAAGTACTTTCTAATACTTAAATAGATTCTCGAACGTTCCAACACTTTGCCTAGGGTCTCATTCTCACTGCTTAGAGTGACATCAGGTAGCCTTTAAAGTTTAAGCTATGCCTTTCATCTGCTGAATGACTAATTCTCAGTGCTGTGAATACAGATACTTTCCCATTCAAGCCAGGAAGCCAAAGAAATGGCATCTTTCTGTCTGCTGAGTGTAGGTGGCTGAAGGAGTCCTCCCATAGTGTCCCTCTCATTGTGAGCTGCAGAGACAGGAGGAACTCCATTCTTCTGTCTAGAGACCAGACGCTGCCGATTATCAGCACATGTGCCAGGCTGTTGACAGTTCTCCATTCAGAACTGCACAAGGAGCCTGAATGTTAGCTTTAACAACCTTCTTTCCTTTCCTTGTGCAAAAGGAAGATACCATTTCTAGACGAATGATAAGTCACAACAGTCAAGTGAAATAATGGCTGTTGTTTACACAGGATTTTATAGCACCTGTATTTAATATATAAAGTCATATTAGACTCTAAAGGACTAACAGTAGTCTATTTGTATATAAGCTACTAACAGTAGTCTATTTGTATATAAAACCAATGAAATAAAATAATAGCCAGCTATTTTTAAAGTATCATCTAATAGCAAATTTCCTCATGTCATTAAAAAAAACAAACTTGATTTTTAGCTTGATATTTGATGTCACCTGCATGTTATTTCTAGAACAAATTTGGGGAAAATAAAGTCAGTGTACATGTAAAAATAATGAATTTTTCTGAGAAATACTCAATAAGGTATGCAGCAAACATTTTCCCAAAACAAAAATTCTGGGAACTATTTATATTTTCCTTATATGTACTGTACCTAGTTGTGGGTTAAGTAGCATACTTACAGTTTCCAACTAAAATTAATAGCAAAGGATACTGAAGCCAAAATGGTTTTGACTTATGTCCCTTTTTTGAAACATCTATATCAAGAAGGTATAGTGAATAAATGAACTATGCCTGTCTTCAGTACAAAGAAGACATATCTAGTTTTTATACACTTAGTTTTACTGTACCTTTGTAATTACTGCCAATCACACAGCTATACATACATGAAAATAAAAGCACACTTTCAAGACACAGATCCCAAATGAGGGTAACAGCTGTTGTTTTAACTTTCTACAATACTAATATTTGCCATGTTATACACCTCTGGGAAATATTCTTTGATTTTAAGAGAGAAATAGTGCTCAGGAGCAAATTTTAATAACTTCAGGGAATAAATTCTATGAATTTTCAAATATAGGAAAATGTTCTGGGTTTGTGTTTTGTGTGGGTCTAGGAATCAGGCTTTTAGCCAGTAAAGGAACAACTAGAGATTTCTGCATGTATAAAATCCAAGGCTGTCAAACAAAGTAGTTAACAACAACAACAGTCAAAGCAAAGGGCTGTTTCGGAACCCACTATTTTGGCACTTGTGCTCTAAGCATATTCACAGCTGGTAAATGTGAAAATGCAAGTTCATCACAGAAAAGGGGGTCATTTAAACTGAATTAGAAAAAGGTGCTGTATAGAAGAAACTGATTATACACAGAAAAAGAAGCATTATGTCTCAGTTAATAGATATTACAGAAAATTGGGTTTGCTATTGTGTTTTAAGTCAAAATTAAACAATCTATCCCATTACAGAGAAAAACTACACATTTTCATTAGCAGAATTTACATATTGGACATAACATATGCATTTGTAATCTCATGTAAAAATTATATAAAAGAAAAACATACAAGGTAATAATTTTATTTAGTCTTGGCTGACAGTATTGGAAATCAGAGATTAGAAATCAAAACAAAAGACAAGATTTCATTTTATCGCTTTATGAAACTTCATAATCTTTACCAAAGCTTTTAAAGAAATTGCAATTTTAACTATACAATTACAATCATTGAGTTAATTAAAGGCAGTTTAACAAAAATATAATTTATATCAAAATTGTAACAATTTACTTGAATGTAGCTGTTGTCACTAAAATTGTTTTATTAAAATACTCAAAAGTGTTAAATAATATATTAGCCTTATTTTCTAGTAATATTAAAATAACAATATGGCAGAATGAATGTGAGTCACTTAACTGAGTAAGAAACTTTACTGAGAATAAGAAAACATGACTTTACCCGGCAAATGTATTCATTTCTTCTTTTTATTTTGCCTTATCACCAGTATAGATAGGGAGACCCAGCTTTAAAATTATGCACCCTACCTCTATTTTTTTTTTATTCTTGAATTTAGTATTCTAAAAATTTTAGGTGTCAGGAGAGCTGTAATACCTTAATGACCACCAGGGGGCACAAGGACCTCTGGGTGTCTTAGCCAACCAAGTCCATATTGCATAAGGATGACCTAATTGTGTGTGTGTGTGTGTGTGTGTGTGTGTGTGTGTGTGTGTCATATATGAACCTTTATATTATTTACTAGATCAATACTGTTAAGTTTCTTACCTTGGTATTTTTGTCCGCAACCTAAAAACTTTCTTAAGAAAGAAAGAAAAAAATGTGACTGGACTTCATTCTACAGAAAGAAGTAAACAAAGCTGAAAATTACCTTAGATTTTAAAACATGTTTCATAAAAATCTTACTAAAAACGTCTGAGGAATTCTGAGACCCCCAAATAAACTTCAAATATCTTCTTTCTCCTCACTACATACTTAATATATATAGTGGAAAGAGAGCCAGACTGAAGTAGAGTGTACTCAGGGACTGGATGTATTAGAAGAAGCAGTTTTTAGGAATCCTTTGAATATCCCAGGACTATTCTCACTGAAGAATATTTTAGGGATTACCTCTCAGCCTAATTACCTGCCACAGTTATTAAAAATGAAATTCAATGTTGTCTTACTAATCTCATAGAAGTCTAAGAAGAGTTCTAAACAATATGGGCTCTTCCATGTTTCACTGCTCAGAATTTCCTTTATGAGGAAAGATATGCATGGTGAGCGCCCCCTAGTTGTGAAATTGTATGGCTGTTCTCATTTCTACAGAGCAATTCTATACACTGTTAAAAATGGCACTCACCATAGCACTTGACTTGGCAAGCAGTTATCCTCTGTGGATAAAATAGGCAATTATGTATAAAAGGTTGAGATCTATCCCAAGAGAAGACATCTCATGTCTCATCCAATATCAATTTAAAAAAATATTAGAAGCACTCAAAAATTAAGATGATCTGACTGAGATGGAAATGAACCCACATACCTCAAAGAAAGTGCTTGTTCTGAGGGGAAAAACAAATGCCTAGCTTAAAACTTGATGGATAATGTCATATGCTAGACATTCAGAGACACACCAGACCCAGAAAATAAGTTCCTACATTGTCGTTTATTATATGAATATAAACTATAGGAGCTGTACCAGTGAGAGTAAATTCCAGCTGCAAGGGCTCTACAGAACAATGTATCACTGTTGTAATGTTGTAGAGGCAATTTTAAAAACTTATGCCATATGATATACTGAGAATAATACCAGTGATATAATATGCACTACAATTGTTTGTATATATTCTTACCAATTTGGGATGGTATGGTCCCCGGAAGTCTTACACAATTAAGAAAGCACAGCACCTCAGAAAGGAGGTGCCAGATTTCCCCTGCATTTGGAAAAGCCAACCAATAAAAGCCAATTATTTCTTTTTTCTTACTGATGTGCGTTAAATTTATTACAGCTTCATAATCTGAATGGTACAATATTCTGCAAAGAGAATATTGATCAAGACCTCATTTGAAAAAAGATTTTCAAATATTTGTTAAGTATAATATTCTTTCTCTATTTTTTATTATTCATTTTTTAATTTTCTTGCTGGTCCCGAGGCTTGACCTCAGGGCCTGGGTGCTGTTGCTCTAGCACTTCTAGCTTTTCCTACCACTACTCTAATAGTGGAGTGGCAGCACCACTTCCAGCTTTTCCTGAGTATTTTATTGGAGATAAGAGTCACAAGGACTTTTCTGCCCAAGCTGCCTTCGAACCATGATTCTGAGATCTCACTCTCTTGATTAGGTAGGATTAGAGGCATGAACTATTGATAACTGGCTTGTTTATTTTTATTATGTATAAGTAGTTGAGCATTTTAAAAAGGCACTAGGGCAAATGCTATATTAGGCATAACTTAATAAGAAACATAATTGCCATCAAGATATCAAGATGCTTTTGTGATTCGTATTTCCATTTAGAAACAAAATAGATTATTATATGATTGGGGAAGTTTGTCTCAGTACTGATTTTGACCATATCAACAGTGATGATCCATTTGTAATCAGTATAACTAAAAACTACAGGATAATTTAATATGCAATGGATGTTTTTCAATCTGGCTCTGTTGAAGTTGCCATATTTCCTATTCTCTGCCCTCAGATCACATGGAAAATTCTATGGAAGAGTTCATTCCATTTGAAGCTTCTGTCATCATTTGGTTTTACAGGTAGCTTGTTATAAACATAGCTACAGAACTAATCTTGCTTATTTTTTGGTTGATTTTTAAGTTGCTGAAATGACTGCTATTGATCTTAGTTTAATTAAATATTGTAATATCTGCTAATCACTCTTATAGGAGTATTTTAACACACACGATTTAGTGATTAGGTTTGTAAAACTTAAAAAGACTGGACAAAGTCAGGTGTCAGTGGCTCATGTCTGTTATCCTAGCTACAAGAGGCTGAGATCTGTTCAAAGCCAGCTAGTGCTGGAAAGTCCCTGAGGCTCTTATCTCCAATTAACCACCAGTAAACCAGAAGTGGCAATTTGTCTCAAAGTGGTCGTCACTAGCATCAAGCAAAAGAGCCCAGTGAAAGGCCTCAGGCCCTGAGTTCAAGCCCCACCACGATTGACCAAAAAAAAAGAAAGAAAGAAAAGAAAAGACTAGCAGTTAATTTTCTCATTCAATGATAGATTGTAATCATAATCACATTTATTGAACTTACAAGTACATCCAGTAAGAAGAAATTATCCAACATTCTAAGGAAGAAGGAAAAGATCATTGGAGAACTTTTCTCAGATCACAGCATGGGTTGTGATGGATTTTAATTTTTCTATCCTCCCACAACTCTCTGTTTTGACTGTAACATAATAAAAGAAAAACAGGCATGATATCTAGTAGAGGCTCTTGGAGTTTCTTAAGACATTTCAGATAAATGTTGTATCCATTTTGAGTAAAGAACTGCTGTGGAACAAAAAATTGTATGTATTCCCAATGCTATAACACATTCCCAAACTAGTTTATAAAATTTATTAAGTCTAATGTCCCCAGAGATTAAAATCTTCAAAATCAGTAATTATACAAAATTTAATTTTATAATTTATGGGAAAATATTTATCAAAAATGATGTATCTTAAAAACCTATCATGACAACATACTTAATAATTGTCCTTGTTCATTTTTAAGATGCAATAATAAAATGTGTTTTTGCAAACCTCATCATTCCCATATATTGGCAATGGTCTAATAAATACAATTCTAATGAAAGAATAAAATTGATTCATAATGTAGTCCTTAAAAGTGCAATATATAGCTATGATGTACTGAAATACTATGACATACAACCTAAGATTTGTGACCAAAACAACAGAAATCTCCATTATCTTGCCACTGTTTATACAGTCACCTAAACAGCAGAGATTTTGAGAATTTGTTTTTGTTTTAGAATGCAGATATTTTTAAAAGCAATGAATTTACCAATAAAATAGCAATAATGGAGATAATTTAATTTGGATGGTAAGGTGCTCATAAAATTTTGGATCATTTCATGTTAATTTTTGGTGACTCCAACTTTGCAAAAATGTGTGAGATGAATTAAAGCTCTTTAAAAATCATTTACTCTACTCATACTTCTAGAACTAAGAATGATGTGATATTGGAGTGAAGAGCTTAATGCGCAGTTAGAAAGTTAGAAGAAAATTTAATATGTAAATAAGTTCAGCCTCAAATATGTTATGGGCAATGGCAAAGGCATAGTCCACAAGAACTAGCCTAACTCTATATTGAAGTCTTAGATCCTGATGAAAAAAAAATGCCCCTTTTGTTATAGGGCATAGTTCACCTGAGAGTTTATGGTCTCATTCATTTTCCGTCTGACAAATCTGCCCCAGCTAATCCACCCATAGTCACACACTAATCTCTACTGGAAACATTCTCACAGACACACACAGAAATAATGCCTTACCAAGATTCTAGGTATTTATTCTGACTAAAATGATGTCATGTTCTGTATTCACTTGAAAACACAGTAATCCCTTCCTTAGAGAGTGCTTTCTACTCTTCTCATGTGGTCTTTTGTTATTGCTGTTGGCTGATTGGTTTCAATGAGAATTACAGTTGAGGGTATTTTATCTTTCAGGGTTTTTGACATTTGGGATTTGGTCATTCTAGATTGTGATTTAAGGACTTCAGCCTTTAGAAATTTTTATCTTTCAAGATTTTAACATTGAGGATTTAAAAGTTCTAGATTGTGATTTCAGCATTTTGGCCCTTAGAAATTGGGAGGGGGTGTTCACGTGCATGCATGTGTGTGTGTCTGCATGCATTTGTATGTGAGTGCAAATCCCAGGGCTTGAAGTCAGGGCCTGAGCACTGTCTCTGAACATTTTTGCTCCAGGGTTGACCTCTACCACTTGAGTCACATCTCCAGTTCCTGACCTTAGAGACTGTCATCTTTCAAGATTTCAACATTTGAATCATGGCCTTTAGCATTGTATCTTTAAGGCTTATAAATAGTACCGTGATTTCTTCTCTACTCAACCGCCTAATCATGTAAAAATTTCTTTTAAAATTTCTCCTGTTTCATTTATTCTTCTTTTTTATAAAGTTATAGTTAATTAATATGTTACATCTTCATTTTTGAAGTTTATTGTCTCTTCAGACTTGAATGTAAGATTAAAAAACACACAGGACTTTTGAATTCTGTTTTCCTAATTTTATGATGAGTGTTTATACTAGGTACTTGGGTTTTGAATAATGGAATGAGCTTTATAATTTAGACTGGTCATGTGATTTATAAGTATAGAAGCTTTATAAGTTTGCAAGATTTCTTCAAGAGGACAGTTCTACCAGACATTTCCTCTAGTCTAGATTATCTAGAGGTAATAATATTTTTGGAAGTGGCATTAATAATAAGAATTCAAATCTTTTTATATTATTAAAGTATCTAATGTATAAAATTCAAAAGAAGGATGTATTTGTATGAGATGATGTATATTCATGTTTAAAGAGAGCCATAAATATTAAAACACAGAAGACAATTATTAAGGAAACAGGCAGAATAAGCAGGATAAGTTCTCATTAGAAATGCTTAGCACATTAATTTAATTTTCAAAAATTCACTAGTAGGATTAACACGGGCAGCCTCTCTCAGACTCATCTAGCTGACTTAGCAATATAGTGTGGTGATAAATGCCTATATCTAAGACCATGAAGAAAACAGTCTGTCACAGCCGAATTTCTAAAAAACTTCTAGAGAATGTTTTTAGAAAATCTTGAAAATATGTTTAGATCAGGTATGAATGTGTATTGTTCTGAGAGAATTTCCCAGCTCCAACTCTCAGATCATGAAAATTCTCTCCCTCTCCCCAACTTAAGAACTCCACCGTGAAGTGAGCCAGACCCAAAGAAACATGGACTCTATGGCCTCCCTTATTGGGAATAATTAGTACAGGTTTAGGCAAGTCATAGCAGAGCATCACAAGGCCCAATAGCTATGCCCTTATGAACACATAAGATGATGCTAAGTGAAATGAACTCCATGTTATGGAAACAATTGTTATATCACTGTTCTAACTACTTTCAACGTCCCATGTGTATGTGTAGTTTCTATTATTGATGATGTTCTTGTATCACCTTCCTGTGGTTGTACCTACACTATCTCTGTAATCTTATCTGAGTATATTGGAAACCGTGTTTACTGGTATTGGAAGTAGGAAATTCAAAGGGAATACCAAATTTGAGAGACACAGGGTAAATAAAGAGAAACAACTGCAAAAGCAATACTTGCAAAACTGTTTGGTGTAAGTGAACTGAACACCTGGGGGGGGGGAGGGAAAGGGGGGGAGGGAGGGGGGCATGAGGGACAAGGTAACAAACAGTACAAGAAATGTATCCAATACCTAACGTATGAAACTGTAACCTCTCTATACATTAGTTTGATAATAAAAATTTGAAAGAAAAAAAAAAAGAACTCCACCTTAGAACACTCATCAAGATCACCTAGAAAGATTTGAAAACTTTCAATTCCAGACTTCTTTGTCAACTACTTGGTCTGTTAATGTAAGTACTAGTATTATATTTTTCTTTATTTTTTATTATTTTACATTTAATTTTGTCAGCCCTGGGGCTTGCACTTAGGGCCCCACAATTACTCAGCTGATGCTATACCACTTGAGCCATGCTCTGCTTTTTGCTGTTCATTTTAGAGCTTGAGACATCACTGCTTATACTAAACCTCAAACCACAAATCCTCTAGATCTTTGCTTCCTGAGTAGCAACAAATCCATACATAAGCCCCTGGCTCCTGACTTATTACTAGTGTTTTGTTTTGTTTTCTTCTCTTTTTAAAGCTTGCTGATTCTTTCTAATTGTGAACTCAGAGCCGGGAATAATCATAGACAAGCAGCATTGTTTACTAAACTTATACTGTGAGCTACCTATATAAATGGAAATGTTCTAGTAGCCACATTAAAATATAAATACATTTTGCTTAGCACCATGTTATGTGTTCATATGGATATAGCTATTGAGCTATTGTGATCTTCTGCTAGAATTATCCTAGATTTGCACTAATTATTACCAATGAGGGAAATCATAGAGTCTATGTTTCTTTGGGTCGGGCTCACTTCACTTAATATGATTTTTCCAGGTCTTTCCATTTCCTTATGAATAGGGCAATGCCATTCTTTCTGATAGAGGCAATGAATTCCATTGGGTATATCTACCACTTTTTTTTTTTTTTTTGGCCAGTCCTGGGGCTTGGACTTAGGGCCTGAGCACTGTCCCTGGCTTCTTCTTGCTCAAGGCTAGCACTCTGCCACTTGAGCCACAGTGCCACTTCTGGCCATTTTCTGTATATGTGGTGCTGGGGAATCGAACCCAGGGCCTCATGTATACGAGGCAGGAACTCTTGCCACTAGGCCATATCCCCAGCCCACGTACCACATTTTTTTGATCCACTCATCTACTGAGAGGCATCTGGCTTGGTTCCATACAAGTGGTTTATCATTGTTGTTATTTTCCACATACCACGTGAAATTATGCCCTTTTTCTTTTGTCCTGTGTAACTCTCTTGTTTAAAGGTACTGCTGAATCTCATGGCCTGGGTTTCATGACAGTGGTTGCTGTGGAGGATGGTTTTCAACCTTTGGTGTTCATTGGTATGTCCTGCAAAGTTTTTTGTTTTTTTTCTTTTTTCCCCATACTGCTGGATCTCTTGAGTGGATTCTGACTTGGGTTACCTGAGAAGAAGCTAAGGTTGCTTCTTTTTTCTTTCCTTTTTTCTGTTTTTGAAGATTCACAGATCTTAAGAGGGCTTTATTTACAACTTTTCATTTTGGAATCACAGTTTTTGCAAAAACAAAACAGTAGAGGTATATACCAGATATCTAATTTTTTTAAATAATAATTAACATCTGACAAAATACTGCATACTGAAATTGACATTGTTGCGATACATTCAAAGTATGCAAGTATCACTGATTTTACACATTTTTTTTCCTGTGAGTGTGTTTGGTTAGTTCCATGCAATTATGTCTCTTGAGCAGCTCGATGTAACTGTCATCATAATGAAGCTACTGAATAGTAAATCAACCTCAAAGATTTTACTGGTCATCCCTTTATTTGAATACCCACATCTTCTTTCTAATATACCATGCCCTAGAAACCACTGACATTTTTTTTATTGTTGTTGATTTTCTGTTTTTCTTTCTTTTTTTAAAATGCTGGTCCTGGGGCCTGGGCATTTCCCTGAGCTTTTATGCTACAAGGCTACAACAAATGTCTCAAGGACTTTTCCTGCAGGGCTGGTGTCAAACTAAGATCCTTAGATCTCATCCTCCTGAGTGGTAAGATTATAGGCATGAGCCATCCATCCTGGCCAGAACATGTTTATACCTATGATTTTGTTAGTTCAAGAAAGCTACTCAAATGTAGTCATCCTCCTTGTGGTCTTTGAGACTGGATGCTTTTGTTCAGCACAGAATATGTTAGGTCCATCCCAAGTTGTTGAGTATGTCAGCATTTCATTCTTCATTTTGAGAAGTAAAATTTGTGTGGTATTATTGTACCAGAGTTTATTTACTCATTCATTCATTGAAGGACATTTGAGTGGTTTCTATGCTGTTTTCTTCTAATTCTATTTTTTGTCAAGATGATGTACAGAGGGGTACAGTGACATACCTAAGGTAGTGAGTACATTTTATTTATTTATTATTATTACTGGTTTGCCAGTCCTGGGGCTTGGACTCAGGGTCTGAGCACTGTCCCTGATTTCTTTTTTTGCTCAAGGCTAGCACTGTACTGCTTGAGCAACAGCCCCACTTCTGGTCTTTTCTGTACATTTGGTGCTGAGGAATCGCACCCGTGGTTTCATGTATACAAGGCAAGCACTCTACCAGTAGGTCATATTCCCAGCCCATGAGTACATTTTTTGTCAAACTTGTTACCTCCTCCCTCATTGTTCTCCCACCTACTTCCATACTCACTCCCACCCCCCATTGTATAGTTAGTTTACAACATTGGCTTATAAGTATCTCTGTTCCATTGGTTCACCTTTTATACTTTGTGTCACCATTTTGATGTTCCCCTTTCCTTCCCTAATTCAGATAAACATATATACAATACCCAAAGGCACAAAAATCAAATATAGTGACACCAGGGGCTACACCATAAGGAAGAAAAGATAAATAATTTCATACAACACATTAAAAATAACAACAATGAAAAACCACTTGTTTCCATATCTTGGGTTTCATTTCGTTTAGCATCATCTTATATGATCATTTGTACATAGTCATTATGTTGTTTTGTTTTCTGATTCTGGACATTGAAACCTATGTTCTACGCATGCTAGACAAGCATCTTACATCAGTGTTCCATTCCTTCCCTTCCAATTTTAGACTGTTACAAATAAAATGGCTATTAATGTTCAAAGGAAGGTTTTGGTGTGGTTATATATCACCAAACCTCTGGGATAAATTCCTAAATGTTGCGATTTCTAGGTGATATGGCAGGCACAATGTAGCTGTGTCATCTTCCACCACCTTGTTCAGCAATACATGAGTCATCCAGTTTCTCTGTATCATTGTGAATAATTGTCATCATTGTTAAATTTTAGCTGCTCATTTTGGGTAGTAAGTAATTTCTCATTGTGGTTTTAATTTATATTCCCCCACTGGCTCATGATGGTGAATCTATTTCTGTGTGGTTATTTGCCATCTGTGTACATGATTTGGTGAAATGTTTTTTCACATATATTTGCTCATTTGCCAAGTAGATATTTTCCATTGCTGAGTTTAAGAATTGTTATTCTAAAGGTAGGAACATGTCTGTATGTACGGCTCATAAATATGACCTGACCTCTTGCTCTCTACTTTCCCATCCTTTGCAAAGGATGTTTGACAGGAGAAGAGGTTTTGGCAAGGCTCAGTGTATCATCATTTTTACTTTCACTGTAAAAATCTACAAATTCTGTTTGCCTTAGACACCATAACTTTTTCCTGTGTCTGTTAATAACAGTTTGACATTTCCAAATTTCTCACTTAAGGCTTTGATTCATTAATTTTTTTCACATGTAGATATGAGGTTTAGGAACGAGCTCCCCCTACTTACAACATCAATTGTTCTACTACCATTTGTTTTAAAGATGTTTTCCCTGTAAATTTTGAAAGAACTTTTAAGTTTCTGCAGATTAATACTCTTGCATCTGCCTCCCCCTTCTGGTGCATTCTACAACTCATTAAGTTGTATTTTGTGTCTGTGTTGAAATTTATGAATACATTGGGGATTGGCTGATTGGAATATTCTGATAGGAAGCCCATGAGTACAAATGTATCCTTATTGTCTTCTCCTTTCGTCTTCACACTGTCTTTCTTGCTTTATGTTCTCTTTTGTTTTGATTTTTTTCCTATCTCATTCTCTTCCTATATTAAGAATCAAATGTAGACACAGGAGACATAGCAGGAGAAAATAATGCTTGTCTTCATGAAGCTTTACATTCTATATGAGGCAAACTATGTAAAAAATAAAAAGCAATAATTCAAGTTAAAATACTATTGTTTGGAGGTCAATATATGTTGGCTACATGGCACAGTTCATTAGAAGAAAGGAATGCTTTAAATCAAAATATTTGATAAGTCCTTCTTTTGGAAATGATACTTGGGTCAAATTCTGTATAATGAGGTAGACAAGATGCATGGAAAGATAGGGAAGATTTTGATGGGTTGTAACTAGGGTAGTAGTTAGAAGTAACATTTTAAGTTGTCAGTTTCAATAGTATAGAAAAAATGATGTAGAAAAAAAAGAAACCAGTGACAGATGATGGTGGTATGGACCTGTATAACAGTAGCAATGGAAAAGCACTTGCATTTCAATTGGTATTATGGAGTATAGTCAAAACTACCTGTAATGATGGTGATAATTGTTATGGAGAGGACAAAACAGAAGAACCAAAGACAAATTATTTGATCTGAGAAATCAGGTAAACACTATTTGAAGTTCCAAAAATGGGAAAACAAATAGAATTATAGGGGATAATGTTGGTTTTGAAATGTGTGTAATATATACCAGTTGGCATATTATTATTAGGCAAATAGTCATATAAATTTGGAGATCACAGAACAAGTCACTTACCAAAATAGAAATTTGTAACATAGTAACAGAACTGGATGGGGTCATATAGAGAAAGAATAAAAAAAGACGTGTGGGGATTTCAATATTTTACAGGTAATCAAGAAGAAGATGATGCAAGGAAAAGAGA